>NC_142800.1:61814045-62161393 GCF_049724085.1 Artemia sp. Qi Xiang Cuo
GTGTCCTTACTGAAAAACTACTGCATTAAAAAAAATATTAAATTTATCATACGACCTAAATTATTTCATCAGATACGCCAGCACTCATAAACGATCCTTTTGAAATTCTGCTAACAACAATGATGCTCAAGGTAAAAGTTTGAATGAAGTACTATAACACACCCCACACCCATCCCTCCTTTTTTTATAGCTATGATCGAAATTAATGTTACCTGTTATAAGACAAAAA
Source organism: Artemia sp. Qi Xiang Cuo (assembly GCF_049724085.1). Taxonomy (NCBI): domain Eukaryota; kingdom Metazoa; phylum Arthropoda; class Branchiopoda; order Anostraca; family Artemiidae; genus Artemia; species Artemia sp. Qi Xiang Cuo. The sequence goes on from NC_142800.1 coordinate 61,814,275, forward strand.
TGCCAATTGCCAAAAAAAAAAAAAAAAATAGTACATACCATGTTAATTTGCTTTAAAAAAACGATATTTTTTAAAAAATTTTTTTTATCTTTAACCATTTCCAAAGATTGATATTGTTCCAATCAGAAAAAAACGTCAATTGCCAAAAAAAAAAAATAACACACACCATGCTGAATGTGACAATTGTTCCAAATTTGTAATAAATATCTTGCTTTTTGCAGTGTGTAGGAACCGGAGGGGAATCCCTTTTCGCTTGGAAAGGTACCAATGAAAGGCAAGCAAAACGTGTTTAATCACGTGTAGAGGTCCCATAGAATAACACAGGGAGGAACATAAGGCCATAGAATAGCATAGGAAGGAACATAAACCCTTAGAATAGCACAGGAAGGAACATAATCCATGCAAGTTCCATAAGTACATGCTCTGGAAAGACGCCATAATTCACCCAAATCCATAAGTACATGCCCTGAAAAGGTGTCAAGGAACGTAATCTCCCCAAATAGCACAGAAAGGAACATAGTCGGCTAGAATCCAATAAGTACATGCTCTGGAAAGGTGCCAAGGAACGTAATCTCCCCAAATAACACCTTTATAAGTACTCTTAGACACCTCGCTCCCATCCCTCCAAAAATATTTTATTCAGATATTTCTTGTTAAAAAATTATCCAATCACTAATTAGAATCAATCACACTCTTATTATTCAAAAACTAAATAATATCGTTCATAGAGTCCAATTTTGAATTCCTTATCCCTTTTTGCAAATGTCAATCAAACAATTCCGATTGTAAAAGCGTGTTTAATCACGTTGCTTGGAAAGGTATCCATAAGTACATGCTCTGAAAAGGTGCCAAGGAATATAATCTCCCCAAAATAACACCATTATAAGTACTCTAAGACACCTCGCTCCCATCCCTCCAAAACTATTTTATTCCGAGATTTGAGGTTAAAAAATTATCCAATCACTTATTAGAATCAATCACACTCCTATTATTCAAATATTAATTAATATCGTTCATAGAGTCCAATATGCGAATTCCTTATCCCTTTTTGCAAATGTCAATCAAACAATTCCGATTGTAAAAGCGTGTTTAATCACGTTGCTTGGAAAGGTATCCATAAGTACATGCTCTGGAAAGGTGCCATGGAACGTAATCTCCCCAAATAGCACAGGAAGGAACATAAAGTATTAGAATTCATTATTAGCATTCTACTTATATAAACGAATTTTTGATGCGTTTTTAACGTTTTGTGCCCCCCCCCAAAAAAAACTGGATACGGCCCTGTTGCTTTATATTCACATTATATAACAGACAGGATATTATGGGGTAGTCCATACGTCACTGTATATTAACCTTATTTATCTGACCCTGACCCTTAGGCAGGGTTTTGGTAATTTTTCTTGGAGTTCAATGAAATGGTGAAAAAGGGGTATTTTACGTTTGTCTTTCAATTTTTTTAGGGAGAAAACCTATGGAACAAAATCGGGGGTTATTTTCACCTTTTTGCAGGTATGTTTGAATCCATCATAATCTTTTCTTAGATATTTTAACAAGTTTTTCATTAATCTAATTCTCCACTACTGTGGGAAAACCCTAAACGACTTTTCTGTTCTGATCCGAAGGATTGTTCACACTACTGCCAACTTCTTATGATTTGAATTACATCGTATGTGAGTGACCAAATCGTTTCTAAGAGAAGTTGAAATACCTTATATTGACTGTACTATTGTCAGTCCCAAGGTCGTTGATTTTCACAATAGGTTTTGATCGGTCAATATGCTTTAGTTTGTCTTAGATAAAGAGAGATGATAGAGTGATTAGACATAACGGAAGAGCGATTATCTCCTCACCAGAATCAAACGAAGTAAATGAGAACATCCCAAAGAGGATGAAGGGGGGCTAGAATCCAATTATATTTATGCAGCAATTGATGCTTTTTCTCTCTTTGATTTTTACTTTGGCATATCAATTTAGTTCTTGATTCCTTTTTTGCATGCTATATTAATTTTATTATTCAAGCTCATGTGACCTATGTATGTCGAAAATCAGATCATGCATATGTTGATGTCACTTTATAAAGGGCTTTACAATAAATCAATTTTCTCAATTTCTGATTTTGGTTACTATTTATGATTCTTACTTCTTATGACTTAAATTATATCGTATATGAGTGACCAAATCATTTCTAAGAGGTTGAAATGCTTATCAGTCTTAAGCTTGACGATTTTCACAATAGGCTTCAATCGGTCAATAGACTTTAGTTTGTTTAGATAAAGATAGAGTGATTGTTCCACCTAAATGATCTTTGAAGTCATGCGGTATACTAGGAAATGAAAAAAATGTCATAGGTTAACAACACAGTTACTGAAACTCAAGGAAAAAGCTCACAGTCTTTAAATTTTATAACTAATCTTTCAATTTTTTAATTAGAATAAGTAAACTCTCGATTATCTGCAAAATTAGAGGGCCTTGGCTACCGTGGATAAGCGAATTCCGATGACAGTACGAAATATAGCCGAATAGCCAAACATCAACGTAAAACTATTTTTTGCAAGTTTTTACTTATATTAGATTATTACATTATTTTATTGTTACATTATAGTGTTTTTGTTATCGCCACTATCGCGTACTTTTTTAACCTTATTGTTTTTATTTTTTACGAATCGTACAATCGGTATATCGTAATGCATTTACGCCACGTTGTAGAAGCTATTGTTGTCGTGTATATTCAAAACCTGCATTATTCAAACAATTCGGTTCCTTTGAAGACCTTCGATAATCCGCAAAGAGAATATCTACGTGCAGATAATCAAGAGTTTTCTTGTATTGTATTCATGGATGTAGGCAACATCTTGTCTAGGGGGGGGGAGGGGGGCAGCCGATTCTGTAATGGAGAAAAGATGAAGTTATATCAGTAATGTCTCTTAATTCTTTTCATTAAACTTATTTGAAATACCACGAGGTAGTGTTGTGTACAGGGTCGCCACCAAGGTCAGTTCCCAAAGCGCTAAAATTGCCCAGTTTTGCATGCTACACAGCGATTTTCGGTGCTACAGTAAAAAAAAAATTCCTGTGTCGCGGCTTGCGCCATAACACGCACAAGACCGTTTAATTGTACTTGGATTATTAATAGGTCAATATTTTAATAATTTATGCCTGGTCATTTCAAACTTAGCGCAAATCTTTTGAAATGAACACGGCAAAAAGGTGGCTCTGGATATATCAAACTTTGCATCAATCTTTCGAACAACTACGGCAAAAAGGCGGCCCGTGCGTTTTGTTAGTTCCTCTGCCTTTTCTCAAAATCCCAAATTACATTACGGTTAGATAACAGCTTCATATTCTAAGAATTCAATTCAAAAGTTTAACTCTTAACTGGCAGGGTGAGGTCTCTCAGACCAAGTTTTTGTCAATTTCGTACTATTGGGTTATGCTAGAAGGCTGATATCTCATGTATTCTTCGGACCAGTTGAGTGCAAAAACCTCGGTAAAAGAACATCTCGAAATCACTTACAGGTGCGTAGATATTGAGCTCTGGGGTCCGGCAGATCCCACCCTGCAGTTTGTGTAACTTCTTTTCGGCCTAGCAGAGAAATCAATATTAGTTTTTACAAGCTTTTCAGAGAACAATTAATTTGATTTCAACTTATCTACATCCTACGTTTATCCTACATTCCCACATTTACATTCCTACTTAGTTACGTCCTACATCCTACATTTACGTCCTAAATTCGAGAGGAAAAGATTTTCGTTTTTGCGGGACTCTTTTTAGTTTATTTCTTTGGGTAATTCAAATTTTCTTTGATTTTTAGAGCTGGACATATCATTTATAGTTGGAATATGGTCTTGTATGAAACTACTGACAATCTGGAGCAATGCTATGAACAAGCCAGATAATTCTTACAGAGGAGACACAGGAGCTTGTAATCTTGTTTTACACTTTTCAGGTCTCAGAAGACAACCTAAAACCCCCTGAAAATGCAGGGGGCCTTTTCGTCACAGCTGAGATACTTTAGAAGACCGCCCTTCACACCAATGCCAAGACTGACAAGTACCACCTGCATTATAACTTTTGTTTTGTAGATAAGCAAACGTACTTGAAACCAGTCGACGTCATAGAGGTTCGATCCTCTCTAGACCTTCTGTATCTCTCTAGAGTATTCAAGTCAGACAGTGAAGATTGTGAAGGTCTCTTTGCAACTGATGGAACTGGGCCGGACATTTTCCACGCTACGATGAACCGGAAGCGATTCTAGTATCTGGAAAACTGTCTTCAGTTCGATGATAGGCACACGCGTCACGAAGGAGGTGGACCTGTAATTCCCATCAAAGAAGTTTTTGATCTCTTAATCGCAAACCGTAAAGCAAATTATTCACCAGGCGAATACTCGACGATCGATAAAATGCCAGTTGCATTTAGAGGACGGTGCAAATTCAAGAAGTAAATTTGTTCATAACCGAACAAGTTTAGATACAAGATTTCTAGAGGTCATTGAAGACATTTTATCTATCTAATGTCTTTGTCTTCACTGGAAAGAAAACACCAATAGTTGAAATCCACAATGCTTTAGCTCCAACGTGAACATGACCCTTGTCGATCTCTTTGAAGAGCTGGAACACTTTTTAGCCGGTAACTAGTTCACGTCAATAGATCTCATTGAAATGATCAGAGCCTTGAGAATGACACACGTAAACACGACGAAAAAGAACGACAGAGAGATCCACCCTCTTTCCATGTTAGTCATACAAGGGAACCCAACTCGTCCATCTTCGAATTTAGAGAACATCTGAAACTGGTGTCGTATTTTCCAAAGAAAAAGAAGCAGCTATTCTTGCTTCATCGATTTCCTTTTTCAGCAGCAATTGAACTTGAGATTAGTAAACCAGAGATTATCGTGACGTTTAACGCAACCAAAAATAGAGTGGACTTTCTAGACCAAAAGTGGTCCATCTACACGACTAGCAACCGCACGAAAAGATGGTCCAAGGAGGTGTGGCATTTGATCATGGACACAGGTGGAGTAAATGCCAATGTCATTCTGAGCTACTCAACACTCCAAGAAAAGATTTGGCCTGAAGGAAAATGCTGATAGAGCTAGGACGATCCCTCATCGACCCGTAACTTAGCATCAGAGCAACCCTCCAAAGGATCCCACGAGATCTGCGTAATTTGATCAAGAACTATACATGATTTTCAGCTGAGAATGTCACCCATGTGTGTTCTTCAGGTTTCAATGACCAAAAAGATCGTTGCATCATTTGCCCCCTAAAAAAGGACAGAAAATCCAATTGTACCTGCAGTTCGTGCCAAAAAAATGTATGTATGGAATATGCCAAGTTCCTCTGCCCCAAATGCGAATAGTGGAATGATTTTCGTGTTTTAGTATTTCTAACTGATATATCTTGATATTATGTAAGCGAAATTTGGATAAATTTGAAACAGTATTCTATCGAATTTTTAAAAACTGGGGTCCTGCAGACCCAACTTTGCAGCTAGTGTAACTTAGTGTAACCTTTCCCTGCCAGTTAAGTGTTAAGGTTGGGCGATATTGAAGATCAATATCGGAAACACAATTTGAAAATTTGTGTTTATGTCCAGCTTTTTCAACCATCTAGCATTGAACATCCAACAGAAAAATTCCAAAATACGACAAGTTTTCGTCAATATCTAGTGTAAATTTGAAGTTCTAGGAGGGGAAGCTGCCAAGCAGCCCCCCTTCCTTCCCTACGCCCATGATTGTATTTCTCTATAATTGCAAACCTAATACAGTTATACTCAGATTTCAACAGTATTTCCTAATAGTACTCGCATCCCTCTCCCCATTATGATTTTGAGAAACGTGTATATTTTAATCCTAGAAATATTTTATGTCTTAGAATTAAGGCCAAAACTTCTCCTAAAATTGTAATTTTCTTTGTTGAATTTACTTGGGAAGTCATTTCTTTATTAAAACGACACTCTGCTTTATTTATTTATTTTTCTTTATCAATTTCTCGGGACAATGCGTTTATAAAGATATGTCTCCTATTATCTTCTATATATACTATTGCCTTCAGTTTTTCTAGGGTAAAGGTTTTACAAATAATGGTCCCGTGGGTACCCTTCCTGCACGGTGGAACAATCATGTCGTGTAAATTATTTTAATAATTTTCTCTGCAATAAAATTAGCAATTGGTGTAATCATTATAGATACCCCTATGTTTTGTGGGTGTCGAAATTAGCAAGCTACTACCCTGATCTGAGATCCAAATTGGCCCGACGCTGGTAACGAAGATCAACTGTAGTTTTTATAAGAGTAAGTCCATTTACTCTCATAAAATCTCTCTTTACTATGAGAGCAAATCTGTTTATGTCCTATGAGGAATTCATCAGCCCCCCCCCACACACACAGACACCGATGCTACAATGTCTTATGATCTTTACGAAGAACTAAATTTGCTACGAACACGCTCAAGCTTTATAATTCTGATCTGATTTTTCCTTTTTTTTTTCTTAGTCTGTCTATAACACGACCGTATGGTTATATTAGTACTTATTATACTTATTGGATTATAGTACTTCTTATATTTTGCTCAGAGACAATTCACTTTTTCAGGAAAATGGTAGAGCTGAATTAGGAGAAAGAGCAAGTCCTCTTGGGGCTGAAGACATGAATGAAAGGTCAAATTTTGCAGATAAAAGACCAGAACCGACAGGTGAAGAATCTGGTCATAAAATGGTTGCTACCAGTTCAAACGAAGTTGTCGAAGAAGGGACACTCAGACCCGAACCTATTGGCGAAGCAACGGTTGCAGATGGTATGGTTTTGAATATTCCTGTTGGACAAAATGGAAGAGCGAATATATCCCCACCAGAATCAAACGAAGTAGATGAGAACATCCCAAAGAGGATGAAGGAGGACTAGAATCCAATTATGTATATACACAGCGATGAAGGCTTTTTCTCTCTTTGCTTTTTATTTTTGCCTATCGATTTGGTTCTTGTTTTATTTTTTGTATGCTATATTAATTTTACTTTTCAAGCTCATTTGACCTATCTATGTCGAAAATTAGATCATGCATATATTGATGTCACATTATGAAGGGTTTTGCAATAAACTAATTTTCTCAATGTTTGATTTTGATTACTATTTTTAAAAACAAAAAACTGAACCACCGTTTAAAGCCATGGAAAAGCAGAGAAGAATCTTGAAAGTTTAAGCTCCCTAAAAAAAAAACAAAAAAAAAAAACCTCATTGTCGGATAATTAACACAGGATTAGAACATGGGAGTCTGTCGAAGTTTTTCTATGGTGAGTGTGTGTGTATATTTTCACCCCTCCCCCCGAGGGAGACGTTTGGAGGAAAGGAGGCTTATAAAAGTTAAGGTTGTCTTTAGTGATTCCATTACTAATGTTCAGACAAGATGAATACACTACTCGATACATTTTTAAAAAAATGAAATAAACATCTCAACCAATGTTTGTCGAAAATTAGATCATGCGTATATTGATGTCACTTTATGAATGGCTTTGCATTAAATTGATCTCTACTTATTGCTGAATTTTGGTTCAACCAAAATTGGTTCAACCATGAACCAAAATTTAGCAATAAATAGAGATACTGGAGATATTTCATTAAGCCCAATTTACGACAATTTAATTTTGAAGGACTCAATCAATGTTTTCACTCGGTATATCTTAAAAGAACCTATTTGCATATCTAATGAAAACCGAAACTGTAGACCAGCTAAAACTATTACAAGGCAAAGGATTCTTGCTCAATCATATTTGTAAATTCTTTTTCATTGATTCCTGCCTGGTTTTTATTTAGTGTCTGTTCTGTCTTTGTCGGGTAAATTTCGAAAGGTTTTTTTTTTTTTTTTTTTTTTCTTTTTTGTTTAGCGATTATGATCACATGGCGGAGGTCCTTGTCGAAATATTTGCTTACTTCTTCTTCTTCATGGTTCGCCACTGGCTGACAAAATCCTCGTTTTTTCACCTTTTTTGTTTTTATTTTTCATTTTGTTATTTTCTTTCCTCTCTGAGTTTCATTTGACCTTCTATCATAAAGTAATATTTATAAGAAGCCGATGAGCCGAAAAAAGGTCTGGAAAAATCTGCGTGAAAGTCGCTATCACAAACTAATGTCGTATCATACCATCTTGACATACAACTATTTTTTTCATGTGTTTAAATCGTTTATTTACTGTATTTAAAATCTTTTTTTAAAGAAATACATCTTTATTACGCAAAATATAAAAACATATATGCCAAAGATAGTGCCACAATTCCATCTAAATCACAATGTTAGATGTCAGTAAATACCAATGTCTGCACAGTTGCGGAAAGTTTCATGCGGGCCACACCCCATGCCAGTTGTGCCATCTTCACACTCGCTCCAAGAATTTCCTGAAACAAATGCTAGCCATTACAACTTGAGAAACTCCATTTTACCTTTAATTGTATCATTGTTTTTAGAAAATTGGGTCTTTGAAAAAGAGCTAGGTAAAACCACCGCTCAATATTATTAAGTTAAACCTCCTAGTCCTCCAAGCTGATCTAGTTTTCCTAAACTTCCTAGCCCTCAAATGTTTAAAATAAAATTTTATAAATATTTTTGAAAGTGTCAACTAACGTATTGTCTAGTTTGTTAAATCTAGAAGGAGGATGAAAATTAACGGGAATAGAAGAAGTGAAGAAAATTTTTTCGAATCTATTTCATTATCTTTATGAAGCTTTAATATAGAAAATAAATCGGTTAACTTGTGGAGCGATTGAAAATTACCTTTTAATCAGTAATAGGGGGGGGGGAGGGGGAGGGATTTAGACCTAAACTGTATTTTTTTTTTCAAATTTTGACATCAACTTAAAAACAGCCTCAAATGCTTTATATTACCAAAGGCCTTGATCATACTTGTGCTTATCTCGACATTTATATCTAAACATATAACATCTTTGGAGACAATCAGGAGTAATTTTAAATGAGAAAGCAGATTGTGATTGGATTAAAATGATTATGGCTACCTGGACATTGATCAGCGAGTTTGTTGTAACGAACTGTAATATAGGGAGCAACTTGACCCTATAGTAACGGGAACTCTAAAATAGAAATTTTGATAGCAATTAATACCTTAAATATAGGTTTTATGTTATTTCAAATATATAGATCTCAATAAGTTGAAGGCTACCCATCAAAAGCTAGGAGCCTGAAAAAATTCGCCTGATTTTGAAAAAGGGAGAGAATACCCCCCAAAAATGCGAGGGACCTTGATGAAAATCGCACCATCAGTTTCAGTATATCTACAAAAATGTGGAATGGTGTGTTTTTTGCCATAAGAAAGATGACGGATGCGTTTTTTTTTTTTTTAAAGAGATGATCGTATCCAGTCCAATGGTCTTAAAAGATTGGGAGATCACTTATTCAAACTAAAACTAAAAGTTTTAGTGCCCTTTTTAAGTGACCATAAAGATTTGGGGAAAACTAACCTCCCTCTAGCACCCATTTTTTTTTACCCAAAGACATTTGATCAAAACTTGTATATAGTCGTTTTGTCCAGTATAGTTGAGCGGTCTAATTACTATACCCCTTGGGATGACATGTCCCCCACAGCCTCTGTGGAAAGGATTTTAAGTTTTGGATTTTGCTTAATGTTTCCATATAGTGTTTACAATGGAGAAATATACGGATTTTTTTTGGGGGGGGGGGTGGAGGATTTTCCATGGAGGACGAGGGGAATTTATTGGGCTGGTTTGAAAAACGATCAGAAATTAATAAAAAAAAAATTGTCAACTGAAACCAAGGACGAACATTGAAACTTGTAACAACAGAATTTATGCTGATGAGGGAAGTTGTCCCTCCCCAATCCCTCGCTCTTTACGCTAAGGTTTTGCTTTTTTGTCCCATTGCTTTAAGAATGACAGCTAAAATACAAGCCGTTGATTTGGAATACGAAAGTTTTTTCAAGCACTAATGAACCTTAGCATGAAGAACGAGAGATTGAGAAGGGAGAAGCCCCCTTATATATGGAATAATTTCTGTTTTGGTTAAGTTTTAATGTTGCTCCTTACTTTCAATTAAAAAAAACGTGTTTTTATATTTATTTTCTAGTTAATGGCATGTGCGAATTGGACTTGACACACTTTTGAACTTTTATCACTATCTTTAGCTCTTCAGCTTTAAATTTCTGGATCGAAATATTGATAAGTTTTGCCAACAGTCAAGATAATCAAATCTGTCAGCATTCTAGCGAAAACTAGTAACCTATACCTTTGAATCGCACGGAAAATAGAACATACAACTTTGACCTAACGTCACGCATGTACTGCAGTCCATGGAGTTAAAGGTGTACATGTTTGTTTTTTACCATTTTAGAGTTTTTTTGGTCTAATTGTTCTATTTTCATGATTCATAAATCGTGGAATAAAAGACCTAGAACTTAATGTGACGCATCTTTTGCTGTCCATGAGATTGAAGTCATAACTCTTCCATACCTGACAAGCTTATGGTTTGTGATTTGTTTTAAACTCCATAGTTTTAATATTTAGTTAGTCGTGAAGCGGAGTCCGCAGAAAGTAACGAAATAGAATTGGGTACATGTTCTACTGTCCATAAAGTGAAATTATTTGTTTTGCAACATTAATACTTAGTTCTTTATTTTAGTTCAACCTCTGTAATTTTAAAAATTTGTAAATTAAGGAAATAAGCTTGGATCTTGAAGTATAATAATTAAGTAGCATGTAATCCCTAACCATAATTGAATGTACCACGGAATATGTGTGAATCAAAGTCAACGTTCCGATGCTTTACAGGGGTCTTCTCGTTCAGTATTCACACGAACCGTTACTTTTCAGCTACAAAGATCATATTTTGGTAACTTGCCGCACTTCTACACGAATATTTTGTCGTTGTTTTTTTTTTTAAGAAAAGGTTAGTAAATTGAAATTATATTTTATTTGCAGTTATATTTATTCTTTGAACATGGATAAAAGAACTATGCCTATTTAAATAAATTACTGACCTGGTAGAAAACCAGATCAATTTTAAGTTTTTTGTTGACCTTGAACCTATCCTTGGGCCCCTCCTTAGATTTTGTGACATATCGTTCGTAGAAAAGATGCTTTGCAAAATTGACTGCACACTAAATATCTTTAAACGCTTTTACCTGTATAATAATGCCACTGAAGGGTGCAGCATTCCCATGTTAACTTTTGAGGTAAATTCACATAAATGAAATGGGTCATGGTATTAAAAGTTGGGATCATGTATTGAGTTCCAGTTCCATCGGCCATTTTTAATAAGTGATGATCGAGACACTCTTGAGTTGTAAGCTCATCCACAGCATTATGTGTGCATATCCTGAATTCGAAATACCCCATGTTACTGGCAGTAATATTAACTTGAACATTAAAAACCTGTAATGGTTACTATCGTTACGTCGCGTCTCATGAACAAAGAAAATATTGCCTATACAAAAAGCTATATGGTTCATTCTTCCAGGATTATAAATAAATAAGGGTTAATCCGCGTAATTGTGATAAAATTTTACGGTTAATTTTTTGAAGCAGAAGCAAGCAAATTGTCTTAATAGATCAAGTTTATGTGAATGACCCTAATACAAATTTTATTTGTCCTTGTCGTGCTATTACCTCTTAAAAGATCAGATTGTATGTAACAGCAACAGTGGACAAATTGACGACGACGAATATTTGTATATTAATAATTTTTAGATTTTCATACTCTCATAAACTTCTCATACTCTCATTGGAATGTAGGGCAACCGTTGGTACTAGTCTATAAGCTTATAACAGACATCTAACGAGTCAATGTTTTCACTTATTCACTTTACTTACAACTAATTATTTTGCTGGTTTCCTTGTTCTAGTTTCAATCTTGCTGATCAATCGTCAGGTAGAAAAATTTTCCGGATTTTCTGATTTTTTGGCTTATGCTTGAGTAGGCTTTAGAGAGTGTGTTAAGTACATTTTAATGTTACCGAGTTAGATTGGCTAACATAACATAATTTGCACTTTACTGAAAAAAATACAAATGAATGTGCATTGTCATTTTAATATACATCATACACCAATATTTATTAATCAAAATGTTAAAAATTTTGATTTATTAAAGTTGTAAAAGTAAAAACATTTACATTTTTTCAGTAAAGTGCAAATTATGGCTTTGGGAAGGCATAGGGTTTATGAGCCCTACTCATGTTAACTTCCGCTTGTTTTGAGTTTAACTCAATTATTTATTGTAATTTCTGTTCATTTTGGGTTTGATTTATTTATCGATGCTGACTTGTGGTGGTTTACGCTTGGTAGATTATTTGATTTTAGTTTTGCTCATTTTTGGTTTAATCTTTAATGGAGTTCTTGACATTTCTTTGAAAAACGTATTTTGTGAAAAAAAGTTTTTTTAATTAATTTCTGTTCGTTTTATATTGACATAGTCTTTTTAGGGAAAAAGAAAATAATAGTTTAAATCTTTTTGGTTTTTTAAGACTTCATAGTTTGGCCTGCCATTTGTATGCTGGAGAAAATCTTTCAGCAATTTTTAACAACATACACTCTTTCAAAAATATGGACACAAATAGCAGTGTTTAATTTAGCTTCATACCTCCTGTAGGTGACCTGGAATAGAAAACTTGATACCATTCGAAAAAAAATCTGTCTACGCTGTTTGACAGCTTGGATACACTTACTCTATTTTGATTTGGTTAAATTTTAAGAGCAGAAGTGGTAACAGAAGTAGCCCCGAAAGTTTGAACATAATATCCTCAGTTGTTCTTTGGATACTGCTGAGATGCCTTTTTGGGAATTACGATTAACACAGTGCATTTTTATTTAATCTTAAGGCAACATTTAGCTTTTAAACATAACGGGCAAATTGCATAACTGTGGAGGGTTGACCTATGCTATAGCCCAAGAGATGCAGTTACAAGACCGTTCATCTATTCTGAACAAAATAAATATATTAAATTTTGATTGGAAGTGTTTGGAAAATTATAAGCTAAAGAAGAGGGCTGATTGCTATCCAATCACTTTTGACTCTTAAAAGGGGTACTAGAACTTTGAATTCCCAACCAAATTAGCTCCTTTAAAATATCAATGAAAGTACATACTATGATAGAGCAGCGCTGTCTATGATATTGCTTATATGCCCTTTTAATGCATGCATGCGTATAGTTTTTTTGTTTAATTGAAACTCACCCTAAACGTTTCAATTTAATGCCCTTTAGTGCCAGTAGTCACAGTAACCGTAGAAGTAGTATCAAAAGTATACACATAGTGTATTCTGGCTTGGTCAAAATCTGTCACAACTTACCCTGTAAGGTCTAACTTAATAATGTAAGTCGTTATTGTGATTTTGTTTTGTCACCCTATTGACAATCTACATGATCATAGTTCGTTTTGATTTAGTTCAACATCCGCCTAAATAATCCTAGAAAGGTTTACCTTAATACCCTTAGCTTGTGCAGTAGCAATAGTTGTAGTAGCAGTAGTAGCATTAGTAGCAGTATGCACATAGGACCTTTTTTCATCCTCCCCTTCATGATGAAATTTTCCCTTCACGATTCAACATCCGTACACGATGAAATTTTTAACTTAACACCATCATCCGGTCTTGAAGCATTGCTGATAAGTCCTCTTGACAACCTATGTGAGCATAGTTTGTTTCGATTTATTTCAATACAGCTACAATATTGCCCAAAAATTTCGCCTTAATACACTTAAATTTATAAGTAGTATCAGTAGCACCAGTAGTTATAGTAGCAGTAGTAGTAGCAGTATCAGTAGTAGTAGTAGCAATAATAATAATAATAGTAGCAGTAGTAGTATTTGTAGGAATAGAAACAGTAGTATTATGGTGCAAATATTGTCTTTTGGTGAAATTTTTAACTTAACACCATCATCCGGCCTTGAAGCATTGCTGATACGTCCTCTTGACAACCTATGTGAGCATAGTGTGTTTCGATTTATTTAAATACTGCTACAATATTGCCCAAAAATTTCGCCTTAATACCCTTAGAATTATAAGTAGTATCAGTAGCACCAATAGTTATAGTAGTAGTAGTAGTAGTAGTAGCAGTAGTTGTAGTAGCAGTAAAGTTAATAGTATTAGTCTTAGCTTTAGTAGTAGTATTAGTAGTAGGAATAAATAATAATAGTAGCAGTAGTAGTTGTTGTAGGAATAGAAACAGTAGTATTATGGTGCAAATATTTTCTTTTGGTAAGTTCAACATCCCCCACAATAAGCGTTGTAAGTTTTAATTTTACATACGAAACTGTTCCTAGGATATTGCTAATATGCCCTTTTGACAACCTGCATACGGATGGCAGGTTGTCTTCAGTACAACATAAATTTTCAGAAATATTCTCTGAAAATTTCCCCTTCATACGCTTAGGCATAGATTTGGTGATACGGTTTGAATTAATCGAACTACTAACATTTTTGAAAAGGGGAATTACTTATGATCCACTGAACTTTTGAAAGTGTCAAAAATCTTTGACACTAAACCTGTAACGTATCGTCTACGAGACACCAAAGATTAAGATATTCTCGGTAGTTGTTATGATTAAACTTAAAAAAGTCAAAAACAATAGTGGAATTTATCAAATTGAAAAGATATTAAAGAGTCGTACACATAGGGCGAGAGACAGTTGCTTGTTTGTTGGCTAGGATACAACTCTGATTTTGATTTTTGGGTAGCAGTTGAAGAAATATAAACAGCCAAATGATTTCTATGTGACATTCATGTTCAATGTCTCTGATCCACTCTACAACGATTTGAATAAAACAAGTGATTTTCGGACAACACTCTCTCTCACCATCAAATTCGATGACGAGTATGATGTTGCTCTTGTCGATTGTATTCTGAAAATATATATGACATCCTGAGAAAAGATCGTACATATGACAGAAGTTACACCAAATGATTGGCCAGTAGTTACCGAGAAATGGATAGAATCAATAAATTCAGGTGAATATCCCATCATCACGCTACCCTACAAAGCATTTGATAGTATGAATTATTTGTGTCGTGCTATCAATAGAAGAATCTCTACTCGTAAAAATGTTGCCTTTCTATTTAACTATTCAGTGGAACATGTCAAGATCTACATTAGTTCTCCCATTGACAATGAAAAGGGTATTCTCAACGATAATCTGAGAGACATTCTTGGTTTTAAACAAAATATAATCAATGGTAGAAGTTCTGGAAGCACCACTGGCATGGATCGTGTTATTTTCGCCGACTATCCACCTGGCTTCTCCTTGGGCGGTTGTATATTTCTTTACACTTCATTCGTTGAAACATCGAGATTTGGCAATAGCAATGTTCTCCTCTTACGTGTTCTTGAACGAAAAACCAGCCAAGATCACATTCACCATTACAATATAAAGCATCTTTAATATATGCTTGTAAACACTTCCTATTTGGAACTCTGCCAGTTAACATTAAGAACTGAATTAGGTGATCCTTTAGTAATAACAAAAGGTTTGGATGTGGTTCCAAGTCATTTTCGACCCATTCAATAACAAGATGTCTACCAGAAAAACTGCATTCGTTTGCCCTGATATTGATTGTTGTATTGCTACTCTTAGTCCAAAACAAATGGGTCATGGAATGGACTATTACAAAGCTCGTTCATCAATGCCGGTCTATAATCTTGGTAGTTGGTTTGCTAAATTATTTCAAACTGCACTACCCTTAGCTAAAAAAATTGTACCGGCTGCTGCAGATTTTGCATCCTGTACACTATACGATTGTGGCTCTGGCAAGGATTTATATAAAAAGTGTTTCGGAAAATCTCAGATCCGGTGCACGATCCCTTAGCGATCGATTTAAATCCCCGCAAAGTGGAAAAGGTTTCTTTAGAAACACTGCATCACTCATCAGTCTCTAGTCAGATCAGAAACGAAAGACATCACTCTTATCAAAGAAGAGGCAGAAACCAAGGAAGAAAATTGTTAGATCAAAAAAGGATTCCTTTTCCTAGACTGAAATAGCATATCTACCACACAAGGAATCCCATCCATCACTCACTTCATCTTTAAATATTTACAATGCAGAAAATGTTGATACGAGTGTAAAACATGGTTACTCTTTCTACCTACAACCACCCCTCTCTGAAAACTTTCATTTTCAAATTTATTCCAATGAAGATTATTTCGTGGATTTGTATTCAATATTTATAGATTTATATGTGATAGTCAAGAAATCTGACAATTAAATGCCAAGTCTTACTGATGGAATATTCTGTGAAAATTGTGTATTACATAATTTATTTTGACAAATTAGTGGTGAGCATATAAGGAATTGAAGGGTTCAGCCAATGAATCTAAATATAAGACAGACACTGACACTACAAATGCAATTGGAGAGGCGACAACTAGTGAATTGCATTTAGTTGGGAAAACAAATTACGAAATATTTAATATACCTCAATGGCTTCCACCAAATATTAAAGTGGACATAAAATTAACGCTTGCTCCATCCAATTTCATTTTCCGAAAGGTACTTGGTACAACACCCAATGTAACAGTCTCTCTTACCTCGACAATATTTCATGTATGAAAGAAACAGTTTATGAGTTCTGTTGCTTTGGCAGTGGAAAAACTGAGAGCAAGTGGAAATAATATCAAATTACTTGTACCTCATACAATCACCAATCAGTGACATATTGCGACAGGTTCACGCATCTTCACTGACTCTTCATTTATCCATGGTGAAATTCCTTTAAAACTGGCATTGGCAATTGTAAAAAGTGCTATTGCTATAGCATCGTGGACAATTTCCTGACACAAATTTGAAATGTTTGGAAATGAAATCCCACTCTACAAGTTGTCCTTTGATAAATTCTAAAGGACACTGTATGGATTTTCAATGCAGTCCCTAGATCGAGATTCACAACTATTTCAAAATGGTATAACCGAAACAGTTTTTGCAAAAACTCATGGTATTGAACTTGCCTGGCACTCAAGATATGATACGAACGGGGAGTTTACGTTTAGAGTGCAACTTTGCCGAGCCATTACCTGAGAGTATTGCATTAATATCATTGAATCAATTTGAAACTTACTGGGAAATCACTTCCGAAGGCAGGTCCACAATGAACACAAATCAAATAATCAGCGTATTTAATATTGATCCGTACATGTCCAAACAAAAATCCTATTGAATACCCTAAGATTTCATTGAAAAATCCAAAGTGTTAACAATACACTTATCATTGTTAATAGCAGTCCATCGAGCGTAAAGACGGGTGGCCTTGCATCTTTCAAACCGCGAAGAATATAGAATTTTTTGATCCTCTTGGTCTATAATACGATTTCTTCACTCCGCACATCAACAACTTTATTAAAAGCAGTGGGAAAACTATTATTCAAAACCAGAAGAGAGTGCAGGATTTAATGACTAAAAGCGGGTGGTTTTCATGCACTATTATATTTCATTTTCTGATGTCGTGGTTATACTTACAACGAATTTTCTCAATATTCACCTAGGTGACCCTTGCCTGAATGATTTCCTAGTCGAAAATACACTTTCATACGTATATACATTAGATTTCAGGGCCCTACGAATATAATGTTCTAAAAATGTTGTAAATTTGTTTATTAATAAAAATGTATGCACATAAAAATAACTTTTTTCTCCTCTTTAAATTTCTTTTTCTAAGTATAGGTAGCTGTCGAGAAAACTAATGGCGACATATCATCTGAATTCACTGTGTATTGATCTTGATGTGCAAAGTCAGGGTCACATTTACTACAGTACAATGTAACTTCACCCTTATTGTATCTCTTTGTGAAGTCAATGATAATTTTTTCATTCATATTGCTAAATTCACGTATTTCAATTTTGCTTATTTGAAGAAATATCACATTGTGTTTTCAAATGGAAAATCACTTTCTGTAACAGCCAAATAAAATCAGTAGGCTTATAATCATAGTAGCCATTGTCTTCACAGCGATGACGTAGAAATCAAATTCTCTTGTTATTCCAATAGTTGAATCGTAGACCTAATTCTTCCTCCCAAAACAATTTAAAACCACGACGCTACCAGTCTCTTATAAATAAACTAAAATCTCGTTTAAGTTTCTTCCCAATCATACTAGGATAGGTATTATCCCATTGACGACATTTATCATAGTGACAATAGGAGCACAGGAATCCTCTAGTGTGAGAGTCACAAATTTCTTCAATACATGACTTACATTCTTGAATTTGTACTGCATATCCTCTATGCAATTTACACAGATTTCCCAATCTACACTTTTCATCATACACGTCAACAATTATACAATTCTCACAGGATGACCAGCTGCACAATGTATACATGCACATTGGATATGTATAAAAAAAAAATTAGTGTTGACTCCCTCACCGCTAAAAAGATACTGACTTATGGTCGATAAAGAGAGTGTTCTTTTCTAAAGAAAGAAGAAGAGTAATCGAGTTACATCACAATTCAAATTAACTGAATCTGTTTAGATAAGATTTTGCAAATTGTTGACTTATTTGTTGTTCTCATTAAAAATCATTTGGATAGTCTTAAATCATCATTGAATTTCAAAGGTAGCGTTCAAAAGCAAATTCACAATACCATTTTGTTTTGTTTCGATTAGAATGTCAATATTACTACTGCTACTACTAACAAATCACTGCAGCACCAAGCTGCCTGAGGCCAACACAGATACGCACGCTCCTTCTTCATCCCAATCTATTCAAAGCCTCCCTTTTTACTCCCTTCCACAAAGTTTCCTATTTTCTTTAAATCTTTCTTTATGATGTCCTCCCATCCCAGACGAGGACGACCTGCTTTTGGTTTAGCCCTAGACGGTTGGCCGAAAAGAAAAATCTTCGGCAATCTGTTATCCTTCATCCGCACATCGTGACCTAGCTATCTCAACCTTTCTTTCATTATATCCCTAGAGAGCGGTGTTGAACCACATTTTTCGTACAGTCTATTGTTTGAAATATGGTCTGTCAGCCGGGTACTCAGAACAATCCTTAAGCAATTTCTCTGGAAAACATCTAGCAAATCTTCATCCGCTTTTCGAAGCGCCCATGCTTCAGAGCCATTTTTGACTACTGTCATCACTGTAGCTTCTAATATTCTTATCTTGGTTTGTAGACTTATCTTCCTGTTCTTCCAAACTTTTTTTTTAATTGTGAAAAACACCCTCAGCCTTGGCTATTCTACTTTTAACATCTTCACTGCTCCCACCGTCTTTACTAATAATATTACCAAGGTAAGTGAAACTGCCCACCTGATCGATCTTTTCGTTACCCAGCATCACCTCTTCAGCTTCACGTAGTCCTAGTCTTAGTGACTTAGTCTTCTTAACTTTAATTTTCAAGCCTATTCTAGCACCCTGACCACTTTGGTCGAATAAGCCTTGGAGGGAGCTCAGTCAATTCGAAGTTGAAAGTTCACGTCCCCTTTTCTAAGATTTAGTCTGCTTTTCAACCAATTGCTACCAAATGAGTTGTTACTGACTACAGCCAAAAAGAAATTCTTATTCTAGTTTAACGGCCCTTGTGTTTCAGCAGTTGGTTTGAAACAGCCTTCAGATAAATACAGAATTAGCTCTAAGGAACAGACGATGGGAGGGTGGAGGCAGAAATTGACATACAATCCTTAGGGCCGTATCCATAATTTCGTTTCGGGGGGGGGGGGGCTTTGGAGCAGGCAAAGTCACCAGAATTAGAATCCAAGACTGAGGAGAAGAGCTACATTTGCATGCAAATCCTGTTGAAAACAGTCTTAATGAGTGGGACTGAATTTTCCGTTATCATGATTCAGTGCTTAGTCAATCAGTCATTAAAATGTTACAAATCTCTTTTTTACTTGTATTCGATGCCTTTATAAATAAATGAAAAATAACATGTATATTATATGAGACTACCCTCTCCATTCTCCATCCAAATTGATGTAATGTTCTAATGTATTAGGGAAGTTAAATCAAACCCCTAAACCACTTCCTAAATTCGGAATTGTCTTTTCAGGACGGCCTTCGTTACATTAAAAAATTCAACCTCAAACTAAAAACTCAGATTTGTGGAAGAGCTAGAGCGGCAAACTTTTCGAATTTGGAATCAGCACATATTCTTTAGTCGGACAATGAAAGAATAGGAAAGTGAAAGTATAGCAATTTGTTTGAGGTTGACTCCTTTTTTTTCGCAATTTTCCTAGAACCTCTCCTCCAGCACTCTCTCTCAACGCTTTAAGCCTCAAACAATTCTTTGGACTTCAAACAGTTAGTTTCATGTTCATCAGCAGAAAAAGAGCGTAGAAATGATATATCTATTCACATTTGCTGGTATTTACTCAATCAACATTTTTTGCCTCAGCCTCAAATTCAACATAAAAAAAAACAAATTGGCAAAAGAGCTAGAGTGGTAAAAATTTTTGGATTCGAAATCATTACACAGTTTTTTGTCGGATAGTGAAAGAATCATTTGCATAGCAATTTGTTTGAGGTCAAACCATTTTTATTAGATTATGAGATATGTGACTGAATACGACTATTTAAATAGGCAAGGCTGTTAGGGTAACATATCTTAGGTTTAAATGTAAATAAAATTACTAATAAGATTTTAGCCCCAAATAATGGTACATTTTATTTTCTTTTACTTTTTTTATTTATTTTTTTTTACAAAATGCATGTCCGAAATCAGGAACTGTCCAATTGCTGAGGTATTACCTTACGCAAACGATTACCACAGGGGTAAAAGGGATAACAAATTCATAAAAAACTTGAATGAAAATGATCACTTGTTAATATTTCATCAGGTTCGTCAACAATGACACTCTGGAGTTCCAGGATATTCGAGAGAACAAAATCAAGATCGGAAATAGAACCAGAATGGTGAACGTAAGAGAAAGATTTGGACTTATAAAGCAAAAAATATTTTGCTTTGCATTGAAGAAAGGAGGAACTGTGTAAAAGGTGGAGCAGCCTCTTTGAGGTCTGAGTTGAAGTCATGACAAGTGATTTATTTGATGACTTAACTTTATGCAGTAGTTTCGACAGGGACGCACAAGCTGACGCATATTGTTGGCTAGATGTAGAATTTCGACAATTAGTTAGCATAAAAAAACGCTTACAAGAACAATACTACTTAAATCAACTCCGAGTTATACATCTCTAGATCCAAACAGCTACATCTAAACTTCTTATTTACAGCAACTAAGAAGCAACCAGATGGACGGTCATTAGTAGTTTTAGCAGGCCCAATAAAAAATAAATGGTCAGACAAAACTTCTAACATTGGAGAATTATCCAAATTTAGGAAGTGTTCGGCTAAGCCGACAATATCATACTTAAATAACAGGTTCTCAAGAGTTCTTAATTTCTCCCGGGCGCCATCAATATTCTGAAAAAAAAACCAGAAACTATTTCACTAGGACTAGATCCCATATTAACGCGCACGGTTTATAGCTTTATTTCTAACATAAGGCCATAGAACAGGTAGGTTTTTCTTGACCTCTGAACACGACAAACTCATGCTTCGATGACTGCCACCACAGTTGGCACAGGTAAAGGATTGCACCTGATTGCTTCTGACACGGTTGCTATGATTAACCGGTACATTTGCTGAATTTAGTTGGATTAGAACAATGTCTAGCAAAATGATCAAGGCCTTGACAATTGTGACATTGCATCGGTTTTCGGTCGGCAACGTAACTCGAAATAAACCATATTCAATCTTGATTCCGTGTTTAACAGCACGATCTAATTCATCTTTCAATATGAAATTTGACTGGACTATCGACGTATTACCGATTCTGGTTGCACTGTTCACACTGCTAACAAGTATAGGTATTTGTGAAACGTCATAGTTTTTGTCCATCCTGATAATGCCGGCATACTCGAGCCTCACTACCTTCGCTCAAATATTTAGTATGTTCGGTATTGCAGCAGCAGCCACTGATTGTTAGTCAGACATATGTATTACTATCTCGTCTTTTTTTAGCCACAATATGCTGGACCTTATCGGTACAACCAAGTTTTTCCACAAACTTACTTTGGTTAACTGGGTTCGAATATTCAAGTTGCTTGGAACATTTCCCAACAAAACAGGAACAGAAGGTTGCGCTTGAGCTGGCACTGACGGCCAGACTACAGAGCCTGGGAGCTGTATCGAGGTTTCCTGTTTTCAACGAGAAAATTTAACATCCTCACGCACTCGTTTAAACGAGATGCTACAATAGTGCTTGGTTCATTAGGGATAGATGGTACTTCACAAGGATCAACTATAACAAAGAAGGGTAGCTTCTCCTTACGTGCTAAAAAACCACTCATTAGATCATGGAAATCTGGTAAAAAGTTGGCTTGCATGTGAACCCCTGCGCCTTCCAAGAGAATCAAATTTCAAGGCACTTTTGCACACATCCTGCGCCTGCTTTATCGCATCTTTTGCGAAAAATTTTGATGCAATCTTGATAACTGCATCTTTTTCTTTTGTAATGTTCCGCTGCAGGAAATTCAAAAGGCAAAGGTTGTTACACAAACAATACAATTCACCCTACTATAGAGGTTTCAAGCTCCTATTTGCACAAATGTGGAATTTTGTATTTTTTGCCAGAAGAAAGATCACGGAAGCATGTTAATTCGTTTTTTTCCTAGGGGTCATTGTATCAACCAAGTGGTCCTAGAATTTCATGAGAGGGCTCATTCAAACAGAAATTAAAAGTTCTAATGCCCTTTTCAAGAGACCAAAAAATGGAAGGGCAACCAGGCCCCCTCCCACGCTAATTTTTTTCCGAATTCACCGGATAAAAAATTTGAGATAGCCATTTTGTTCAGCCTAGTTGAAACATCAATAACTATGTCTTTGAGGATTACTTCATCCCCCACAGTACCCAGGGGAAGGGTTGCAAGTTATGAACTTGACCCATTGTTTATATATAGTATTGGTTATTGGTAAGTATACATACGTTTTCAGGGGGATTTGTTTTTGGTGGGGAGGGTTGGGGGGATTGGGTTACGTGGGAGGATCTTTCCATGGAAGAATTTTTCACGGGGGAAGAGGATTTTCATGAAGAAAGAAAAACGAGCAAAAATGGGGTTTTTATAGGCCAAATGAAGATACTGATCAGTATCTTCATTTGGCCTATAAAAACCCCATTTTTGCTCGTTTTTCTTTCTTTATGTGATGTCAGGCCAATGTGGTTTAAGAAATTATCTTTGATTTTCATGAAGGGGGGCTGGGTTTCCCAGCATCATTTAAAAAGCAATCAAAAATTAAACAAAAAACAAGTTTTTTCAACAGAAAGTAAGGAGTAACATTAAAGCTTAAAACGAATAGAAATTATTACGCATATGAGAGGTTCGTTCCCTCCTCATTACCTTGTTCTTTACGCTAAAATATTTTTAATAATTTCAAAAGAGCTATTTATTCTAATTAAAAGGCGTTTGTGATTCATGGGTCATTCTTAAAGCATTGGAACAAAATTCGAACTTTAGCGTAAAGAGCGAAGTATTGACGAGCGGCCGAATACCACATAATTACCTATATGAGGAATTTTGCCCTCGTCAATGCCTCGCTCTTTACGCTAAAGTTCGAATTTTGTTTAATAATGGCCGAGTAATTGTTTGTGTTATTTTTCGGCCAATCTTAAGAAGCTTCATAACTATGATTTTTATGTGATAATAAACCAAAGATATTATTTGTTTTCGGCTTGCGGCTGTTACTAAATAAAAAAAACAAGTTATTTCCAACTGAAAGTAAGGAATAACATTAAAAGTTAAAACGAACATAAATTATTACGCATATCTTTTATAGATTTTTTCTTTCGTTCATTTCAGTGATTCGAGAATTGCTCAACTTGTGACTTTCATTTTCATAAAAATAGTTTTGACCTCTTTGGCCGTTTTGTCACTATGACTTACAAAATCAGTTCTGCAAATATCGCTAATTTAAGTTACGCGGGAGAATCTTACCATGGAGATTATTTCTCGTGTGGGAGGTAATTTTCCATGATATTTCCGTACATTAATTAAAAAACGATCAGTAATTAAATAAAAACAAGTTCTTTCAACTGAAAGTGAAAAGAAACCTTAAAACTTGACAGGAACAGAAAATATTACGAATATGAGATGTGTAGCCTCTCCTCAATAGCTAGTTCTTACGCTAAAGTTTCTTTTTAAAATTTTTATTATTCTAAAAAGAGGTTATTATTCTAATTAAATACCCTTTGTGATTCAGGAGTCATTCTTAAACAACTGGAACAAAAATCAAACTTAGGTTATTATAAGGTTATTATTAGCTAAAAAAAAGTAAAATAAATATGCAAATTTCGTTTTGATTATTCGTGTACTGTGAGCCATATTCAAAACTTGCATTAATTCAAAAACGTTCAGAAATTAAATTAAAAAAAACAAGTTTTTTTTTCACTGAAAGTAAGGAGCGACATTAAAACTTAAAACGAACACAAAGTTTTCCGTATATGAAAAGGGCTGTTCCCTGCTCAACGCCCCGCTCTTTACGTTAAAGTCTTTTATTGTTTTATAAAGCAGAGTTGTGAGAAAGAGTCAAAGTTTAGCGTAAAGATCGGGGCTTTGAGCAGGGAACAGCCCCTTTCATATACGGAATAATTTCTGTTCATTTTAAGTTTTAATGTCGCTCATTACTCTCAATTTAAATTTTTTTTTTTTTTTTTTTTTTTTGAATTAATGTAGGAACCACTCGGAACTATTCTATCTTTATTTTCTCACCGGTTTCGTCAATG
Source organism: Artemia sp. Qi Xiang Cuo (assembly GCF_049724085.1). Taxonomy (NCBI): domain Eukaryota; kingdom Metazoa; phylum Arthropoda; class Branchiopoda; order Anostraca; family Artemiidae; genus Artemia; species Artemia sp. Qi Xiang Cuo. The sequence goes on from NC_142800.1 coordinate 61,838,996, forward strand.
TAGTGTAACACTGGTGGGACTACGGGTGGAATCCAGGCTTGAAGTCCGTTTTGTTTGAATTCATTTTTTCTTCAAAGTAAAAAGCAGTAAAAATTTTACTGAGTATACTTTTTTTTTCTTTTTATTATTATGTTTATACTCCACTTGTACTACTTGTTCTCTTGCAGTTGTGGCTAATAAATGATTGAATTGAATTGATAACAAAGAATCTATATTCATAATATTCAAACCGGTCACAACTTGAACCAGTCGAATTTCTTTTTCTCGCCAAATTCATCGATGTTGCAGAGCATAGGGGGAAATACTGGAGGAATCCAAGCTTAAGAACCTTAAGCTTGTTTTTCTTCTTTATAAGACATGATTGAATATCTCGAAATGGGTTGCTGACATAATCTGTTGAGTATACCTTTGAGAAAATACGACAATTCACAATATTGTTTTCTTTTCTAAAACCTTGGTCTCTTAAGTTTTTTATTTGCTTAAAAAATACGTATTTCTCATTTATATTGTTAAGTCTTAACTTGGTAAATTTATCATTTTGTTCCGTGATCTGAAATTCACATCGAGCACGCAATTTCTGCAATGGTTAACTAATTGTATACAGACTCTTCTTTAGACGGACACTTTAATTTCCATGCAATAATATTATTTCGCCGTTCCGCATTTTCTAAAATTAATACTTTGTTTGAAAGTGACCCGACTCTAAAATTGTCAACCGACTTACGTGACGATAGGTCTTTAACCTCCTATTTTAGCTTTGAGACCTTTGAGACTCATCATCGTGAGGTCGAATTGAGCTTTCCAATTTTAGGGTCCAGAAGGATACACTACTTATTTCAGATCTAATTTCTGTTATTTCATTCCTTAGACCTTTCACTTAATTTTGAATATTTTTTACAGTTAATAAAATCTGCTGTACAATTGCTGAACGATTTTGAATTGACTCATGTATAGTTATAGAATCCGTTGAGTCGCGAGTAGACTTCAAGTCAATCTCTCTTTTATTAGTAAGCACTAGCTAAGAAGATAGAGATGAAGAAGAAAAGATTAAGTGTTTCTTGATGTTTTTTTTATGACAAAGAATTTCAAAGGGTAAAAAATAGTGGAATCTATCAGATTGAAAAGATATTAAAGAGTCAAACACACAGGGGCAAGAGATAGTGGCTAGTTCGTTGGATACGAAACAACTATGATCTTGATTATTGGGTAGCAGTTGAAGACATAAATAATGCCTTATAATTTCTACATGACATTCATTTCCATCGTCTCTGACCCTCTGTATAATGACTTGAATAAAATAAGTCAATTTTGAACAAAGGTGCTCCTATCATCAAATTCGAGGGAAAGTATGAAATTACCCTTGTCAATTGTATTCTCAAGAATACATATTATCTTGAGAAAAAATCAGACAGATGATATAAAAGTTAGACCTCATGATTGGCCTAGCCTTAGCGATGAATGGACAGCATTACTTGACTGCGGTGAATACCCCTTTGCCACTATACCCCACAAGGAATTTGCTAGCATGAACAATTTGGGCCGTGCAATCAATAGAAGTCTCCGTTCGAAAGTGAATCGCCATCACTATACATATATAAAAAGAAATTGAAAAAGATGGTCCTTTCAGCCTACAGTAGCGGGGATTGATTGTATTATTTATTTATTTATAAATTGTTAAGTAAATCCCATACCTATCCCCGTGAGTCGATAGTTAAGTTATGTTTTTTTGTTCATTTCTTCTTTAAATTTATTTTAAATTTTGTTATGTTCTTATCAATTTTTCTTTAATCCTATTATTTTTTGATAAAGGAGACATTACGAAATTCCTCTCTTCTCCTTTGTGTAAAATTTATGTATATGTTTTCGTTAAATAAAAGTTAAGTCAAAGTAAGAATGGTGCCTTCTGATTTAACTATTCAATGGAACAGGGGAAGGTTTACATTAGTTTTCTCATTGAGAACGAGATAATTCATCTCAAAGATTTCTTGGTTTTAAATATAATAAATCAAGGGCAGAAGATAGCTAATAGAAAAACTACATTCTTTTGTCCGGATATTTACTGTTATGTTACTGCTTTTAAACCACAAAAATTGAATCATGGAATTGACTAATACAAAGGTCGCTCGTCTATGTCAGGCTGCGTTCATGGCAATTGGTTTGCAAGACTGTTTCGCTCTGCACTATCCTTGGCTAAAAAATAAAATGTGTCAGTTGCCATAAATTTTGCATCCTCTACACGGCACAAATGGGGCTCAGGAAAAGTTTTTAAAGAAAGAGTTTCGGATAATCTCAGATTCAGTGGACGATCCCTTGGTAAACGCTTAAAATTTCGAATAATTGGGAATGGCTTAAAAAGGACGTGAAAACCTCATCATTTATCAGTCTCTACTCACGAAAGAAATAAAAAACATCACTGTTGTCACAGAACAACAAGAAGATACAAAAGAAACCAAGAAAGATAATTATATGATCGAAAAAGGATTTCTTCTTTTGAAGTTACACCACTCATCTCATCAGCCATTATAAAAAAAAAAACAAAAAAAAAACACTTCACAATTTTCGCTCTATTTGATGACATTGCAACTGTAATTTCGCTCTATTTGATGACATTCACAGTTTTCGTTCTTAATGATATTGCCAACACTATCAATGGTATCCTTCTGTACTAGAGGAGATACATATTTCATGCTTTTGGCTGATGATTCGAATTGATGCGACAATTTGTGTTTCCACAATCCATCATCAATCCCAACAACCCTCTGAATACCCCTTGACTTTCAACACTTTTTGTAAGGAGATCACTTTCTTCACGAAGACCCCGTAGTGCTAGTTCATGAAAACCACAAAAAGAATAGCCTGGACAATTGATGTTAACGTTTTTTGGGTTTTAATCCTTTCCTTGTAGTCTTGCAAACTCAATTGCTGGTCGATTGGAATGCCTTTCCTTCATGTATTTCTATAAACATCAGATCTTTGTACTACCATAACATGATACCGTCTTTAATCATGATAATTAAAGTCAGCGAGTGCATCTTTAAGGTCAGTATATGGCTTGAAACTAAGCATCCAAGCGTCTAATGTGAACATTTACTGGTCTCAGATTCAGCAAACAGGCAGCAGTGTTTATAGATTGCACCCCTTTTTTGGAAGGGCTGATCACCAATCATGAATACTTTTGGAGACATTTAATTTGAAACCGGCAACGTTTTGTCACTATACCCTTGATATTCTTGTTAAATCTTCCAGGAAATTCATAGTCCTTTCCTAGTTTCCAGTATTTACACATTAAAGTCGAACTTGAGAGCATCAGCAATCTGATCACGGCTGGCAAAGGCCTCCAGACCAGTGTCAAGAAAGGTGATTACGGGTGCAGTGACTGAGGGTGCATCTCAATGTTGGTCTATTTCATGAAAGGTATAATTAATGCTTTGGCTTAGAATATTTTCTAACGTTTTAGGCAAATTAACTTGAAAAGTTAGATTGATTCACAAATTTTGAATTAAAGCATTTTTTTCGAGACCGAAATACAAAATAGAAGAATTTTCAATCCAATGACCAATAGCAGTTTTGCGTGACCCTGTTAATCCAAATTATCCTCGTTTTTGTTCTAAATGTCCACAGGCCTTCCCCCTAAGTCGTCTTTCCTTTCTATTTATTTGACTGTTCCATTGTAAATCTAGTTCTGTATACGTCTTCATTTCACCCCATTATTCTCAAGAAACTAAAAGATCCTCCCCTTTGTATGTGTTATGATTTTGTGGAAAGAAGACCAATTAGACGATCAATATATTCATTTCCTAAAACTACCAAGTCAATAAAAATTCTGTAAAAAAGAACTACTCCGCTGTGCAGCGTAGCTTCTCCGATAAAGTTAAGGACTTAAGGTGACCGCTTTATAACTACAAAAAAGTTTTAAGAATTTCGTAACTGTTCTGAGGTATTAAAGAAAGATAGTGTATTACCACGGGTAGGATTTGAAGTTAACTATTCTATTAGAATATGAAGGGAAATATGGTATTTAAAACGTTGTCGAGGTTTCCATGTTGGCCAACATAGTGGAGAGTAATTGTAGATCTACCCCCATTAGCGTATGATAAAGAATAAAAAACAATCAATGAATAATAAAATCAAATAGCAGAGAAAACCGAGGGTAATGTAAGGTAGTGAAACGAAATGAAGCCAAAATAAGCAGATATTTCGAGGACCTTCGAAATATCTGAAGGACCTTCGCCTCCGCCGTCGTGCTAAAAAAACCTAACCTTTTGAAGTAAACCCAACCAGAGAAAAATACACACTGAATCAAACAAACCAAGAAAATCAAGCAGAATAAATGATAGACCATTCGCCAATTAGATTGGGCAAGAATTTTCTGGTTAGCAATTGTAATCTGCTTAGCAATTGCTAGGCCAAGCATTGTTGCCCAATCTATTGGATGGATGGTCTTTCAATTATTCTGGCTTGGTTTGTTGGATTCATTGCGCATTGCGCTGGCTGAGTTAACTTCAAAAGGTTAGTTTTCTCTTCTGAGTACTGAAGACGACTTGGCGGAGGTCCTTGTCGAAATATCTGCTTTTTCTTTGCTTCATTTCGTTCCACTGGTTGACATTACCCTCGTTTTTCTCGTCTATTTGATTTCATTATTCATTTATTATTTTTTCTTCTTTGTCATACGTCATGTATAGCAAGCGTGGTCTTAAAATGTATTTACATCCTATAAAAAAGTGATCGGGACGGTTAGCGTCAATTATATCTTAAAGGGCTAATGTGTTTCATTCTTAAGACAGTATTCAATCTTTCTTCAGCATTTAATTGCATGAAAAAGGAAAATAATGCATAAAGCTGCAATAAAAAAAGTCCATCCATTAATGATCCCTGACTGGAATGATTTTGCCAGAAACAAGATTAGCCAAATAGCTTAATAGGAAACCATCAGGAGGTACAGGGGGGAGTGACGTCACAGTCAGATAAGAGCGTCTATGGTTATGAGTGTTGTTTCATGGTTCTGTTTGTTGATTTGTTGATATGGTTTGATATTGCTCCTGTTCTGTTTATTGGTCAACTTGTTTGATGTTTTTTCATAGTTCTGTTCTGTTTGATGGTTATAAAATGTTGTTTCATGGTTCTGTTTGTTGGTCAACTTGTTTGATGTTTCTTGAATACAGACAGACGTTTACATCATTGCTGGATAAGAGTGTCTAACGGGACAAGATCACGTGTCTCTTTCTAGGTCAATGGACTTACGTAATGTTTCTCTTAATCACAATTCAGCCTTGAGATTTTGTTTATAATGGACATGCTTTAAGGTTGAAGTAACACATTATTTCAAGACACAATGGAACAAACATCGAACATTATGGACTTAGAAGTTTTAGCTGCACAGATGTATAAGTAAGTCGTGTTTAGTAAATTTTCTTAGGTTTTTCTAAATAAAATCATTTTTTTTAGTCCCCCCCCCCAATATATTCAAATTCAGGGTAATTATTTAGATGTAGACGATAGTGCAGTTGAGCAAAGCTTTGCAGTTAGTTCAGAGGGCGATTTACCATGGCTAAGCCCGAATACAATGCAAATTTTAGATAATTTTACCAAAGAGTTAAATGAGAACCCTCCCCCCACTGATTTAATGAATATAGTCCCAGTTCAACCAAATTTAATTGAAAATGAAATGACTTGGGCTGAATCTCAGAGCCCATATACACTCGAGGGTATGCTAAGTGAACTGGGAGATTTTAATGCACGGACTAGCCCTATTGTTGAACAAAGCGAGGGAGGGGGTGGTGATGATGATATACAAGAGGGGGAGGGTAATGATGATTTACAAGGGGGGGGGGGAGCGTAATGATATACAATTCACGTCACTTCCGGAATTTCAACAAACAAATTCATTATTGAATACAATAGTCGTTTTTACTGCAACTTTTGGGGATCCATTTAATACACTTATGGAGGGAAATTTTATAACCGACCCCATTTATATCGTTCATGAATATGTAGAAAAAATTCGTACAATTTTAGAAAACCAGATTCGGGTGGGGGGAGGGGTAGGGACAATATTTAGGCCTCAATTGTTTTAAAAATATTTTATTTGAATGAGGGACATAGTGAAGTGTACGCCCACTATGTACTGACCGAGTTGTTGGTGGTCTATCCTCATTTGGAAAATTATGAAACAGTCTTTATGCAATGAATTGACAATATTATCACCCATCTCGAAAATTATAATGAGAACGGAAGTGGGTCCGTGGTTTTATTTATTAAAAATTTAAGTGTAAATATATAAAAATTTAAAAAAGATTTTATTTTAAGAGGTGGGGCGAGGGATGAGGGTATAGTTTTAAAACATAATCCTGATTTAGAAGGATGCAAGGGCATTCAACAAATCTGTTTCGAAGCAGGCCAAAAATGTTTCATGTACGCTTTCCTAATATCGGCTTTCGAACCTCTGAAAGATGACGCTACAAAGAGAAATTTGGAATACTGGGCCGTACATGGGAAAGAGGGGTCTGATTTTCTCACAGTAGATTACTCTTGTTTAGTGGGAAAATTTCCGATAGCACTCAAGTCGATTGATATTTTTGAACGGGCCAACGCCCATTTAGATATTGGTGTTACTGTGCTCCAATGCGAAACGAAATTTGAAGGGGGAGTGTGCACTAATAAACAAGGGGTGATATTCCCAGTAAGGGGCCCGTCGATTGAACTGGTGAAATACTGGGTTTGGTTGTTGTATACACCGCCTAGTGAACCCAATTCAATTGGCCATTTCATTCCTATTACGGATATAAGTGAAGTTATGGGGGAGGGTAAGAATAAGGGGACACGATACTATTTTCCAACATGCCTGTCTAGATTTTGGAATGATTTAAAGTTACAAAATCATATGAAGCATTGCAGGCGTCACAGATATCAATCGGTGGAAACAGTTTCAGGTGACAGGGCCACCTGGAGATTTAAAAATTTCCCGAACACTTTCCTGCCCAGCGGTAAAATATGTTTGGATTGTGAAGCTAGGCTGCTGGATGTGAACGACCCACAATTTCCGAATCAAATCAAAGAACATCAGGTTTCCTATGCCCACGCACAAAGAGACAATTCTAACACAATACAATTGTTAGAAATAGTCGAAACATTCGATGAGAATGAGTGCATGATCAAGGCATTGACTAAATTAATTGTCACTGCAAATGGAGCTATTTCACGTTTGAGAAGTACTCACTACCCAATTATATTATCAGTAATGAATTGTCAGGAGGTTGAATATCAGAACATATATGTAGTTTGAAATGAGGAATCTGAAGAGGGCACGCAGAATTATGGAGTAAGTGGGAAAAGAGGGGGAAAGGGGAAAGTCATGAATCATGATCACATGGGACAAGATGCAATTTAGGGAAGGGTGAAGTTTCGTGACTTGATAAATCAATAGAGAATAGTAAATGTAAACCAGTAGTTTTTTATACCGGTGTTCAGTAGCAATTCTAATTACGATGTTGAAATTTATTTTACCGGCTTTGGCATGTATGCACAGGGCGGGAGGGGGAGCAGATAGTCCACGGGTAAATAACTCTTCTACCTACAATATCATCCCCAAATCTGCTGAGAAGCTTGTGCTTTTAGAGTTGAAATGGCAGGTAGTGGATAATGGACATACGTGCAGGAATAAAATCCGGTTTTAGATTCATATAGTTTTTTCCCCAAGCTCTGTGGCAACTCATTCAAGTGCAAAAAACTAACAATTTTAGGTAGTTTTTCTCTGCTTAAAAAGTGCTTTCCAGAAAGTAGAATGTATGACACAATGACCTATAAAGGGTTATATGTATATTAGTTTTACTGCTCTGGTGCGCGGTTAAGTGAGGAGAGCAAGCGTTGTCGTGAAACTTCCAAAAGGGCTCATTCGATTGAAAATTGAAAGGGCGAGTTCCCTTTTTAATAGTTGAAAGTAATTGGAGGGCAACTAACCCCCTTCTCATGCCTACCCTTTCTCCAAGCACATCTAATTAAAATTTTAAGATAGCCATTTTGTTCAATGTAGTTGAAAGTTCTGGAAATTATGATTTTGAAGATGACAAAACCCCCAAGCACCTCAGGGCAAGGGTTGTAAGCTATGCCCTGGGGGCATATAAGGTTTTTATAGAAAGAGTTTTTGTAGAGACTTCAAAGGGCTAATTCGATTGGAAATTGAAAAAGCTAGTGCCCTTTTTAATAGTGAAAAGCGATTGGAGGGCAACTAGCCCCCTTCTCAAGCTCACGATTTCCCCAAACACATTCATTTAAAATTTTGAGATAGCCATTACATTCACTGTAGCTGAAAGTTCTGGAAATTACGACTTTGAGGATGATAAATCCCCCAAACCTCTCAGGTTAAGGGATATAAGTTATACCCTGGGAACATATAAGGTTTTTTATAGAAAATGTCGTAGAAACTTCAAAAAGTGCTCATTTGATTGGAAATCAAAAGGGCTAGTGCCCTTTTTAAGTGGAAAGTGAATGGAGAGCAACTAACCCCCTTCTCACGCCCGCCATGTCCTCAAACATATTCAATTAAAATTTTGAGATAGCAATTTTGTTCAACAAAGTTGAAAGTTCAGGAAATTATGATTTTGAGGATGACCAACCCCGCAATCTCCTCAGGGCAAGGGTTGTAAGTTATGCCCTGGAGCATATAAGGTTTATTATAGAAAATGGTGTCGTAGAAACTTCTAAAAAGGCTCATTCAATTTGAAATTGAAAGGGCTAGTGCCCTTTTTAATAGGCTAGTCGAAACTGATGAGGGCAACTAACCCCCCTCTCAAGATCACCATTTCCCCAAACACATCCAATCAAAATTTTGAGATAGCCATTGTTTTCACCGTAGTTGAAAATTTAAGATATTATGTCTTTGAGGATGATCAACCACCCCCACCCCTCAGGGCAAGGGTTGTAAGTTATGCCCTGGGGGCATATAAGGTGTAAGGGCATATAAACTATGTTTTCAGTTGTTGATCTTTTTTTAACAAAATCAACATTTCCACCTAATACTAAGGCTGATGTAAAGTTATTCGAAGCCCCTTCCCCACAGACAGAGGTCAGATCAGTTATAAGGCTTAGAAAGATACAATCATCATCTTAGCTCTTTATTCCCACCGATCTTGATTGGTTCTCACGCTTTGTTCTGATTGATGTCCCTATGAAAAGCTTGTTTACCTCCTTCCTCCTCTCTCAAAGATATGAAGAGATCCCAAACTCTGAAAAGTACATCTAGGACATTAGCTGTCACCCACACAAGTAAAATCAAACCAAAAGACCATGTTTTATTTCGCACAAAGCGTGGATAAGATCCCACATCCTTCTCCGGAAACAGCAAGTGTTTAGGATTCCTCTTCAACATTCCCCACAGAAGTCATTGTGAGACCCGACTAGAAAGAAAACTATCCTACAGGGTGCCATCCTTCCTTCAAAACAAGCCCTTTATCCAGGAGTTTAATTTTTTTCGAAATTCTAAAAGAGTAACTGCCTCAAAGCAAAGAAATGTGATGAAAACTAGGAATGTTATGTGGGAATAATTCAAGAAGGTAAGCGTTTATTTATTCACATCTGCTGTAAATAAAAATAATTTTCACATCAAACATTTTAAGAACCAATGGGTAAATAAAACACTCATTACCAACTGGTAATTTGACAGTTAGGTGAAACAATATAGAAGCGACGAAATATTATATTTGTTTGATTCGTTTGACTGTATTTTCTTTTTATAAATTTCATTCATGCTTTTATGATACTCTATAAAATGCTTTCATAAAAGCATGAATCAAATTTATTAAAAAGAAAATACAGTCAAACGAATCAAACAAATATAATGTTTCGTCGCTTCTATATTGTTTCACCTAACTGTCAAATTTCTTACCGTATAACAAAATCGACGTGGGATCATGTGGTAAGCCAAAAACCATAAACTTTGTTCTAAGGGGCACGAAAAAGGCTATGGGACAAAATAAAACCAAATTGATAGGTATATCTTCTCCAGCCCTGGATTAAGTAGATGATTTGATTTCCTTGATACAAAATTTAGTGGAATGAATGACATTTTAGAGATTTAATGGTAAAGGGAAGGGAGAACAGGTTCAAAGAATGCATCGATTTTGAAAGGCAAATTGAGAGAAAATAGGTATTATTAAGAGAATATCTATACAATTAAACGAGGTACTGCCCTTGGAGTTGAAATTTTAAGTCAGACAGTGAAAATAATCTTATTTCACGGATGCACAATCTGTATTCTCGGCAATACCTGAAATTAAACATTTACATAAAACTGGGCGGAGTATTCAGATTATAGAGGCAAAGATTGAAAATGCATCACCTAATACGAAATAAATTAAGTTGACCCACCATCCTATGGTTAAAACATATGCAAAAAAACCACAATTAGTGAATTGGCACCATTTCATAATCCTTGTCATGAAAACTGTGAATCAGTTATTGCTGACGAAGGAGAAGCATAAATAAAAGCCATTATGGCTATCTATAAAAAACTCAAACGTTACCCGGAAGCCTGGGAGAGTTCTAGATAACATGATGTCGACCTTCAAAGCCATGACTGCACTACCAACAAACGGGCTATAGTAGGGGAAAGATACGGAAAAAAATGGTCGAACCAGGAAAAAATTGGTATAGAAATTATTTTTGCACCACTGTGTTCAGAAAAGAGAGCTCTACAACATATCAAAAATCTAAATCTCCATCCCGTTGCGAAATTCCCTTTTTTTCACGTTTTTTGCGCCTATTTTTTTAGATATTTCCAGAATCCGAGAATGAGGAACCGTGAAAAGAAAAGTAGTTTATTGATGGTTTCCCTTTTAAGAAAGCTATTTCATTAGACATAAACATCACTTTTAATAATTTAATTCTTTTTTATGTTTTGTTTTTGTTTTTTTATGAAGTAAAAAATCAAAAAAAAAAAAAATCAAAAAAAAAAATAAAGTCACACACCATCACAGGGTTTTTTTAGAAAAGGTGTCCGAATTTTCGGTTCATTTTTCCCCATCTGAACAAATAGCCTACCGGCGTTCCGAATCCATTTCTTGTCCTACCGAGCTTTATTGGTGACATTTTCAACCAGCTGGAAAGTCCTTTCTGATATTCACTTTCTGTTACACCATGCCTTGATGTTACACTCTTTTCAAAGTTGCTTCAGTCTTGTGCTGAGCCTTGTAGAGCCAACTATCTGCAAAAAAAACTCCTCAGATGGAAAGTATTTTGGAGTCCGAGCAGAAATTTAACACAGGTGCGTTTTTTGTTTGTTTTTCTTGCCGATGCTTTTGTAACGTAACTACTAGGAAGCGGAAAGGGATCGGAGGAAGGAAATATAGAAAGGAAAGAAGACTCTACGCTCGTCCTACCTCTCTTTTCTGACACATATTTTATCAGCGCCATCTGTCTGAAGAAAACTTAACTACAGCAAACAAGTCGCTAGAGTGCAGCACGGTCAACGCCGCTAGGCGGAACGAAAAAGCTATTTCTCTAGTGGAAGCGAGAGTACTATCGACGATCACTGGTCCCTTTCGTGGATGTGACTGTCAGATTTGCCTGGTCAAGAATCCTTAAAGCACCCATGATACTCGACGCCGGCCCTCAATAAGATTGACAGTTCATTTATTTTAAGTAACCTATCTGAACTGGGGAGGGTTTAGCTACAGATTTTTTGGTTCAGAATCAGGGTTTTCGTTATAACATTCACCGACAGTTCTACTTATTCCCATACTTATATTCACTTATTACTTATACTACTTATACTTATACTACTTATACTCACTTATTCCCAGTTCTCTTTTTTAGATGGCAGAGACCGCAGTTTTATGTCCCCTATGTGAACGTTCAATAGACACCTCAGAGTCGTCGGTACTGGCAGAAAAAGGAGCTACGGCAATCAATGAAGCTAGCAAAACGAGAGGTACCAGCATCTCTGTCGAGGCAGGGAAAGAAGTCCATGTTACTTGCAGAAAGACTTTCACAAACAAAATATACTGGTCAAAAATTGAGAATGAAAGACGAAGAACCTTGCAATAAAAGAAGGAAGCCGAAGAAGTGGTACTCCGATCACGGACTCCAAGTTTCAGCTTCCAAGAGTGTTGCTTTTTCTGCACTACAAGGATAAATCTCAACACTACCCACAGAAAAGGACACGAGTGGTACAAGGTTCGGACTAAAGACTTTGAAGAGAGTATAAAGGCAGTGTGCAAAAGCCGTGATGATGATTGGTCAAATAACGTTTTCCGCCGAATATGTGCAGTGTCAGACCTGCACGCAGTTGACGCAATTTATCACAAAGCCTGTTCTTCTATGTTTCAATTAAATAAGAGCTTTCCAGCCAGATTTGCGACGCAAGAACTTTTTGGAATACTCGAAGATACTGAGCCAGATAAAAAACGTCCAAAAAGGGGGAGGCCAAGTCAAGATGAAAGATATCAGGCGTTTTTGAAGCTGGCTACTTTTTTCGAAGAAAATGACGAAGAACAGTATACAGTCAGTGAACTTGTGGTTAAAATGGGAGAGTTTTTGAATGGGACAGACCTTGAACCGTACTCTAACAAGTACTTGAAGAGCAAGCTTCTGGAATATTTCAGTGACCAGCTAGTATTTGCAACTATTGACGGTAAGTCTGGCGTGGTGAAACACGAAGAAAAAGTGTGGACGTTGCTCCAGAGTATGATGTTCGTTGACCCAAATAAAAACAAAGAGAGTAATAATATCAACCTGATTAAATTAGGAAAAATGACTTCAGAACATGATATCAAAGGACTGCCATCATCGAAAGACTAATGAATGGCCGCGCGTCAGACTTCTTCTGGCAAACAGCTGGAAGGCGCTCTACCTAATAGCCTAATGGTGTTCTTAGATGAAATATTCGTTGGAACCAACATTTCCTTCAAAGTGCTTGCCAATGGCAATTCCATCGTTCAAGCAGCTCACCCGCGTGCCCTCATTTGTCCACTGCAACTAGGCTTAACAGTGCAACTGGATTACCATTTCAAGTCCAGATTTCTTATTGACACTTTACACAGCCATGGATTCTGCTCCTCCTATGCTGAAGTCCAGAAATTTAAACGCTGTGCATCAGTCCATGATGAATCTAGCCTTGCAGGAGTTACCTCCGCACATGCTGTGTAGCAAGTAGCTGATAATGCAGATCACGATGTTTGCACGATGGACGGAAGAAACACTTTCCATGGGATGACTCTGCTAGCAACAGTCACGCCTCCTCTCATTAACGGCCGATCACCCATTCCGAGAGTTGAAGTTTCATTAGATGAAGTAGCCCAAAAAGGAAAAATTCCCATCTACCCTTACCGCTTAAGTGAGACTGTGCTTTCAAAGGTGCAATATGAGAAGATCCCTGGCAAAAATGTCAACGACCCGTATGCCTCACTCGATCAGCTCTGGTTAGCTACCGGGTTCCTGAATGTCCCAAGACCGAGCTGGAATGGATTCATGCAGTCAGCTTTCTCTAACCAAATACGTCATAAAACGGGAAACCTTCGCAGCAAGGCAAGTTTCTTATTTTTGCCGATGATTTACCTCCCGTCTAGCAACGAATCCTGCGTTTACTCAATCTTGCGCTTTGTAGCTTTGCATGGCAGAACCTACGTATTCACACACAATCTCACATTTGACCAGCTTCTCTGGTGGAAGTCTATGAAGATCCTCAAGTCCGACACGACGAATGAGCTGAGTAGTATTGTTCTCAAGTTAGGCGGTTTTCATTTGATGATGAGTTTCGTCGGATGCATAGGACACCTCATGCAAGGTTCTGGTCTGAAAGAGGTTCTGGAATTGGTATACGCGACTGGTGCAGTGCCAAACATTCTTTCTGGAAAAGCGATTTCTAGAGCTGTTCGATCTCACATTCTCGTGAGCTCGGCCATTTATGCTCATCTCCTCGAAGAATAGCAAGCGACGTTGACGTCTCTAGACTTGTCTACTGTCTTCGCTAACGTACTGGATGGATACCTCCCACCCGAAGATCTCAGTCATGATCCCCAGCTCAAGCAACTTGAAAAATTTCTCAAGCAGAGACGCCAAGACCTGCTGACTCAGAGAACTGCGAAGCTCTGGTTTCAGTATCTTGACATGGTTGGGATACTGCTTAAGTTCATACGTGCCGAGAGACTAGGCCTGTGGGATTAGCACCTACAATCTGCAGTAGAGATGCTTCCGTTTCTAGCAGCATCTGGACATAACCTCTATGTCAAGTCGGTCTGGATATACCAGCAAGAGATGGCTAAGCTTCAAACTAGTCACCCACTAATCTTCGAAGCATTTGAACAGGGAGGGCACATCATTAGAAGATCAGAGTGACGCTGGGCTGGGCTCTCGGCAGACCTTGTCATCGAGAAGGAGTATGTGAGAAGTATGAAAATATCGGGCGGTCTTACACCTGGAGGTGGGATGACAGAAGAGCAGAAAGCAATTTGGGTTCTGTCAAGACCAGCATGCCTGGGGATCAACCTCTTGATGCAAAATTTGACAAAAATCGGTTACTCGACAAGTGAGCTGCACCACGACATGAGTTCCAGTAGAAAGGAGCGTGACTTCGACTATACCCAGAAGCTTTTGGTATACTTTACAGAATCTTCCCCGTTCAGAGGCGACAATCAGCTTAGAAACATTACCAACGGCATAACTTCTTCCCAAGACATTAATGTTGACGAAGGCGAAGTGGCTAGAAAGTTGATTCTAAGTAAGATGACGGGAAAAACCTTGAAGGAGCAAGTCTTCAAGAAAAAAAACCAAGTGACCCGAAAGAGTGCCAAAAATGTCGGGTCCTCTGTGGTCGTGTACATAGATCTGGTACTTCTTTTCCAGTAGTTTATAATAGTATCCCAACAAACTGATCTCCGAGAGAATATTTCAAGTACAAACTATGTATGATTCCTCCTTCTCTTTTTGAAAGTAATGGCCTTATGAGAAAAGCAAATAAGCCAGAGCTTGCAAAAGCGATCTTTCAGGCTTGCGGGATCGAGACTCAGTCACCCTCAAGACCTACTTCTGCGTGTAACATCATCTTGGATGGTGGTTCTCTTCTACATCGAGTTCCATGGAAGGTAGGGTCAACCTTCAAGGTCATCTTTGCTTCATACGTCCATTACGTACAAGCAAGGTACCCTAGTGCGATCGTTGTGTTTGACGGATATGAAGGTGGCCCAGCAATCAAAGATGCTACCCATTTACGTCAAGGAAGGATGGTTGGCCGCCAAGTTTTTTTCACCGAAGAGATGACCCTCTGCATGAAGAAAGAAGAGCTTCTTTCATGTGAGACAAACAAAGATCGTTACCTGAAGCTGCTCGGCAACCATTTGGAAGCCGTAGGTTTCCGAATTTTCCACTCGGAAGGAGACGCCGACGTTCTGATTGTAGAAAAAGCCGTAGAAGCTGCTAGTCTTACAGACACAATCGTAGTTGCTGATGATATTGACATCTTGGCTCTTCCAATCAGTCGATCAGATTCGCGTTCCGGGCGTGTTTATTTTTCACCAGAAGCGAAGTTTGGTGGTACTAGTACAGCTTGGGATATTAGTGAGATGAAGCAGAAGCTAGGAACAGATGTCAGCAATCTGATACCGTTCTGTCATGCCGTGCTGGGTTGTGACACAACCTCTCACCTTTACGGAATAGGAAAGGGCAAAGCCGTTCAGCTGCTACTTTCCAACAAGGGTTTCAGGGACAGCGCTGCTATATTTGGTGACAAGCTCGCATCGCTTGACGATATTGTGGCAGCAGGAGAGCGAGCATTTTTGATACTGTACGGTTGCCCTGATGTTTCGAGCCTGGACACTGCCAGAAAGCTAATCTTTTACTATAAAGTGAGCACTGCCACCACTTTCGTGCATCCACAAGAACTGCCACCGACTCAGGCAGCAGCGAAGTACCACTCGCTATGTGTCTACTGCCAAGTTCAAAT
This sequence comes from Artemia sp. Qi Xiang Cuo, assembly GCF_049724085.1. Lineage (NCBI taxonomy): Eukaryota > Metazoa > Arthropoda > Branchiopoda > Anostraca > Artemiidae > Artemia > Artemia sp. Qi Xiang Cuo. The sequence continues at coordinate 61,854,927 of NC_142800.1, forward strand.
CTGGCTCGGGAACTCAGTTCACCCTTTACGCCTGGGATGGACACTGCAGGATAACGAAGTTTTTGCGCCAATAAAAACAGATCTCCCTGTCGCTCCGTCTCAGCTGCTGAAAATTATCAAATTCTCGTGTCGTATTGACGGCTGTGATAGTGAAAAGTGTACCTGTAAGAAAAACGGACTTGAGTGTACTATAGCCTGCCGTACCTGTAAGGGAAGATCGTGCAACAATTCGAAGTTTCAAGAAGAAGAACTTACTGAAGAAGAATAACAGTTAACTGTGATGATGAAAAATCTAGTTCCTACATTTTGATGATGTGCAATTTCTATATATTTGAAAAATAAGATAAAAGCTTTTCTCTGAACACATTAAGTTAGAACCTACCTTGTCTCATGGTGTTTGGCGCTGAGGTGTTTCGTCATTCCTGTTTATTGTTGTTTAGTCTTTTTTTTCTAAGCCTTTCGTTTACATAGCAAAATAGACTACAAGAACGACAAACTTATTCCGTAGTAGACCTTGATAAACGGTGGTAAGAGTTTTTTTCCCCAAAGACACAGTTTTTTCCCCATTTTTTTTTTTTTTGCTGATAGATATTTTTATTTTGGTGAGGTAACGAAATGAGTATCAGAAATTAATTCAGAGCCAAAAGCTGATCTAAAAAGATGTGTAAAACATTATAGTTTTACGTTTTTAATTTTTTTCCCGGTTTTTGAGAAAAGAAATAAAAAAACATTAAAAAAAACAATTTCGCATCGAGCTAGAGATTTAGATTTTTGATATATTGTTAAGCATTTTTTTCCGGTCCGTATGGTGAAGAAACCATTTCTATACCAATTTTTTCCTGGTCAAAACTTATTTTTCTCCTACTACTAAGTATTTCGAGCAAATGAAATTCATGGCGAATTTTTGAAACAGAAGTGCCTAGTAGTTTTGAATTAGATATAGAAAATTCAGGGTTTGAAATGGATGAAATAAGAGATAAGGCAATATATTTATTCAAAAATTACTATCGGATAGCTGACGGTAATATCGGAATGATGTTGCTTAGTCAAAGATATTAAAAACTGCAGAAAAACTGATAACACTAAAAAAGATTAAATAATACATACATTAAAAAAGGTTTAAAAAACAATATAACAAGAGAGGGGGGAACGAAACAGGCAAACGAACGTAAAACTTGGTTTTCACCCTTGCCAAATATAGTTAAAAGAAAGCTAGCTGTTTGTTTTATCTGTAATGAAGGGGACAAGATCGGATTGGGTCCAGAACAAGTCCGTGGTAGGCGGTATCTGAGAGGGGAGGAGCTTTTTGTAAAAATATTTACCCTACGAGGATATATTATAGCATTTTTTTTTTTGCCAAACGAAGGCACAGCATAACTCTCCTGTGCTTAAGGGCTTCCACCCTGGCTTTCTTTTAGAAGGAGCAAGTATGGTACCTTAGCTTCTTTGAAAATTATTCCCAGGGCTCGTTTTTGAATGGATTTTTCCATTCAAAAAATCCATTCTTTCTGATCTTCACGAGAGATGCCAGGATACCAAAGTGGACATATTCAAGATGCGGGAGGGCAAATGAAGTATAGCTCCTTAAAGAATGGGAGGGGGCATTCCAAATTTATTTCAGAGCTTAAAGGGGAAATGTACGCATTAGCTCTATGGACAATATCTATAAGGTGGATATCCCCGTTTAAATTAGAAGAAATCATGACCCAAAGTAATTTAAAGGAGGACATAGAAACATTTGGGGGAATAGGGTTGAGAACATGGGATAAGGTTTTAAGGAAACATATTGGTATTATCATAGATTTAGAGCGGGCTACTGTCATATCTAAAGTTCACAGCGTCCTCTGTATAATCATTGAGGATTCTCATAGGATTGCTTATGAAGTTTTTGTAGCAGGTTTCAACAACTGTTAGGTCATCCCCAAATTTTCATCAGCCAGGAAATTCCTTAGCGAAACTATTAATTATAACTGAAAAAAGGAGGGGACCTAGGAGAACACTTTGGGGTACTCCATTGTGGACAGGGAGGGGACTGGGATAATGATTCTGATATTGGACTATTTGTGATGTTTTTCTGAGAAGGAGGCAACTAACTTGACCAAGAAAGAATCAATATTTGATCCAGTGACAAGTTTCTCAAGTAATGTATTGTGGTTAACAAGGTAAAATGCTTTTTGAAGGTCAATGGAAATTAAATTTAGCCAGCAGTTAGAATTTTTGAAAAATTTCCCAATGGAGTCGATAGTGGAAGTAGTGGAAACAGGAGCAGAAGTGAAGTGGAATTGAGGTTCCCTAATTGCCTCAGGCCAGTAAGAGGTAGGATTTTTTCTTTTACACAATCTGCAAGGAATCCTTCATGTAGTTTCGAGAATGTGGGAGTGAGAGAAACGGGACGAACCCCTTCAAAACCAGGTTTTTCATTTTTCTTTTTTAAGCCGGTTATGAAACCGATACCATATTTCCGGATACTGGACAGACTCAGCAATTTCATTAAAAAGAACAGACAAGGATTTTGAAAGAAAGTCACTGAAATCACTAATAAGAGGGATATCCAAATGATATAGTATGGGATATCCAAAGTGAAAATTTTTTTCACTTGTTTTTCTTAGTTTCCAAATTCTTCTTTCGATCTCAGACGGAGAGATGAGAGGGAAAAGAAGGGGAAAAGATCATCTGTAGGTAATTGATAAAACAATACCGGAAGGCTCTGGACGATGAAAGCGAGGAACCTGTTAAGATTATTAGCATTAACTTCAGGGGATTCAGGCAGGTTGAAACTAAGCTGGTCTAGAATCCTACCACACAACTTTTTACCTCGGAATACCAATTTTTTTGGTTTGTTAGTAAACATTTTTCGACCTTATTTTTGTAGTAACATAGAGCAGATTTACGTAATTCCTTTTTAATTGTTTTTCACAGTTTATTGGCTTCATCCAGTTTACCGTTTCTGAAAAGATTAAATTCTTTTTATTATTAGAGCTTTTATGGGTTGTTTAATGAAGGGTTTGTTACTGGAGCACTTAAAAAAAAAAAATTCTGGGGAAGAAATTAGAAATTAATTATTTAGCTTTCTGTGAAAATTAGTATTTTTTTCGTCAAGATTATGCAAACTGTAAATATCGGACCAATCTTCACTACTCAGCAACGTTCCAAAAGTAATAAGGTCAGCATTTCGAAGAGGAAGTGGTCGTTCAAAACATGTGGTCTTGAACCACCTATAACACTACTTTCTCTACCTCCTGGCTCAACACCACACTGTACACCCAAGTCTGTCACAAAATCAGCTACCCCAAAATCACTTTAAAAAAAACAGCTTCCCAAGTCCCCTCTTCTGTTGACTGTGATAAATATATCAAACAGCTTGCTGATCTTCGAGGTTAATAAAATACACTGTTAGAAAAGAATTTACAACACGAAGAAGCCATAGAAGATTTGAAAAAAACAAGTTGACGTATTTCGTAATGACCAAAAAAGGGTAATGATATACTCAATGAACGTGATTTGGAAATTAAAAAACTGAGTGAAGGTATCAATTCCCATAATTTCCATCACCTTGTTATGGAAGATGAACTTTTAACACAACAAAACAATCAAGTGATCCTAAAATCAAAAATTACTAAGTTACAAGAGGACTTAAAAAACAACGGAGGAATTATTATTACACTAGGGGATCAACTATCAAAGTTCAGTAACTCCAGCAATAATTACAAAATATCCCAAGAGAGCTTACAAATATCTGCTTATAGTATGACTACGGATGAAGCTCTTGACTCCGTGAATGGTGCAGGGACTTCTGGTTTCTTTCATAAGTTGTTGGGTGATAAATGACACAAATGTTGCAAGGAATAGCAAGGTTATTGATAAATCATTACCCGATGGTGATATAGTTATTATTTTGGAGAAAATTATAAAAGAGAAGGACAAAGAAAAGGAAAGGTAAAAATAAACAGAAAAGAAAATGTGATCAGTAATCCTTCTAATCGTGGTTTCTGCAAGTTTCGCAAGCAGTACAAGTTTTACACATTTGTCGTAATTTTGTTTCGGGTATCTGTGTGTCTGATATAAGTACATTTTTGATCAAGTTGACCTTTGTTCTCTATTATCTTGTATTGACAAGCCGTGTAATTTTGCGCAAGTATCCTCAGTGGCGAAGGGTAGGTTTAAAATCCAAAAAAAGGAAAACAAGAAGGAAAAAACTGCCACAGTTTAAACTGTTGCGGGAAAAAATAATTCAATTCAAATTGGCCTTGGACGTTAAGGCAGTGAGTTGCCCAATAATTTTTTTTTTACCACTTCATCCTCTTATTCCATGTAATGTTTCAGCAGAGTGATAATTAAATTTTGAACAAATTTACATCGTAATTTGTAAAATAGTCTTTTACCAAAATATCCGAATGAATTTAAGCCTAAACATATAATGATGAAACTAAAAATAACCAAAATTTGATACTCAACAATTAGAAGAAAAAAAAGCAAATAAATTTACTGTTGTTGAAACCAAATAAAAAAAGCACACAAAAAGCAACGGAAAAAAAACAAAAAAATTTAACCAGTAAACTCATAATATAGTAGAATTAAGCTTGATTTACTCAATCATTTTTAGCCGTTTCTAATAAAATAAAAGGGGATCTTACTATTAAAAGAAAGGAAAAAGAAAAAGTTATACTGGAAATTTTATAAAAGGGCCAGAAATTTACTTGGAATTGCCAGAATATATGCCTCAGTCGATCCAACAAGCGGCAGTTTGAAGATATAGATATTATTGTTTATCTGCTGTTTTCGATTATTATCCCTTATCTTGTGGTCTGTACTGTCTTTTCTAGACGAATTTGTACGTCTTTGAAGAAGAACGAAACGAATATTTTGAAAAAACTCCCCTAACAGACGAGGCTCTTAAACAACAAAGTTTGTTTTTAGCGTATGGTTATTTTCAGTACTGTGTTAAACACTAAGACGTATAAAAGGAGAACCGAAAACACTGTTAGCGAAAGCCTATATTTCTACAATACAGATTGGAAATTTAAAAAGATACACATTGCTGTACCAATGTATTAGTTTTTTCTCTCTCACTTTCGTCGATTTTTTATTCTTTTCCAAGTGAAACTTGATTAGTAGTCGGGTAATAGTCGGATAGTCGGTTAGTAGCCGTCGTAGACAGGTGGGCCGAACCTGGCAGGACGAGTCGGTGCTGGGTCGAACTGTAAGCTGAAAAAAAGGATACTTACGACTCGAAACAACTTGATTCTAAAAAATTGACAGCATTGCTCTAAATTAGCAAAAGTTACAAGTTTCTAGGGTTCTTATTCCATGTAATGTTTCAGCAGAGTGATAATTAAATTTTGAACAAATTTACATCGTAATTTGTAAAATAGTCTTTTACCAAAATATCCGAATGAATTTAAGCCTAAACATATAATGATGAAACTAAAAATAACCAAAATTTGATACTCAACAATTAGAAGAAAAAAAAGCAAATAAATTTACTGTTGTTGAAACCAAATAAAAAAAGCACACAAAAAGCAACGGAAAAAAAACAAAAAAATTTAACCAGTAAACTCATAATATAGTAGAATTAAGCTTGATTTACTCAATCATTTTTAGCCGTTTCTAATAAAATAAAAGGGGATCTTACTATTAAAAGAAAGGAAAAAGAAAAAGTTATACTGGAAATTTTATAAAAGGGCCAGAAATTTACTTGGAATTGCCAGAATATATGCCTCAGTCGATCCAACAAGCGGCAGTTTGAAGATATAGATATTATTGTTTATCTGCTGTTTTCGATTATTATCCCTTATCTTGTGGTCTGTACTGTCTTTTCTAGACGAATTTGTACGTCTTTGAAGAAGAACGAAACGAATATTTTGAAAAAACTCCCCTAACAGACGAGGCTCTTAAACAACAAAGTTTGTTTTTAGCGTATGGTTATTTTCAGTACTGTGTTAAACACTAAGACGTATAAAAGGAGAACCGAAAACACTGTTAGCGAAAGCCTATATTTCTACAATACAGATTGGAAATTTAAAAAGATACACATTGCTGTACCAATGTATTAGTTTTTCTCTCTCACTTTCGTCGATTTTTTATTCTTTTCCAAGTGAAACTTGATTAGTAGTCGGGTAATAGTCGGATAGTCGGTTAGTAGCCGTCGTAGACAGGTGGGCCGAACCTGGCAGGACGAGTCGGTGCTGGGTCGAACTGTAAGCTGAAAAAAAGGATACTTACGACTCGAAACAACTTGATTCTAAAAAATTGACAGCATTGCTCTAAATTAGCAAAAGTTACAAGTTTCTAGGAAGGGCTTGTGCCCTTTTTAATAGCCGAAAGTGATTGGAAGGCAACTAAAACCCTTGCCACGCCCACTAATCCCCCAAAAACATCCAATCAAAATTTGGAGATAACCATTTTATTCAACGATAGTTGAAAGATCTGGATAATATGTCTTTGAGGATGACAACCGTCCCCCCCCCCACAACCCTCATGGTAAGGGTTGTAAGTTATACCCTGGGGGCACCTTTTATAGAAAGCATTGTCATAGAAACTTCAAAAAGGGCTCATTCGATTGGAAATTCAAAGGGCCAGTGGCCTTTTTAATAGACAAAAGTGATTGGAGGGCAACTAATCCCCCTCTCATGCCCACCATTTCCCCAAACAAATCCAATCAAAATTTTAAGATGGCCATTTTGTTCAACGTAGTAAAAAGTTTTGGAAATTAGGCCTTTGAGGATGGCAACCCCCCACATCCCTCAGGGCAAGTGTTGTAAGTTATTCCCCGGAGGCATATAATTGTTTTATAGAAAGTATTGTCATAGAAACTTCAAAAAGGGCTCATTCGATAGGAAATTCAAAGGGCTAGTGCCCCATTTAACAGTCGAGAGTGATTGGACTGCAATTAACCCCCTATCACGCCCACTATTTCCCCAAACACAACCAATCAAATTTTGAGATCGTCATTTTGTTTAAAGTAGTTGAAAGTTTTGGAAATTGTGTCTTTGAGGATGAGAACCCCCCACAGCCCTCAGGGTAAGGGTTGTAAGTTATGCCCTGGCGTTATATAAGGTTTTCATAGAAAGCGTTTTTGTAGAAACTTCAAACAGGGCTCATTCGATTGGAAATTAAAATTGCTAGTGCTCTAATTATTAGTCAAAAGTGATTGGAGGGCAACTAACGCCTCTCTCACGCCCACTATTTCCCCAAGAACAGCGAATCAAAATTTTGAGATAACCATTTTGTTAAACGTAGTTTGAAGTCTATTTATTTTAGGTCTTTGAGGATGACAATTTCCCAAAAACCCTACGGCAAGGGTTATAGGTTATGCCCTGGGGGGCATAAAAGGTTTTATATAAAGTGTTGTCATAAAAACTTCAAAAAGGGCTCATTCGATTGGAAATTGAAAGGGCTAGTGCCATTTTTAATAGTCGAAAGTGATTGGAGGGCGACTAACCCCCAACTCACGCCCACCATTTCACCAGGGGCATATAAGATTTTTATAGATAGCGTTGTCGTAGAAACTTGAAAAAGGGCTCATTAAACTGGAAATTGAAAGAGCTAGTGCCCTTTTTAAATAGTCGAAAGTGATTGGAGGGCAACTAACCCCCGTCTCACGCCCACCATTTTCCCAAACATATCCAATAAAAATTTTGGAGATAGCCATTTTGTTCAAGGTAGTTGAACGCTCCGGAAATTATGTCTTTGAAGATGACAACCCCCCACAGCCCTCAGGGTAAGGGGTGTAAGTTATGCCCTGGGGTTATATAAGGTTTTAATAGAAAATGTTGCTGTAGTAATTTCAAAGAGGGCTGATTCGATTGGAAAATGAAAAGGCTAGTACCCTTTTTAATAGTCGAAAGTAGTTGAAGGGCAATTTCCCCAAATACATCCAATCAAAATTTTGAGATAACCATTTTGTTCAATTTAGTTTGAAGGTCTGGAAATCAGTTCTTTGAGGATGACAACCCCCCCCCCCCCCCCACACACACAATACCCTCAGGGAAAGGATTGTAAGTCACCCAGGGGGCATATAAGGTTTTTATAGAAAGTTTTGTCGTAGAAACTTCAAAAAGGGCTCATTCGATTGGATATTGAAAGGGCTAGTACCTTTTTTAATAGTGGAAAGTGATTGGAGGGAAACTAACCTCCCTCTCACGCCCACCATTTCCCCGACAACATTCAGGCAAAATTTTGAAAATTTTGTCAAAAGCAATGAGGGCAAATGTCCCCCCCCCCCCACCCACCATTTCCACAAAAACTTCCGATCAACATTTTGATGAACGTAGTTTAAGGGTCTGAAAATTATATCTTTGAGTATGACGACCCCTCCAAAGCCCTCAGGGCTAAGGTTCTAAGTTATGCCCTGGGGGCATATAAGGTTTTTATAGAAAGCGTTGTCGTAAAAACTTCAAAAAGGGTTCATCCGATTTGAAATTGAGAGGGATATTGCCTTTTTTAATAGTCAAAAGTAACCGGAGGGAAAATCACCCCCCCCCCCCCGCCAAACATTTACGATCAACATTTTGTTAAACGTAGTTGAAAGATCTGAAAATTATGTCTTTAAGGATAACAATTCTCCCCCCATAAGCCTTAGAACAAGGGTCGTAAATTATGTCCTTGGGACATATAAGGTTTTGATAGAAAGTTTTATCGTAGAAGCTTCAAAAAGGGCTCATTTGATTGGAAATTGAGAGGACTGTGCCTTTTTTATTAGTCGAAGGTGATCAAATGGAAAATGGCCCCCCCCCCTAGCCCATCATTTCCCCAAAAACTTCAAATCAAAATTTGAGATAGCCATTTTGTTCAACGTTTATAAAAGGTATGGATATTATGTCTTTAAGGATAAAAAATCTCCCCAGCCCTCAGGGAAAGCGTTTTACGTTATGCCCTGGGGGCATTTAAGGTCTTTATAAAAAGCAAGGTCATATAAACTTTGGACGGGACTTATTGAATTGATAATCAGACGCTTAGTGATCTTTTAAATAAAACTTTTTCCACAAAATAAGTTTAAAAAAAAAAGTAAAGAACTCCATTAAACCAAAAATGAACAGAAATAGAATCAAATAATCTACCAAGCATACAACTACCACAAACCAATATAAATAAATAAATGAAACCCAAAACAGACAGAAATTAAAAAAAATAACAGAGCCAAACTCAAAACGAGCAGAAAATAATATGAGTAGCATGGGCGTAGGGAGGGGGCAGGGGGGCAGCGGCCCCCCCCCCTAGACCTTCAAATTTACATTAGATATGGCTGAAAAAGCAGGTGGTTGGAAAAGCAGTTGATAAAAGGCCCTCCATCACACTATCGACTGCTCCACCCCTAGACATTATGCTGCCTACGCCCATGATGAGTAGGGTTATAAACCCCTATGCTTTCTAAAAGCCAGAATATAAGTTGTACTTGTACTGAAAAAATCTTCTAAATGCTTTCATTTTCATAGCTTTAAGAAATCAAATATTAATTAAGATTTTAAGGAATTAAATATCAGCATATGTAAATTAAACTGACAATTCAAATTTTTTCTCAGTAAAATCATTTGATTTTATTTCAGTAAAGTACAAGTTATATTCTATGCTTTCTAAAAGCCCGAATATAATTTGTACTTTACTTATAACAATTCAAATGAATTTACTAAGAAAAAGGTGGATTGTCAGTTTAATATACATATGCTGATATTTATTCCTTAAAATCTTAATTAATTTTGATTTCTTAAAGTTATAAAAATGAAAACATTTAAAAGATTTTTTTTAGTAAAGAACAAATTATATTCTGGCTTTTGAAAGCAGAGAGGTTTAGAACCCTACTCATACTGATTTCTGCTCGTTTTGAGTTTAACTCTGTTATTTATTTTAAGTTCTGTTTGTTTTGGGTTTCATTTATTTATTGATACAGATTTGTGGTAGTTGTATCCTTGGTAGATTATTGGATTCTATTTTGTTCATTTTTGGTTTAATGGAGTTCTTTACTTATTTTGTGGAAAAAGTTTTTTTTAATTAATTTCTGTTCGTTTTATATTGACAGTCTTTTTCAGGAAAAAAGAAAGAGCCTCTTCTAAAGCTAAACAACCATCCCTTCCATAAAAACCTTAAATACCCCCTGGGCATAAATTACAACCCTTGCTAATCTCTGGGGTTTTTCAACCCCAGAAGTCTTGTTATATAATATTTTGATTATTTTGAATAGAATGACTATCTCAAAATTTTGATTAAATACATTTCAGGACAATACGACGTGTGTGTGGGGGGAGGAGGATGTAGCTGCCCTCCAATCACCTAGAATCTTAAAAAGAGCACTAGAGCGTTGATTACCAATACAATGAGCCCCCTCCGAAGTTTATATGATCATGCTTTCTATAATTAAATAAAAAAACTAGTTGTATCAACTGAAAATAAGAAGCAACAATAAAATGTAACACGAACCGAAATCATTATGTGAATGAAGGAGGTCGCTCCCTCCTCAATACCTCGCTCTTTACGCTAAAGTTTTTTAGTACTTTTAAAAAAGCGTTTTAATGTTCTAATTAAACGGCCCTTGTTTTTCAGGATTCATTATTAAATAATTAGAACAAAATTCAAACTTTAGCATAAAGAGCAAGATGTTGAGGAGGGGGCATCCCCCTTTATATACGTAATAATTTCTGTTCGTTTTAAGTTTTAATGTCGCTCCTTACTTTCAGTTGCAAAAACTGTTTTTTTCTAATTTAATTACTGATAGTTTGTTAAATAATGCCAGGAAATCTGGTCCCACCTCCATGGAGAAACCGCATCCCCACGGAAATATCCTCTAGATATTTCAATCCCGGTGAAAATTTACCTTGGACAATTACTCTTAACCACTACACGTGTAAAATTGAGACTGAAAAGAGAAAGCAAGAAATATAAAAATAATTTTATATAAGAATTCTGGGAAAGTCCCCCAGTTTATAATTTCCCCTGACAAAATCACTTCCTGGAAACTTCCCTCTCCATGGAAAAATCCAAAGCAGAACATTTGCCCCCTCCCCCGCCCAAATGCATGCCTACATCCGAATAGCAAATACTATGCGCAAAAAATCGGCAAATTTTATAACTTAGACATTTCCCTTGGGCGGGGGGGGGGGGCTCATGTTATACCCAAAGGCATAGTTATTGGGCCTTTCAGCTATGATGAACAAAAGGCTATCTCAAACTTTTGATCGGACGATTTTGGGAAAAAGGGGTGGGGATGGGGCCTAGTTACCCTACAATTTTTTGGTCACTAAAAAGGGCACTAGAACTTGTAATTTCCGTTCCAATGAGCCCTCTCGCTATATTTTACGACCACTGGGTCGATACGATCACCCCTGAAAAAAAAACAAGCTTTGGCGATCTTTCTTCGGGCAAAAAATACAAAGTTCCACATTTTAAAACAATTCGTGGTATCGAACTGTAAGTAAGGAGCTACCCGTCTCAATAGTAACCGAAATTATAAAAACGGAATTTTGATACTGATAGATCAAAAGAATCGGATTTTAATGCTGATTTCAAATATATAAGTTTCATCAAGTTTAGTCCTACCCATCAAAGGTTAGGCGCCTGAGAAAATTTGCCTGATTTTCGAATAAAAGGGGAAACACCCCCTAAAAATTATAGAACCTTAATGAAAATCACACCATCAGATTCAGCGTATCAGAGAACCCTACTGTAGAGGTTTCAAGCTCCTATCTGCAAAAATGTGGAATTTTGTATTTTTTGCCAGAAGAAAGATCACGGATGCGTGTTTATTTGTTTTGTTTCGCAGGGGTGACCGTATCGACTCAGTGGTCCTAGAATATCGCGGGAGGGCTCATTCGAACGAGAATTAAAAGTTCTAGTGCCTTTTTGAAGTCACCAAAAAATTGGAGGGCAACTAGGCCCCCTCCCACGCTCATTTTTCCTCAAGGTCACCCAATCAAAATTTTGAGATAGCCATTTTGTTCAACATGGCCGAAAATATAATAAATATTTCTTTAGGATGACTTAATCCACCTAAGTCCCCGGGGGAAGGGCTGAAAGTTATGAACTTTACCCAATGTTTAAATACAGTAGTCCTATTGGTTATTGGGAAATATACAGACGTTTTCAGGGGGGATTTTTTCTGGTTGTGGGGGGGGGGGCTCGGGGTTATGTGGGAAGTTTTTCTAAGGAGGAAGTTTTGATGGGGGAAGGGACATTGCTATGAAGGAGGCGCCGGATTTCCACGCATTATTTAAAAAACGATCAGAAATTAAATATAAAAAAAGTATTTGAACTGTAAGTAAGGAGCAGCATCGAAACTTAAAACGAACTGAAATTATTCCGCACATGATTGGGTCCGCCCCCTACCTCACTCTTTAAGCCAAAGATTTTTTAGTAGCCTACTTTCATAAGAGCTATTTATTCTAATTAACGTAATTATATAATCGTTACGTAAGTTAATTCGTAAGTTACGTATATTTATTACTAATAAAACTTTCCTAAATAAAATTAAATAAGTTTCGAGAAAGCCATTTAACCAAATAAAAGTAAAATGAATATGCAAATTTTGTTTTAATTATTTATGTATGGTGAGCCACAATAAAAACCTGCATTAATTCAAAAACGTTCAAAAATTAAATAAAAAAAGCCTCCTCAACGCCTCGCTCTTTACACTAAAGTTTTTTTTTGTTCTAAAAGAAGTTGCGAGAAAGAGTGTAACTTTAGCGTAAAGAGCGAGGCGTTGAGGAGGGGACAGCCCCTTTCATATACGGAATAATTTCTGTTCGTTTTAAGTTTTAATGTCGCTCATTACTTTCAGTTAAAAACCTTGTTTTTTTTTTTATTTAATTGCAGACAGGAGCTTGAAACTTATACAGTAAAATTCTCTGATACACTAAATCTGATGGTGTGATTTTCATTGAGATCACTTGACTTTTAGGGGCGTTTCCCCCTTTTTTTCGAAAATGAGACAGATTTTCTAAGGCTCTTGATTTTTGATGGGTAAGACTAAACCTAGTGAAATTTATATATTTGAAATCAGCATAAAAAGTATCAAATTAGTATCAAAATTAAAGTTCTTAGAGTTTTGGCTTCTATTGAGCCGGGTCGCTCCTTACTTAGACTTCGTTATCACAAGCTTGAAAGCCTTATATGCCCCCAGGGCATAATTTACAACCCTTGCCCTGAGGGCTGGAGGAATTTGTTATCCGCAAAAACATAATTTTCACTTTCAAATACGTTGAACAAAATTACTTTCTCAAAATTTTGATTAAAAGTGTTTGGAAAATGATGGTCGTGGGGGGGGGGGGGGTATTTGCCCTCCGAAAACTTTCGACTAACAAAAAAGGCACTATTTCTCTCAATTTCTAACCGAATGAGCCCTTTCTGAGGCTTATACGACAAAACTTTCTATAAAACTCTTATGCGCCCCAAGGGCATAGCTTACAACCCTTGTCCTGAGGGCTATGGAGGGAGGGTTGTCATCCTCAAATACATAATTTCTACACCTTTCAACTACGTAGAACAAAATGACTATATCCAAATGTTGATCGGAAATTTTTGGAGAAATGATGGACATAGGGGGGGAGGGGGATTCTCCCTCCGATTACTTTCGACTATTAAAAAGGCACTAGTCCTCTCAATTTCAAATCGAATGAGCTGTTTTGAAGCTTTAGCGACAAAACTTTCTATAAAAACCTTATATGCCGCCAGGGCATAACTTACAACCTTAGCCCAGAGGGCAGTTGGTGGGGGGATGGGGTTGTCAAAAATATAAATTCCAGACCATTTAACTACGTTCAACAAAAAGGCTATATCAAAATCTGGATCGAAAGTGTTTGGGGAAATAATGGGCGTGAGGGGGGGGGGGGGGGTCATCTGCCATCCAATCGCTTTCGACTATTAATAAGGGCACTAGCCCTCTCACTTCCCAATCGAATGAGCTCTTTTTGAAGTTTCTAAGACAACGCTTTCTATATAAAACCTATATGCCCCTAAGGCATAACTTACAAACTTTGCCCTGGGGGCTATGGGGGGTTCGTCAGTAGAGATCTAAGTACCATTTCCAGACCTTTATGCTCCTTGGCAGCTTTCCAAGGCAGATTACCAGACTGGTTATCTGGCAGTGTATAATGTGGTCAAACATGTTTTGAGAGTATGATCGTAATTATATAATTTAAGCAGACAGGTTTTTTTTTTGGTTATAAAGTAGTCAAACATGTTTTGGGACCATGCACGAAATTATGTAACTCAACCAGTGTTTTTCGAGTCAACATCCGTTTTTATTCGTCCTTGAAATTCCGTATAAAATGTTCATATATTGCAATTTAATTTTCATAATGATTTAACATATTATACATAGTAGCCTACACTGAATTTTATTAACTTTGAAACAATGAATCCGTCAATTGTCAATCTGAGTACAGCTTACTAAATTTCTTAATTTATTTCCAGATAAAAAAAAAATCATTTTACCGGTCAATTCAAATTTCTGGGGGACTTAGCCCCCCCTCTCCTCCAACAATACAAACCCTAAAATATAACATGTATATTCGTTAGAAAACGCTAAGTATGTTTTTTTCTATTATGTAAAACAAAAACTCCCTCCTCCACTACTCTGTTTATGACCATAATCCCCGACTTTTAGTTATTTCGTTCAAAAAATGTCACTTTTTTCCAATTATCAAAAAAAATCTTTTTTTCCTGGTCTAAATGGAAGCAGCTGTGTTACATAGGAAGGGGACAGTTTTAAGATCAAATTTCACACACTCATGTTATCACGTGCTCGTGTTATCACCGTGATTAGTAACACATGTCTTTGTCTGTTTCAAGATACGTTGACTAGCGAAAAACCTGTGTGAATGAGTTGAAATAAAAAATTTTAACAAGAAATCCCTGAATAATTATTTTTTGGGGGGAGTGGGGTGATGGATGCAGGATCTCTTACCGGATGAATTAGTTGAAAATAAAGTTTTAACAAGAAATGTCTGAAAAGTGTGATCAGAAATTAAGAATTGTCTTGAGGGGGGAATTTTCCATGGAAAAGGGGAAGGATATTTTTACATGAAAACAACTTCAAAGGTATTTCAGAGGAGGTAGCTAACTTCATATACGGGATTTTGGAGGGGGTGCGAAAAACCTGTGTGAATGAGTTGAAATAAAAAATTTTAACAAGAAATCCCTGAATAATTATTTTTTGGGGGGAGTGGGTTGATGGATGCAGGATCTCTTAGAGCACTTATAGTGTGATAGTGGAGGGGGGAGTTGCGAGTACAAAGTCACATGATAGTTACGCTATTATAGAAAATAATTTCAAAGTACCAAGTCACATGATAGTTACGCTATTATAGAAAATAATTTCAAAGTACCAAGTCACATGATAGTTACGCTTTTATAGAAAATAATTTACAAGCACAGAGTCACATAATAGTTACGCTTTTTCAGAGAATAATTTCAAAGTACCATGTCACATGATAGTTACGCTATTGTATAAAATAATTTCAAATTACAAGGTCACATGATAGTTACGCTATTGTAGAAAATAATTTCAAAGTACCAAGTCACCTGATAGTTACGCTATTATAGAAAATAATTTCCAAGTACTAACTCACATGATAGTTATGCTATTGCATAAAATAGTTTCAAAGTACCAAGTCACATGATAGTTACGCTATTGTAGAAAATAATATCAAAGTAACAAATCACCTGATATTTATTCTATTTTATGAAATAATTTCAAAATACCACGAAACATTATAGTTACGCTATTGTAAAAAATAATTTCAAAGTACCAAGTCACATGATAGTTACGCTATTGTATAAAATAATTTCAAAGTACCAAGTCACATGATAGTTACGCTATTGTAGAAAATAATTTCAAAGTACCAAGTCATATGATAGTTACGCTATTGTAGAAAATAATTTCAAAGTATCATGTCACATGATAGTTATGCTATTGTATAAAATAATTTCAAAGTACCAAGTCACATGATAGTTACGCTGTTGTAGAAAATAGTTTCAAAGTACCAAGTCACATGGTAGTTACGCTATTATGGAAAATAATTTCAAAGCACCATGTCACATGATAGTTACGTGACTTTAGAAAATCATTTCAAAGTACCAAGTAACATGATAGTTACGCTTTTATATAAAATAATTTCAAAGTACCAAATCAAATGATAGTTAAGCTATTATATAAAATAATTCAAAAGTACCAAGTCAAATTATAGTTAAGTCATTGTAGAAAATAATTTCAAAGTACCAAGTCAAATGATAGTTATGCTATTGTAGAAAATAATTTCAAAGTACCATGTCACATGATAGTTACGCTATTGTAGAAAATAATTTCAAAGTACCAAGTCACATGATAGTTACGCTATTATAGAAAATAATTTCAAAGTAAGAAAACGGTTAGTTTTGGAAAAAACAGACTTGGGACACTCGTGTTATCACCGAGATTAGTAACACATGTCTTTGTCTGTTTCAAGACATGTTGAAAATATAGATTAAAGTTGTTATTAAAATCGTTAATTAAAAGAATAGTGCTTGAGATTCCAAGTATTTAACATACGATTTGTGAATTTTTTTTTTATTCGCCAATATGGATTCTTTGAATTCAATGAGTTAGTCATATTCCTTAAATTTAAGAGTAAAGAACTGCTTATTTTCACCTTGACTGATATACCTGCTGTTCGACGTGGATTAAACTAACGCTTGGACACTTTAGAGTCGGAGAGGATTTTTGTGTTAAGAGCCCCGGCAATTCAAGAAGAAAAAAAGACCAACAGTATATCCATCGAGATGAAGCGAGTCATAACTTTTACCGAAAATATTAATCAAGATTTTATTTTCGTCAAGGAAGGGAAATATCTTAACCTAACATGAGCATAATTTTTTAAACATATATTTAATATTAAAGTTCAATAGTATATCGAATCTGTACAGTTACACGGGGGTTTAGTTAAATGGGGTCGAGTTGCACGAGGGTTCAGTAGCACGAGGGTTCAGTAGCACGGAGGTTCAGTTGTACGGGGTTTCGGTTATACAAGGGTTCAGTTGCACGGGGGTTTGAGTCATTTTTACGGGGTTTGAGAGACTCTGTTATCTGATTCCATGTGGTTTTTCTTTACTTGGTGCCCATTAAAAAAACGATAGAAATAGTTATTTCTTTCAAAAAATCTTTTCCGATGTAACTAAAAGGCATCTGTCTCTGTAATTAGAGAAATGCCCCCTTTTGGAAAAACGGGCATCGCAAGCTTGTGTTATCTTAGAGATTAATGCGTAACTCGAGACATCTTGGTAAAGTTTTTAATAGAGGCTGTTTCCAAAAAGATTTAGGATTCAATAACTTTAGTGTTGCCAGTCAAAAGCTATGAGTTTGAGCAAATTGTCTGATTATCAAAAAATGAAGAAACACCTTCCAAAAGTCGACAGGAATAGGATTGTCTTGAGGGGGGAATTTTCCATGGAAAAGGTGGAGGGTATTTTTACGTGAAAACAACTTCAACCGTGCCCAGCCCCCCGCGATTAGAAATTAAATTATAAAAAAAGTTTCTTCAACTGAAAGTAAGGAGCAACATCAACCTTTAAAAACGGACAGAAAATAGAGGCTGTTTCCAAAAGATTTAGGATTTATTAACTTTAGTGTTGCCAGTCAAAAGCTATGAGTTTGAGAAAATTGTCTGATTATCGAAAAATGAAGAAACACCTTCCAAAAGTCGACAGGAATGGGATTGTCTTGAGGGGGGAATTTTCCATGGAAATAGTGGAGGGTATTTTTACGTGAAAACAACTTCACCCGAACACAGCCCCCCGAGATTAGGAATTAAATTATAGAAAAAGTTTCTTCAACTGAAAGTAATAAGAAACATAAAAACTTAAAAACAGGAAGAAAAAAGAGTCTGTTTTCAAATGAGTTAAGATTTATTAGCTTTAGTGTTGCCAGTCAAAAGAAATGAGTTTGAGAAAATTGTCTGATTATCGAAAAATGAAGAAACACCTTCCAAAGTCGACAGGAATAGGATTGTCTTGAGGGGGAAATTTTCCAATGAAGAGGTGGAGGGTATTTTTACGTGAAAACAACTTCAACCATGCCCAGCCCCCCGTGATTGGAAATTAAATTATAAAAAAAGTTTATTCAACTGAAATTAAGGAGCAACATCAAAACTTAAAAACGGACAGAAAAAAGAGGCTGTTTCCAAAAGATTTAGGATTCATTAACTTTAGTGTTGCCAATCAAAAGCTATGAGTTTGAGAAAATTGTCGGATTATCGAAAAATGAAGAAAAACCTTCCAAAAGTCAACAGGAATGAGGTTGTCTTGAAGGGGGATTTTTCAATGGAAGAAGTTGAGGGTATTTCTACGTGAAAACAACTTCAACCGTACCCAGCACCCCCGCGATCAGAAATTAAATTATAAAAAAAGTTTCTTCAACTGAAAGTAAGGAGCAACATCAAAACTTAAAAACGGACAGAAAATAGAGGTTGTTTCCAAAAGATTTAGGATTCATTAACTTTAGTGTTGCCAGTCAAAAGCTATGAGTTTGAGAAAATTGTCTGATTATCGAAAAATGAAGAAACACCTTCCAAAAGTCGGAAGGAATGGGGTTGTCTTGAGGGGATAATTTTCCATGGAAGAGGTGGAGGGTATTTTTACGTGAAAACAATTTCAACCGTGCCCAGCCCCCCGCGATTAGAAATTAAATTATAAAAAAAGTTTCTTCAACTGAAAGTAATGAGCAACATCAAAACTTAAAAACGGGCAGAAAAAAGAGGCTGTTTTCAAAAGATTTAAGATTCATTAACTTTAGTGTTGCCAGTCAACAGAAATGAGTTTGAGAAAATTGTCTGATTATCGAAAAATGAAGGAACACCTTCCAAAAGTCGACAGGAATGGGATTGTCTGTAGGGGGGAATTTTCCATGGAAGAGGTGGAGGGTATTTTTACGTGAAAACAACTTCAACCGTGCCCAGCCCCCCGCGATTAGAAATTAAATTATAAAAAAAAGTTTCTTCAAATGAAAGTAAGGAGCAACATCAAAACTTAAAAACAGACAGAAAATAGAGGCTGTTTCCAAAAGAGTTAGGATTCATTAACTTTAGTGTTGCCAGTCAAAAGCTATGAGTTTGAGAAAATTGCTTGATTATCGAAAAATGAAGAAACACCTTCCAAAAGTCGACAGGAATAGGATTGTCTTGAGGGGGGAATTTTCCATGGAAGAGGTGGAGGGTATTTTTACGTGAAAACAACTTCAACCGTGCCCAGCCCCCCGCGATTAGAAATTAAATTATAAAAAAAAATATTTCAACTGAAAGTAAGGAGCAACATCAAAACAGAAAAACAGACAGAATATAGAGGCTGTTTGCAAATGATTTAGGATTCATTAACTTTATTGTTGCCAGTCAAAAGAAATAAGTTTGAGCAAATTGTCGAATTATTAAAAAATGAAGAAAAACCTTCCAAAAGTCGACAGGAATGAGGTTGTCTTGAGGGGGAATTTTCCATGGAAGAGGTGGAGGGTATTTTTACGTGAAAACAACTTCAACCGTGCCCAGCCCCCCGCGATTAGAAATTAAATTATAAAAAAAGTTTCTTCAACACAAAGTAAGGAGCAACATCAAAACTGAAAAACGGGCAGAAAATAGAGGCTGTTTCCAAAAGATTTAGGATTCATTAACTTTAGTGTTGCCAGTCAAAAGCTATGAGTTTGAAAAAATTGTCTTATTATTGAAAAATGGAGAAACGCCTTTCAAAAGTCGACAGGAATAAGATTGTCTTGGGGGGGAAATTTTCCACGGAAGAAGTGGAGGGTATTTTTACGTGAAAACAACTTCAAAAAAAATTTAGACGGGGTTACGTGCGCGCACGTAACCCCGTCTAAATTTTTGTTCCTTTTCATAATTTCCTGAATTAAATTTCTGTATTGCGTATCCTGTGTGCGTGAAACATTACACTTAGCTCAAATAATTAGAAAATTGTGATAAAAAATGTTTGCGATAATATACTATTTTGGAAACAGCCTCTATTTTCTGTCCGTTTTTAAGTTTTGATGTTGCTCCTTACTTTCAGTTGAAAATTTTTTTTTATAATTTAATTTCTGAACGCGAGGGGGCTGGGTACGGTTGAAGTTTTTTTCACGTAAAAATACCCTCCACTTCTTCCATGGAAAATTCCCCCCCAAGACAACCCCATTTCTGTCAACTTTTGGAATGTGTTTCTTCATTTTTCGATAATTAGACAATTTTCTCAAACTCATAGCTTTTGACTGGCAACACTAAAGTTAATGAATCTTAAATCTTTTGAAAACAGCCTCTATTTTCTGCCCGTTTTTAAGTTTTGATATTGCTCCTTACTTTCAGTTGAAGAAACTTTTTTTTATAATTTAAATCCTAATCGCAGTGGGCTGGGCACGGTTGAAGTTGTTTTCACGTAAAAATACCCTCCACCTCTTCCATGGAAAATTCCCCCCTCAAGACAACCCCATTTCTTTCAACTTTTGGAATGTGTTTCTTCATTTTTCGATAATTAGACAATTTTCTCAAACTCATAGCTTTTGACTGGCAACACTAAAGTTAATAAATCCTAAATCTTTTGGAAACAGCCTCTATTTTCTGTCCGTTTTTAAGTTTTGATGTTGCTCCTTACTTTCAGTTGAAGAAACTTTTTTTATAATTTAATTTCTAATCGCGGGGGGCTGGGCACGGTTGAAGTTGTTTTCACATAAAAATACCCTCCACCTCTTCCATGGAAAATTCCCCCCCCCCTCAAGACAATTCCATTCCTGTCGACTTTTGGAAGGTGTTTCTTCATTTTTCAATAATCAAGCAATTTTCTCAAACTCATAGCTTTTGACTGGCAACACTAAAGTTAATGAATCCTAAATCTTTTGGAAACAGCCTCTATTTTCTGTCCGTTTTTAAGTTTTGATGTTGCTCCTTACTTTCAGTTGAAGAAATTTTTTTTATAATTTAATTTCTAATCGCGGGGGGCTGGGTACGGTTGAAGTTTTTTTGACGTAGAAATACCCTCCACTTCTTCAATGGAAAATTCCCCCTTCAAGACAATCCCATTCCTGTCCACTTTTGGACGGTATTTCTTAGTTTTTCGATAATCAGACAATTTTCTCAAACTCATAGCTTTTGACTGGCAACACTAAAGTTAATGAATCCTAAATCTCTTGGAAACATCCTCTATTTTATGTCCGTTTTTAAGTTTTGATGTTGCTCCTTACTTTCAGTTGAAGAAACTTTTTTTATAATTTAATTTCTAATCACGGAGGGCTGGGCACGGTTGAAGTTGTTTTCACGTAAAAATACCCTCCACCTCTTCCATGGAAAATTCCCCCCTCAAGACAATCCCATTCCTGTCGACTTTGGAAGGTGTTTCTTCATTTTTCTATAATCAGGCAATTTTCTCAAACTCATATCTTTTGACTGTCAACACTTCAGTTAATGAATCCTAAATCTTTTGGAAACAGCCTCTATTTTCTGTCCGTTTTTAAGTTTTGATGTTGCTCCTTACTTTCAGTTGAAGAAATTTTTTTTATAATTTAATTTCTAATCGCGGGGGGGCTGGGCACGGTTGAAGTTGTTTTCACGTAGAAATACCCTCCACCTCTTCCATGAAAAATTCCCCCCTCAAGACAATCCTATTCCTGTCGACTTTGGAAGGTGTTCTTTCATTTTTCGATAATTAGACAATTTTCTCAAACTCATAGCTTTTGACTGGCAACACTAAAGTTAATGAATCCTAAATCTTTTGGAAACAGCCTCTATTTTCTGTCCGTTTTTAAGTTTTGATGTTGCTCCTTACTTTCAGTTGAAGTCACTTTTTTTATAATTTAATTTCTAATCGAGGGGGGCTGGGCACGGTTGAAGTTGTTTTCACGTAAAAATACCCTCCACCTCTTTCATGGAAAATTCCCCCCTCAAGACAATCCCATTCCTGTCGACTTTGGAAGGTGTTTCTTCATTTTTCATTAATCAGACAATTTTCTCAAACTCATAGCTTTTGACTGGCAACACTAAAGTTAATGAATCCTATATCTTTTGGAAACAGCCTCTATTTTCTGTCCGTTTTTAAGTTTTGATGTTGCTCATAACTTTCCGTGTAAGAAACTTTTTCTATAATTTAATTCCGGCTCGCTGGGGGCTGTGTACGGTTACAATGGATTTCACATAGAAATAAACTCAACTTTGGTCATAAACAAATCTCCCCTCACGACCCCCTTAGTTCTTTCGCCTGTTGGAATGCGTTTCTTAATTTTTTAATACTCCGAAAATTTTCTCATAAACTTATTTCTTTTGACTGGCAACAATAAAGTTAATGAATCCTAAATCTTTTGGAAACAGCCTCTATTTTCTTCCTGTTTTTAAGTTTTTATGTTGCTCATTACTGTCACTTGAAGAAACTTTTTTTTATACTCTTAATCCTACTCGCGGGGGGCTGTGTTTGGTTAAAATTGATTTTAAGTAAAAATAACCTCCACTTCTTCCGTGGAAAAGTCCCCCCTCTAGACAACCTCAGATCTTTCGACTTGTGGAATGTTTTTATTCATTTTTAACTAATCCGAAACTTTGTTCAAACTCATTTCTTTTGACTGGCAACACTAAAGCTAATGAATCCTACATCATTTCCAAAAAGCCTCTATTTTCTGTCCGTTTTTAAGTTTTGATGTTGCTCCTTACTTTCAGTTGAAGAGACTTTTGTTATAATTTAATTTCTAATCGCGGGGGGCTGGGTACGGTTGAAGTTGTTTTCATGTAAAAATACCCTCCACCTCTTCCATGGAAAATTCCCCCTCAAGACAATCCCATTCCTGTCGACTTTTGGAAGGTGTTTCTTAATTTTTGATAATCAGACAATTTTCTCAAACTCATAGCTTTTGACTGGCAACACTAAAGTTAATGAATCCTAAATCTTTTTGGAAACAGCTTCTATTAAAAACTTTACCAAGATGTCTCGATTTACACATTAATCTCTAAGATAACACAAGCTTGCGATGCCCGTTTTTCCAAAACGGAGCATTTCTCTAGTTACAAAGACAGATGCCTTTTAGTTACATCTGAAAAGATTTTTGAAAGAAATAACTATTTCTATCGTTTTTTTAATGGGCACCAAGTAAAGAAAAACCACACGGAATCAGGCAACAGAGTCTCACAAACCCCGTAAAAATGACTCAAACCCCGGTGCAACTGAACCCTTGTATAACCGAAACCCCGTACAACTGAACCTCCGTGCTACTGAACCCTCGTGCTACTGAACCCTCGTGCAACTCGACCCCATTTAACTAAACCTCCGTGTAACTGTACAGATTTGATATACTATTGAACTTTAATATTAGATATATGTTTCAAAAATTATGTTCATGTTAGGTTAATATATTTCACTTTCTTGACGAAAATAACATCTTGATTAATATCTTCGGTAAAAGTTATGACTCGCTCCATCTCGATAGGTACACTGTTGGTCTTTTATTTTTCTCGAATTGCCGGGGTTCTTAACACAACAATCTTCTCCGACTCTAATGGGTCCAAGCATGAGTTTAAGCAACGTCTAATAGCAAGGATTTCAGCCAAGGTGACAATAAGCAGTTCTTTACTCTTAAATTAAGGAATATGAATAACTCATTGAATTCAAAGAATCCATATTTGCGAAAAAAAAACAATTCACAAATCGTATGTTAAATAATTGGAATCTCAAGCACTATTCTTTTAATTAACGATTTTAATCTATATTTTCAACATGTCTTGAAACAGACAAAGACATGTGTTACTAATCTCGGTGATAACACGAGTGTCCCAAGTCTGTTTTTTTCTAAAACTAACCGTTTTCTTACTTTGAAATTATTTTCTATAATAGCGTAATTATCATTTGACTTGGTACTTTTAAATTATTTTCTATAATAGCGTAACTATCATGTGATTTGGTACTTTGAAATTATTTTCTAAAAAAGCGTAACTATCATGTGACTTGTTACTTTGAAATGATTTTCTATAATCGCGTAACTATCATGTGACTTGGTACTTTGAAATTATTTTCTACAATAGCGTAACTATCATGTGACTTGGTATTTGAAATTATTTTCTATAATAGCGTAACTATCATGTGACTTGGTACTTTGAAATTATTTTCTACAATAGCGTAACTATCATATAACTTGGTACTTTGAAATTATTTTATACAATAGCGTAACTATCATGTGACTTGGTACTTTGAAATTATATTCTACAATAGCGTAACTATCATGTGACTTGGTGCTTTGAAATTATTTTCTACAATAGCGTAACTATCATGTGACTTGGTAATTTGAAATTATTTTATACAATAGTGTAACTATCATGTGACTTGTTACTTTGAAATTATTTTTTACAATAGCGTAACTATCATGTGACTTGGTATTTTGAAATCATTTTCTAAAATAGTGTAACTATTATGTGACTTGGTACTTTGAAATTATTTTCTACAATAGTTTAACTATCATGTCACTTGGTACTTTGAAATTATTTTATACAATAGCGTAACTATTATGTAACTTGGTACTTTGAAATTTTTTTCTATAATAGCTTAACTACCATGTGACTTGGTACTTTTAGATTATTTTATATAACATCGTAACAATCATGTGTCCTTGTACTTTGAAATTATTTCATAAAATAGCGTAACTATCATGTGACATGGTACTTTGAACTTATTCTATGTAATAGCGTAACTATTATGTGACTCGATGCTTGGAAATAATTTTCTACAAAAGCGGAACTATCATGTGACTTGGTACTTTTAAACTATGTTCTTTAATAGCGTAAGTATCATTTGATTTGGTACTTTGAAATTATTTTCTATAATAGCGTAACTATCATGTGACTTTGTACTCGCAACTCCCCCCTCCACTATCACACTATAAGTGCTCTAAGAGATCCTGCATCCATCAACCCACTCCCACCAAAAAATAATTATTCAGGGATTTCTTGTTAAATTTTTTTATTTCAACTCATTCACACAGGTTTTTCGCACCCCCTCCGAAATCCCGTATATGAAGTTAGCTACCCCCTCCGAAATACCTTTGAAGTTGTTTTCATGTAAAAATATCCTTCCCCTTTTCCATGGAAAATTCCCCCCTCAAGACAATTCTTAATTTCGGATCACACTTTTCAGACATTTCTTGTTATAACTTTATTTTCAACTAATTCATCCGGTAAGAGATCCTGCATCCATCAACCCACTCCCCCCCAAAAATAATTATTCAGGGATTTCTTGTTAAATTTTTTTATTTCAACTCATTCACACAGGTTTTTCGGACCCCCTCCGAAATCCCGTATATGAAGTTAGCTACCCCCTCCGAAATACCTTTGAAGTTGTTTTCATGTAAAAAATATCCTTCCCCTTTTCCATGGAAAATTCCCCCCTCAAGACAATTCTTAATTTCTGATCACACTTTTAAGACATTTCTTGTTAAAACTTTATTTTCAACTAATTCATCCGGTAAGAGATCCTGCATCCATCAACCCACTCCCCCCAAAAAATAATTATTCAGGGATTTCTTGTTAAATTTTTATTTCAACTCATTCACACAGGTTTTTCGCTAGTCAACGTATCTTGAAACAGACAAAGACATGTGTTACTAATCACGGTGATAACACGAGCACGTGATAACATGAGTGTGTGAAATTTGATCTTAAAACTGTCCCTTCCTATGTAACACAGCTGCTTCCATTTAGACCAGGAAAAAAAGATTTTTTTTGATAATTGGGAAAAAGGGACATTTTTTGAACGAAATAACTAAAAGTAAGGAATTATGGTCGTAACAAAGCAGTGGAGGAGGGAGTTTTTGTTTTACATAATAGACAAAAGCATACTTAGCGTTTTATAACGAATATACATATCATATTTTAGGGTTTGTATTGTTGGAGGGGAGGGGGGCTAAGTCCCCCTGAAATTTGAATTGACCGGTAAAATGATTTTTTTTTCTGGAAATAAATTAAGAAATTTATTAAGTTGTACTCACATTGACAATTGACGGATTCATTTTTTCAAAGTTAATAAAATTCAGTGTACTAAGTATAATATGTTAAATTATTATGAAAATTAAATTGCAATATATGAACATTTTATACGGAATTTGAAGGACGAATAAAAACGGATGCTGCCTCGAAAAACACTGGTTGCTACATAATTTCGTGCATGCTCCCAAAACATGTTTGACTACTTTATACCAAAAAAAACCTGTCTGCTTAAGTTATATAATTTCGATCATACTCTCAAAACATGTTTGACCACATTATACACTGCCAAATAACCAGTCTGGTAATCTACCTTGGAAAGCTGCCAAGGAACATAAAGGTCTGGAAATGGTACTTAGATCTCTACTTTCGTCATCCTCAAAGATATAATTTCCAGATCTTTCAACTACGTTGAACAAAATTGATATCTAAATCTTTTGATTCGATGTGTTTGGGGAAAAGGTGGGCTTTAGAGGGGGATAGCTGCTCTTCAATCAATTTCGACTATTAAAAACGGAACTAGCCCTTTCGATTTCCAATCAAATGAGCCCTTTTTGAAGTTTCTACAACAACACTAACACTTTCTATAAAAACCTTATATGCCCCAGGGTATAACTTACAACACTTGCTCTGAGGGCTCTGAGGGTGGTCATCATGTACAAAGACCTAATTTCCATAACTTTCAACTACCTTAGTAGTGGAAAGAGTAAAGGTCGGAGGCTTACACCAG
Source organism: Artemia sp. Qi Xiang Cuo (assembly GCF_049724085.1). NCBI lineage: Eukaryota > Metazoa > Arthropoda > Branchiopoda > Anostraca > Artemiidae > Artemia > Artemia sp. Qi Xiang Cuo. The sequence goes on from NC_142800.1 coordinate 61,881,600, forward strand.
TAGGGAGGGGGGTGCCAGCGCTGATTACACATACTTCATTCATGTTTCTGTTTGTTGATGGTTTCGTTGTTTGATGGTTATTCATATTTGATGGTTATTTGATGTTGTTTCTGTTCTGTTTGTTGATGGTTGGTTTGATATTTTTTCATAGTTCTGTTCTGTTTGATGGTTATTTGATGCTGTTTCATGGTTCTGATTGGTGGTCAACTTGTTTGTTGTTTCTTGGATGTACACAGAAGTTTACAACATTTCTGGATAATCGAGTCTAACGGGATAGGATCACGTGTCTCTTTCTAGGTCAATGGACTTACGTAAGGTTTCTCTTATATCACAATTCAGCCTTGAGATTTTGTTTATAATGGAAATGCTTTGTGACTGAAGTAACATACCGTGTCAAGACATAATGGAGAAAACATCAAATATTCTTGACTTGGAAGTCTTAGCTGCACAGATTTATAATGTGAGTTCTGTTTAGTAAGTTTTCATAGGTTTTTCCAAATAAAATCATTTATTGTAGTCCCCCACCAACATATTCAAATTCAGGGTATACCCCCCCCCCTCCAAAAAAAATCTCCACTAAGCGATGTTTATAGTCGTTAGAAAGCGTAAATGTGCTATTTTTCAGGTATAGAAAACCCAATCATTAACATTTCTTTCCTGGGAAATAATTCCCTTTCGCCAAATATGTACAATTTATATTTTTTCTATATTCTAGCTTAAAGAGTCAACAATCCTCTGTTAACTCTTTTGCTTAAGGATATCGCTCTCCTGTGACGCTAAGCCGCTAATACTTCAGGGTGGTTTAATCAGTTCAATAAACAGGTTAAAAATGTAATTATCGAGCCCCCTCAAATGTACATCCGGCCTGCTAAATCTTATAAAATTGCGCTTAAGCATTACAATGGTTTCACAAAAAAGATGTTTTTTCGGTCAAATTGCCTAGAGTAAATCATATAAATTGCGAGAGTGGTAAGGTATTGCTTTTGATAAATATATTCTTATACTAGATTTATTTGCTTTCATTTTGAGCAGTCAGTGCTGATATGGGGGGAAGGGAGTAAGAAAAAGATACATATCGACAATGAGAAGGTTTATTGAAGCGCGGGTCCAAATAAATGATCTAAATGATACATCTTTTGACCACAGAGGAATAATGATTTGGAATTTACCAAGTAGTTGAATTTATTCTATGCAAAAATACCTTCTTTTTAATTTTTGATATTCACTCATCAATTAAAAGACTTAGATTCTACGAAATATTTGAGTTTTTTGTAATTAAAAGTACTTTTTATTTATTTATTATTGATAGTCAGTCACCAAGTTAAAGACTTGTAATTTATCAAGTAACTTAGTTTATTCTACGCAAAAGCGTTTTCTTATAAATTTTTGATACTCAGTCACCAATTAAAAGACTTGGAATTTACCAAGTAGCAGAATTTGTTCTATGCAAAAGTAACTTTTTTTAATTTTTGATGCTCGGTCACCAATTAAAAGACTTGACATTTACCAAGTAATTGAATTTGTTCTATGCAAAGGTACTTTTTTTGATTTTTGATACTCAGTCACCAATTAAAAGACTGAATTTACCAAGTAGTTAAGTTTGTTCTATGTAAAACTTCTTTCCTTATGAATTTCTGATATTCAGTCATCAATTAAATGACTTTGAATTTACCAAGTAGTTGAGTTTGTTCTATGTAAAAGTACTTTTTTTATTAATTATTGATACTCAGTCACCAATTAAAAGACTTGGAATTTATCAAGTAATTGAGTTTGTTCTATGTAAAAGTGTTTTCTTATTAATTTTTGATATTCATTCATCAAAGAAAAGACATGGAATTTACCAAGTAACGGAGTTTGTTCTATGCAAAATTGCTTTTTTATTAATTTATGATGCTCAGTCGCCAATTAAAAGACTTGAAATTTACCAAGTAGTTGAGTTTGTTCTATGCAAAAGTACTTAATTTATTAATTGTTGATACTCAGTCACCAATTAAAAAACTTGGAATTCATCTAGTCCATGAGTTTGTTCTATGCAGAAGTTTTCTATGTTCTATCAATTAATTGACTCAGGAGTCTGCTAGTAGTATTTATGTCTCTAAAAATTCCTTTTCTTACATCTCCGACTTGTTAATGGACATTCTAAACGTTTGACGTGCTCGCTTACCCTAAGAATAATGATCACAAATCAAAGCAATGCATAAAATATTTTTAATGAAATAACGACATGTAGGATATTAATATAAAAATATGTTACATACATTATTATATATCATTAATATCATTGAACAACTTTGAACATTTTCAATTTGCTCCATAAAATAACTCATCTTGTCCTCTGGATACTGTAGCTACTCTGTTTCTTTTCGTTCGTAACCAGTAGAATAATCATTAATCCATTTTGAGTCATACACAACTTCTACTTTGGTGTCACCTACAAGTTCAATATTCGTTTCTTTGAGCACTAACTTCTTTGGGAATGATACTCTCGCATATCCACCCCTTTGTACGATGGAAATTGTTGGGTAGTCTAAAAGAATTTAGCTCCTCGCTGTCATGACAATGCACGCATACATTTCCAATAAGGTCTCCATTATTGGTTGTTTCATAATTCAAATACTTTTCCTTGTCAGCATTCAATGCAACGATGATTTTATCGTGTTCACACACTTTCTTCGAATATTTTATTTTCACTTAAAAAAAAAATATGATGCAAGTGTTTATCGTTCCAATGTACGAAAACCACCGATTTAATACATACAATAAACTAGGTAGTGTCGATAACCAGCCATAAATTACCACTGGGACAGCCGCGTGTGTTGATGAGCAGCCATAGAGTATCATTGAAACAGCCGAATAAATAAAAAAATATCCAAAATGTCCAAAAAATTCGAAGTAAAAAAAAAGAAAAGTACCACTACAAACATTAATTTTCTAATAGTAAAAATCACGACCAACATATCTATATCATTCTCATTTTGATTTTTTTAAAGTATATTTCATCTCATTTTAAGACAAAAAAATTTAAAAAAAAAGTAAAAAAAAGTAAAAAAAGTAAAAAATTGAACTTAAAAAAAAGTATAAAAATGGGGGGGGGGGGGGGGTAAATAGTTGGGGGAAGGGTATTTGGGTCCTTGGAGGTTGTGGTCCTTGACGGCTGGGGTCCTTGATGGTTGGGATATGGATGTTCAAGAGCTGTCATGTCATTGCCTAGAATGTATACGACTATTAATTTCGAATTTATGCATATTCCCAGTACTAAACAATATTTTATATTAACTGTGCTCCTCACTTGGTACTTGCGTGTTATAGCTATCACACTCATACATTTAAAATTCCCGCTTTAAGGTAGATTTCCTATAAAAGATGTCAAATCGATTTCATCCGAGCCGAATAAAAAATATGTATCTCTTAAGGGAGCCCTCAATCTTTCAGATTTACCTTTTTTGGTATGTGATTAATATTTTATCCTTTTCTCTCTTCAAGAATTCAAATAAAAAATGTGTTCCTATTATTGTCATTTTGGATTTATAACCCCATCACTACTTGATTTCTAAGGATTGTTCTGTATCCGATTAAGCTTTCGACCCTTTTTCTTCGGAAATTTAAATAATTATTCTCACGACATCCCTCCAAAGAAATGTATCGCTTAAGTCACCATTCCCTGATATTTACCTATTGTTGGTATGTGATTAATATTTCAAGCCTTTCTCTCTTCGGAAATTTAAATAATTATTCTCATTTGAATTTATGTGATATCCAATGTGCATGCAATAGCTATGTGACATGTCCATGCAAGAATCATGTTACAAATTCCTGAAGACTCAATATGTCAATGATCTGTAATCTTTCAATTGATTTCTAACGTCCCTCTCTAAAGTAGGTCAAATATCTTCTCTTGTAGTTCTGGAAGGCGTCTAAATGTCTCCCAAATATGGTTGTAAGTAGGGAGGGGGTGCCAGCGCTGATTACACATAATTTATTCATGGTTCTGTTTGTTGATGGTTTCGTTGTTTGATGGTTATTAATGTTTGATGCTTATTTGATATTGTTTCTGTTGTTTGTTGACCAACATGTTTGATGTTATTCTCATAGTTCTGTTCTGTTTGATAGTTATTTGATGTTTTTTCATGGCTCGGTTTGTTAATGGGTATGTTGTTTGATGTTTTTTTCATGCTTCTGTTCTGTTCGATGGTTTTGTTCTGTTTGTTGATGGTTTGACGTTTTTACATGGTTCTGTTTGTTGATGGTTATGGGTGTTGTTTCATGGTTCTGATTGTTGACCAACATGTTTGATGTTTTTTTCATGGTTCTGTTTGTTGATGGCAATGGGTGTTGTTTCATGGTTCTGATTGTTGGTCAACATGTTTGTTGTTTCTTGGATGTAGACACAAGTTCAACAACAATTGCTGGATAATCGAGTCTAACGGGACAGGATCAAGAGTCTCTTTCTAGGCCAATAATAGGAGTCGGAAACACTAACGGGACAAGATCACAGTGAATATAAGGAAGGATTTTCGCTATAGTTGATATTAGTGTGAGAATAGAATTCAAGGAGGGAGAACAGTTTGACTTTACTTGTTTATTAGGATATATTTGTAATAAAGAGTGGAATGTTTACACTATTAGAAGTTGATAGTGGAGTTGGTAGCAATGATACAAGAGCACCAAACATTGCGGTGGAAATCACGAGAGGATCACGGCTTTGTCTGCAATGGGATGAAGTATATGCAAGATGTGTGTTATCTTTGAGCAAATTTAAAATGGAGGATCAATTATGTTTCGCTGCAAAAGTTGATATAGCACATGTGAATAGACTTCAAAGTGCTTTAAATGCAATAGTGAAGTATATAAAGGACAACAAGTTATATCGCTAATTGTACATGTGTAATATATATTATTGTTGTAATGATAGAATAAAATTGTTTCGAAATCGAAAATGTCACTCTTTTCTTTATGTTAGGCTATCGAATATTCATAAAGTAGAACGAATAATGGTTAATCTAGAATCAGCAGTGAGAGTGATAGGATTGAAAAATAAATTGATTTAAGAGAGAATTAGATCGAATCTTGTGATTATGAAACTCCGAGAAAATCGCCATCCAGAATCAAAAGTTTTTCCATAATCACAAGATTCGATCTAATTCTCTCTTTTTCAAATTTATTAATTTTTCAATCCATTTTTGGAATCAAAAATGAACACATTTTTTATTTTAATTCCCGAAGAGAGAAAAGGATAAAATATTAATCACATACCAAAAAAGGTAAATCTGAAAGAATGACGGCTCCCTTAAGAGATACATATTTTTTATTCGGGTTGGAAGAAATCGATTTTACGTTTTTATAGGAAATCTACCTTAAAGCGGGAATTTTAAATGTATGAGTGTGATAGCTATAACACGCAAGTACCAAGTGAGGAGCACAGTTAATATAAAATAAAGTTTAGTACTGGGAATATGCGTAAAGTCGAAATTAATAGTCGTATACATTTTAGGAAATGACATGACAGCTCTTGAACATCCATATCCCAACCATCAAGGAGCCCAGTCGTCAAGAACCACAACCTCCAAGGACCCAAATACCCCTCCCCCAACTCTTTACCCCCCCCCCCATATACTTTTGTTTGAAGTTTAATTTTTTACTTTTTTTAACTTTTATATTATTTTAACACAGAATTTTTTAAATTTTTTTGTCTTAAAATGAGATGAAATATACTTTAAAAAAATCAAAATGAGAATGATATAGATATGTTAGTCGTGATTTTTACTATTAGAAAAATAATGTTTGCAGTAACACTTTTCTTTTTTTTTACTTTGAATTTTTTGGACATTTTGGATATTTTTTTATTTATTCGGCTGTTTCAATGATACTCTATGGCTGCTCATCAACACACGCGGCTGTCCCAGTGGTAATTTATGGCTGGTTATCTACACTACCTAGTTTATTGTATGTATTAAATCAGTAGTTTTCGTACATTGGAAGGATAAACACTTGCATAGTATTTTTAAAAAAGTTAAAATAAAATATTCGAAGAAAGTGTGTGAACACGATAAAATCATCGTTGCATTGAATGCTGACAAGGAAAAGTATTTGAATTATGAAACAACCAATAATGAGGACCTTATTGGAAATGTATGCGTGCATTGTCATGACAGCGAGGAGCTAAATTCCATTAGACTACCCAAGAATTTCTATCGTACAAAGGGGTGGATATGCGAGAGTATCATTCCCAGAGAAGTTAGTGCTCAAAGAAACGTATATTGAACCTGTAGGTGACACCAAAATAAAAGTTGTGTACGACTCAAAATGGATTAATGATTATTCTACTGGTTACGAACTAAAAGAAAGAGAGTAGCTACAGTATCAAGAGAGGACAAGATGAGTTATTTTATGGAACAGATTGAAAATGTTCAAAGTTATTTAATGATATTAATAATGTATAATAATGTGTGTAACATATTTTTATATTAATATTGTACATGTCTTTATTTCATTAAAAAATACTTTATGCATTACTTTGTTAAGTTATCATTATTCTTCGGGTACGCTAGCACGTCAAACGTTTAGAATGTCTATTAACAAGTTGGAGATGTAACAAAAGGAATTTTTAGAGACATAAATACTACTAGCAGACTCATGAGTCAATTAATTGATGACTGAGTATCAAAAATTATAAAAAGAAGTACTTTTGTATAGAACAAAGTCAACTATTTGGTAAATTCCAAGTCTTTTAATTGATTAATGAATGTCAAAAATTAAAAAAAAAGTACTTTTAAATTGATAAATTCCAAGTCTTTTAATTGGAGACTGAATATCAAAAATTAATAAAAGAAAGTACTTTTAAATAGAACAAACTCAACTACTTGGTGAATTCCAAGTCTTTCAATTGATGAGTGAATATCAAACATTAATAAGAAAAAACTTCTGCATAGAACAAACTCATGGACTAGATGAATTCCAAGTCTTTTAATTGGTGACTGAGTATCAAAAATTAATAAATTAAGTACCTTTGCATAGAACAAACTCAACTACTTGGTAAATTTCAAGTCTTTTAATTGGCGACTCAGCATCATAAATTAATAAAAAAGCAATTTTGCATAGAACAAACTCCGTTACTTGGTAAATTCCATGTCTTTTCTTTGATGACTGAGTATCAAAAATTAATAAGAAAACACTTACATAGAACAAACTCAATTACTTGATAAATTCCAAGTCTTCTAATTGGTGACTGAGTATCAATAATTAATAAAAAAGTACTTTTACATAGAACAAACTCAACTACTTGGTAAATTCAAAGTCTTTTAATTGATGAGTGAATACCAAAAATTAATAAGAAAGTACTTTTACATAGAATAAATTCAACTACCTGGTAAATTCAGTCTTTTAATTGGTGACTGAGAATCAAAAATTAAAAAAAGTACCTTTGCATAGAACAAATTCAACTACTTGGTAAATTTCAAGTCTTTTAATTGGTAACCGAGTATCAAAAATTTAAAAAAAATACTTTTGCATAGAACAAATTCTACTACTTGGTAAATTCTAAGTCTTTTAATTGGTGACTGAGTATCATAAATTAATAAAAAAAAGTACTTTTTCATAGAACAAACACAGTTACTTGGTAAATTAAATGTCTTTTAATTGACGACAGAGTATCAAAAATTCATAAGAAAACACTTTTACGTAGTAAAACTTAGTTACTTGATAAATTACAAGTCTTTTACTTGGTGACTGACTATTAATAATAAATAAAAAAAGCACTTTTAATTAGAAAAAACTCAAATACTTCATAAATTCTAAGTCTTTAAATTGATGAGTGAATATCAAAAATTAAAAAGAAGATATTTTTGCATAGAATAAATTCAACTACTTGGTTAATTCCAAATCTTTTAATTGGTGACTGAGCATCAAAAATTAATAAAAAAAAAAGTATTTTAGCACAGAACAAATTCAACTACTTGATAAATTTCAAGTCATTTAATTGGTGAGAGAATATCAAAAATTAATTTGAAAACACTTTTACATAGAACAGACTTAGATACTTGATCAATTCCAAGTATTTTAATTGTCGACTGAGCATAAAAAAAACAGGTTTCTACAGAGAAAATTCAACTACTTGATAAATTCAGCCTTTTATTTGATGACTGAGTATCAAAAATTAATAAGAAAACACATTTCCATAGAACAAATTCAACTAGTTGGTACGTTCCATGTCCTTTAATTGATGACTGAGTATCAAAAATCAACAAAAAAAAGCACTTTTACATGATACAAACTCAGCTAATTGGTGAATTCCGAGTCTTTCAATTGATGACTGAATATCATATATTAATAAAAAGCACTTTTACATAGGATAAACTCATCTACTTGGAAAATTCCGAGTCTTTTAATTGATGACTGTATATAAAAAATTAATACAGAAAAACTTTCAGTGTTTTAATAGGTGACTGAGTATCAAAATTAATGAAAAAGTACTCTTGTATTGAACAAACCAGCCATAGAGTACTACAGAGTCAGCTGCATAAAAAAACAACTTTAAGAGTTTTACATTTAAAAGTATAGATGGCGACACGTCTTAAGTACTGTCATCTTTTCAGCTGTACTTATAGATGAAAGCACACCTTTTCAGCTCTACTTATAGATGGAAGCACACGCGCTTGGACACACAGGCATTGTGAGAGAGACAAGCTAAAATTTAAGTTCATTTAGGTTGACTTAGCATGGCGCGCAATGTATGGTATACCAGACAAATATGACGGTATACCAGACAATTATGAAAAAAATTTGTGCTTTTTGCAAGAATAACACTGCTGCGGTTAAGGTAGGAAATTAGGTTAGCAGCTGGTTTTTTCTTAAATCAGGAGTTAAGCCGGGTTGTGTTTTATTCCCCTTTATATGGATTATTTTGATGGATTTAGGCTTAATGAGCATAGGAAAGGAATGGGAGACCATGGAGTCAAATGGGGAGAGGGACTCTCGTGGACTTAGATTATGCTGATGGTTTAAGCATCCTAGATGAAAGTGTGGGCAAAATGAATGAACTTTAAAGGGGCTTTGCTAGTTTAGAGTGCTAGAATAGGGTTGAAAATTAATGTTAAGAAGACTAAGTCACTAAGGAAAGAAATAAGTAAAGATGAAAAGGTAATGCTGGGTAACAAAAAGATTGATCAGGTGGACAGCTTAACTTACCTTGGTAGTATTTTTAGTAAAGAATGTGGGAGCAGTGAAGATGTTAAAAGTAGAATAGCCAAAGCTCAGAGTGCTTTTTCACAGTTAAAAAAAGTTTGGAAAAATAGGAAGATGTCTTCAAACCAAGATTAGAGTACTGGAAGGTACAGTGATGACAGTGGTCAAATATGGGTCTGAAGCATGCACGCTCCAAAAAGCGGATGAAGATTTACTACGTGTTTTCCAGATAAATTGCCTACGGATTGTTCTGGGTACCCAGCTGACCGACCGTATTTCAAACAGTAAGATGTACGAAAAATGGGGTTCAATCCCGCTTTCTAGGGCTATAATGAAAGAAAGGTTGAGATGGCTAGGAAATGATTGTTCTTTTTCACCAACCGTCTAGGGCTAAACGAAAAGCAGGTCGTCCTCGTCTTGGGTGGGAGGATGTCATAAAGAAAGCTTTAAAGGAAATGAGAACTTCCTGGGAGGGTGTAAAAAAGGAGACTTTGAATCGATTGGGATGGAGGAGGAGCGTGCGTATCTGTGTTGGCCATAGCCAGCTAGGTGCTGCGGTGAGTTGTTAGTAGTATTAGTAGTAGTTTCAGCAGCATGATAATTAAATTTTGAACTAATTTACTTCGCAATTTGCAGAAAAGATTTTTACCGTAATATCCGAATGGATTTAAGCCTAAAGATATAATAATCAACTTCAAAATGTCAAAAATTTGGTACTTAGCAATGAGAAAAACTAAATCTACTGTTGTTAAAACCAGCTGAAAAGAAAAAAAATGTAACAGAAGACACAAAATTTTAAGCAGTAAACTCATATTTAAGTAGTATTAAGCTTGATTTACTAAATTATTTTTTGCAGTTGCTTATAAAATAAAACAGGATCTCACTAGTAAAAGAAAAGAAGAAGAAGAAGTTATACTGGAAATTTTACAAAAGGGCCAGTCATTTACTTCGAATTACCAGAAGCTATACCTCAGTCGATCCAACAAGCGGCAGTTTGAAGATATAGATATTATTATTTATCTGCTGTTTTCAATTATTATCCCTTTTCTTGCGGTCTGCACCGTCTTTTCTAGACAACTTTTAACGTCTTTTGGGTCTACACTGTCTTTGAAGAAGAACGATTAGAATATCTTGAAATAGCTCGATTTTTCCCAAAAGATGAAGCTTCTTAAATAATAAAGTTTGTTTTTAGCGTATGGTTATTTTTAGTATTGTATTAGACAATAGCATACATAAAACAAGAACCAAAAACACTGTTCTAGCGAAAACTTATATTTCCATATAACTGATTGGAAATTTAAAGATACGCATTACTGTGCCAAGGCATTTTTTTTTCTCTGGTCTAACGTGGAAGCAGCAGTTGGTGCTGGGTCGAACTGTATACTGATAAAAGGCATAATTTACGACTCAAAACAACTTGACTTAAAAAACATTGACAGCCTTGATCTAAATTAGCAAATGTTACAAGTTTCGAGGGTACTATATGTAACATTTGCCATGACCAAGATAGAACAACGTCTAGGCATTTTTAAACTCTTTAAGTAGTACAAATCTAGCAGCAAATGACAAAACCAAATCTGGAAAATAGACAAATCCTACTCATAATTAATCAATAAAAAATGGCATAGTCTCACACTAATATAAAAAATTTTTGGAAGCTTGACCCTAAGCAAATTTGAACTAGCAAGAACTTGGATCTCTTACAGAGACTTAACATTGACGTTGTTGCCGCAAAGGCTGCCCATAACCTAGGTGCCATATCGTGATAAATGTTTTTAAAAATATTTAAGTCCCGGGATCATATCATCATGTTATCCATGCCAAATTCAATTCTCAAGCAGATCCACATGACCAGAGAATTTTAACATGTTGTTAAGCTAATATATTGATACTATACTCACTTGAAGCATAATTTTAATATAATGTTTTTTATGAAATCAAGTTCTCGCACTTTGCTGCGATATAGAATTTCTTCGATAGGTTTTTCGTTTCCTGCTGTAAGTAGAAACTACATTTTGTTATTCTAAAAGACCCGAGAAGATTTTGGCTGTGGATGATCGGTGAAATTTTTCTAGCCCTATATACACTACGTCATATCCCAGAAATTATAATAGATCGATAAATTCTGACTTTATCATTAGAACTACCTTGTCGTCCATACTCAACTAACAATTAGTAGCGTTCAACTCAAATTAGTAGCGTTACCAAGGATTGAAACTGTGAATAGATCCACGGCTGGATCAACTGCTCTTATAAAATAGAAAAACACTCGCACACCAAAGTATTAAAAAATTAGGGGTAAATGAAAGAAGTCTATAAAATCAAACAAAAAAAGCTTACAATGAATAATTCAGCAAATCATTCAACTCCATTATGGCAGCTTGATTCCAACGTCTGGACATCCAATTTGGAGCTGAAAATATTGTCAGTACGTTATGATCATGGCACCTAAAATAAATAAAAATGAAACAACTGAAAAAAAAAAAAATCAAAACCTATTGGACCAGTTGATAATCTTAAAATGAAATAGAAGGAATAGAGCAAAACTTTTAAATATTGATTTTCCAGTTTGGTATTTACCATATACCCAAAAACGTGTATTCTTAGGACAATATGTTTCAGGGAGAAGGGGATTCATATAAATCACAGGAAGTCAACAAATTTGGTGAACTGTTTGTTGAGCTTATCCCCCTCCGCCCCCCTCCTGTCTGTTCAGGTGTGACATCTAAAAAATCGTTCTCACCGGGAAAACTTAATCCTTTAGAATTTAATACCTTAAAAAATCTAAAAACCAACACTTTTAAAGTCAAATAGCGGTTCATCTCACATTAGGCACTTTTAGCTTAAATTTAAGAGTAAGAGCATGCTACTACACCCAAAACAATATTATACTGAGTTATTTAGGTGTCTATGGATCGTAAAAAAAGCTACCGTTAAAACAGTGTTTTGCAACGTTTTAATTATTGATACAATATTTTTAATTGAAAATACACTTTTGGATAGAGATAACAACAATACATCAACAGAGAAGGTTATTCAAAATAACAAACAATTTTAAAATATCAGATGATAATCTCCATATTTTGATATTTTTCGTTTGTTTTTCTATACTTACCACTAAAATTTTAAAAAGGATATTTCCTTGATCATAAGATAGTTAATTATTTATGAAAATTACTAGCTGAAATAAAACTAAACTGAAATCAAATTAAATTACGCATAAACTAATTATGTGATTTCTAAAGTGCATTAAAAAAGCATTAAAGACATACCAGGCATATCCTTCCATTATGCATTCATGGGCTCGTGAGACAAAGGTAAGGCCATTAGAATAATTAAACTGTTCGCTTATGTCCTGACCAAACGTGAAGACCGTATGTCCGTCACCCCATGGAGACCTATTCCATCCACCTCTGTCACTAGGGTAAGACCATAAAAGATCGCAAATTGGACCCTTAAATGATATATTTAATTAAAACTATTATCGCATAAAAAGCATCACGAGTCTAACGAAAACTGTATGTTGGTTCAATTCGAATTTAACTATCTGAGAAAACCACACAGTTGCATCCTTTTTTTCGTTTTTCTTGACCGATTTGTTTTGGCACACATATCTTTATATTCCCTATTAATAGTGTCTTTAGAGCAAAATGGTTTCGCTAGTTTGTTTAAACAATTCACAAACCTATAATGGGAAATTATTTGACAACATTCTTGATTTTAATGACTATCGAATTTTTAGATTAAAAATAATCTTTAAAGAAGAAAATCCACTCAGCAATAAGTCCTTGATTACCTGTAACATAAAGTTATGTTGTTAGTTAGAAACAAAAGAAATAAAGTAAAAAAGATCAGGTCAATTTTCAACTCTATTTATGAGATTATTAGTGAGCAGGGATAAGAAATATGTTCCATGATCATTTGTGCAAAGCCTTTAATATAAAAATTTGTGCCGGATTTTAATTGTGAGAGCAAAACGCACAGAGATGTTGTCGAAACCTCAAGATCAGGGATGGGAAGGTGGTGAGAACGGTTGGTAGTGAATGTGAATGTAGGATTTTGTATAGGGCAATGTTCACTCATACATATTTATAAACTTCACGTTTGTTCCTAATTTGTTTATTTTAAAAAATTCCTTTTTCTATAGTACAAACCAAATTATTTTTTATTAAAAAATAAACATGTTTCATACTTCTTTTTTGTTTTTTTTTTATAATTGAAATGAAGAAAAGATTGAAAAATAATGTCTTTTCAAAATACCAAAATCGAGTCAATGGTCACAAATACTTTTTCTCCACTCAGATTATCTCTCTTGGGTTTTTCTCCAATTAGCCAAGGATTGCTGGCAACTTGCTTTTAATTCAAAAATCAACGGACTCGGTTGTAATACTGTATTTTACATAGAATAGTAGCTCTCAAAGCCGCTATCTATTAGTACCTTTATAACACGCAGGCCCTGCTAATTTATGGGAAATCTTAAATAAATAATTTCGAGATAAGCCACGGGCACTCTATTCTCTCTGTCTCTGTAATTTTCTTTCCCTCTTTCCTGCTATGTTTCTTCTCCTCATTTATGCTAATTACTTGCAACCACTTGGCTTTGTACCGCACGCTATGCCAGATATTTTGTCGGTTGCTTTGGGAAAGTTGATTAGATTTACATATAGTTGCTATTCTTGCGTGATGTCAAAGTTATTTAAAAAAATGGAACGTGTCACTACCCCCTCCCCCCCCCCCCCATGTTGAACAGGCAAACTTTGAAGATTATACAGGATTCGTGTTGTTCCTTGTCATTGTGTCCTTATTCTAAATATTCATAATGGTCACCCCTGATTTCCATCAGGTTTCGTTAAGATTTGATAAATTCTTCTAGTAAATATCTTTACGACGTTTTGTTTAAATTTGGGCTTAATAAATATTTTACTGGTATACAACTATCCTTAGTACTTGGATAATTACCAGCAACACAATTTACACTAGTAATAATTACTATATATTATAAGTTAACACCAAATAGCCCTACTCTTAGGAATGTCCAAGTCATGTCTTCATGCACCTTTTCCAAGCAAAGTTGGTTATGTAAGTAGAAGCAGGTAGCCCGTCAGTGTACATCTAGATCCGTTGATTTTTTAATTCAAATCACGTTGCCATCAATCCATGGCTAATTAGAGAAAAAGCCAAGACGGATAGTCTAAGTGGAGAGACACAGATGGCATAAAGGAATGTATAAAATGATGACATTTTCACTTCTCGATAGATAGACTTTCATCCAACTTGAGGCAGAACTAAGCTAAATAGTTATAGAACTTTAGGCATGATCCGACATTTCTGGGTTCATTCATGAAGGACAATGTTGATTGGACTTGTATGCAAAAGGGGGACTGAATTTGCTGGGACTCACAGGCAAACAAGTGACCTTGGCCTAATAGGCTTCCATGCCTAGAGTCTCAGGCAGACTACCGTGTCCCCTGGAGTCCTAAAGGTCCCCTTTCATGTGATTTTCTGCACATGTGAAAGCCTTAGAAATTAAAAATTATCAATGAAAATATATACCACGTGAGAATAAGCAAACTAAATGGATTGTTTAAGATGCAACAACTCTAGCAAAAAAAGTATTAGTACTACGTGTTTGCCTTCAGCAAAACAAAACTAATATGATAGTCTTTTATGAGGACTTGAGCGGTGGCAATATCCTTTTTGGTAATTTAGGTTAGCTTTAAATTTGACTTCGTTGTTACTTATAATTTCTATTCTTTTTAGGCTTCATTTTCTGTTCTTTTTAGACTTCTTGTAATTTCTTCCCGTTTTTTGTTTGATATTTTACACAATCCTAGTTTCTACTGGTTGTTACTTTTCGCACTTTTGATTTCATGTGAAAACCTTTTTTTTACTTATGTGTGTTTCAGTTGACACAGTTTCTGTATATATTATACAGTGATGTTGGCCTTTTATTTTGATTAATAACAGTAAAGAAGGGGAATTAATGATAAAAAAAAGTGGTAGTGGCATCTGCAGCAATAAATTATATTTTCTAGAGAAACAATTGGTTGCGCACTTCCGTGTGAGAGGGCATTTGAATAAGCAAACCTTCAGGTCTTGAGCCAGTGAACATGAGCCTCATAAACGTGTTGAAAAACTTCAAAGTTTAGAAAAAAGAAGGCATGGTGTGTATATGGGAACAATTTTATTTTTGATTAATAATTATTCGAATACGATAATGGTTATTTGGTGACAGAAAATGCAGACCAATGAACCTAAATGCTTTGGACGCTTAACTCCAGCATTTAGGAGAAAAAGTTTTGATACGCACTCAGTTGTGTTTCACCAGGATGATGCATCACCTCAGTGTTCTAACTACACTCTTCAATAGCTTGGACACTATTTCCCAGGCAACCGATTAAAGTCGAGGAGGATCAACGGCAACGATACTCCTCTGAACTGAGTCCGGCAAACTACTTTCTCTGAGGCCAGCTTAATATATGGGGACAACCCAGAAAAAATAGTCACAGGTTGAAAGATAGCATCATGAGAGAAGTCACGAGAATTTCAAATGACATATTGGAGAGAGTTGTCAACAAACTCGAAGTCAGGTTAATTCTAAATTGTAAATTCAGATTCAAAACCTACTAGACTTGATTTAAGGCGATACGGAGGCTATGGTAAAGTTACAAGCCCATCCCATCTAGGTTTGACGTCGTAGGGAAGGGGATCTGCCTCATAGCATTGTTGTAACGGTGCCTTCAGCAATCGACAATCTCTGGTTTTCTCCTCTTTGCGTTTCGGTATAGGTACAAGGATATCCATGTAGATAGCAGTACTCACAGTCTTTTCTCGCAGTACAAACTCGTTGTCTTCAACCCCAGAATTATTAATAAGGTCAAAGGACATGGTCTTTACCTTGTACTTAGCCATTCTCGCCTTCTTGGGGAGCGGAGACTCCTCTATGAGGGATTTCAAATTCAGGCGCTTGGTCTCAGGGTTTTATTGGATAACAATATTTCTTCACCGGTTAGTACGGTGTCTGAAAAGTCTGCTTCTCGTTCCAAGCCCTCTACTGTTTAACTGCAGAGGGCAACTCATTGTGTTTTTTTTTATCATCACTTGGGACTTTTGCAATATATTTTGCACGAACTTTTCTTATGTTGAGTTCCTTGAATAAAAAAGGGTGCCTTTTACATGTTAAGTACGACTATTAATCGTAGACTATACCAACGGCTGGACTTCTTTAACTTTTGACACGTTTTCACCCAAAGAGCTCGTCGAAGGGGGCCCAGACCAATCTTCATCCTCAACTGTTTTTCGCCTTTTTTTGAAGTCCTTAGGCCAAAAATAAACTGGGAATTCCGATATTGAATGGTGTCTGTTGATATGCTCGATCAAGGTGATTGAGATCCCATTTTTAAGAAAGTGGATAGTCAGGATGTGCTCTAAAAGATGAGAATACAAAATTTGTGAACTGCTGTCCCCTCAGGAAATATCAGGAAATATAAGAAAATGACATTCCCAAATGGTGACTTTATTTTTTCCTTCTATTTTTTTTTTATTTCAGACCCTTTGCACCACAGTAGTAGCTATGGAACTACTTGTTTTCCCAAAATAGGCAAATATAAAGAATAAACTAGTCTGAAATAATAAATTTCACCAATTTAGAGGAGCAAACCATTTACTTGCTAAAGTAAAAGATCAGCAGGGTTTGAATTTTGGATTTGTCCACAGATTCCCACCCCAAAGGAAAGAGGTAGTGAAGCCTTTGTTTACATGTACCAAAAATAGAAGCGTTAATCTTGTTTCTTGATACCCCTCCCCCCTTCCTAAAGAACAATTCCCAAAGAGAAAGACTAAAGTACGCATCAATACCAAATATTGAGGATATGTTTTGAGAAATGAGGAAATGTTTTGGTTTCCTAATATTGATTTTTTTTTTTACTTTAGATCCTTTGCGTCACAGTAGTATTTTTGGGATTACTCGTTTTCCTAAAATATACAAGCGAAAAGAATAATTTAATCTTTATTAACAATTTTCACCGTTTTACGGAATCATACCATTTACTTGCTAAAATAAAACATCAGCAGGGATTAAATTTTGGATTTTTCCACACATTCTCACCCTTGCTTCAAGGGAAAAGAGGTAGTGAGCCCTTGTCTACAAGTAACAGGGACATAAGTCTTACTTTTGTTTCTTGAAGAATTCCCCGAGATATGGCGTTGTCTGAAAAATACGACGGAAAAACGGAAAAGGAAATGGCTAGCAAAACCATCGTTAATATGGTCTTGACTAAGTTTCAATAGGAATCGTCGTAATAAAGGTAATAGAAACGTTAAAAAGAATAATTCAAAGGGGCTAACGAAGGTCAATCGGAATCAGCCTGTCTTTTATGAGATTGGCAAAAGAATACCCTGGGAGTGCTTTACAGAATATTTTGATCCATAACAATGCAGTCGTTCAAGATTTGAGAAGCTTGTACTTTAACGACCTTCAACAGGTCTTGGTTCCAGCTCCATCTTGCCACGGCTACCTCTAAGTTTTAGCGACTATTCAGGCCACAATTGACTTTTAACGTCGACAAAATTTTTGTAACTAAGATGATATAATTTGACAATTTTAGGTTCCTTTAACACATTGACAAGGGGCTTTGTAATTATATTTGACATTGGAAAGGAGAAAAAGTACTGTGCCATTTCTGAAATATTCAGAAGCATAAATCCTTTGCAGGCTATTTAATTAATTTAGTATAAAGTTACCTTGTAAGCATTAAGAGCCCACTCGACTCAAAAACCTTGTTTCTAAGTGTAATGAAAAGCCTGCTGAAAAGAGATTATAAAGAAAGTTGGCTTAATTAATACGATTTAATTAAAACGTACATTGTAATATAAATTCAGTCACTAATTATTTTAAATCACTCACAGATCGTGGGACCTCCTGCCGTCTATCCAAAGATCGGATATCATCTAATGTAACGATAGAAGGTGACAAACCGCCATGAACACAAAATATTTGACCGTCTACTAAGGCTGTTAAAGGCAAGTAATCAAAAAGATCCATGAAAAACTTCCAAACTTTGGCGTCACCATATTTTCTAAGACATTCGTCATAAAACCCATTTACTCGAGTATTTTTTCTGGACTCGTGATGCCCACGGAGGATCGTTATTCTTTCTCTATAGCGCACCTATCAAAAAGAAAACTGTATTGGTTTTGAAAATAAAACATCTAGGGTCTATAAAAGCTGCTTCAACTCTATTTTACAAATTTCCCATGAAAGATCACATGATTTCTGAGAGGATGAATCCAATAATTAAGTTAATCAAACTCAAGAAAAAATAAGTACGAAGTAGGATCAACAGGGTAATATAAAATACAACTGGAATAATCATTATGCTTATAATAATTGTATTGTAATATTATATATTACAATCATTATAAGTGGCAGACTATTCATTCAATATTAAGTAGAGCCAGACTTGTTTAATTTTTTCTCATACTGACAGGAGACAATCAGGCACAATACAGACTTGCTATAATGTCCAGATTTTAATGAATTTGCTCTTATTTTGCATGCTATTCACCTAATTTTATCTTTCTTACCGACTTAACTTGATTATGGTAATCACCTTTATTTGAACTAAAATTAAAACTTGTTTTTTTTTAAGATAAGGTTGATTTTGAGGAGGTGAAATCCATGCTTCCATGTAAAGGCGTACAACAACAATATTGACGTTTAGAATAGGGCACTAGCTCATGGTGCTTATGGAAATCACGTTTATTTGAACGTAAATTTAAAACTTTTTTTGTTGTTGTTGAGGTTGATTTTAAGTAGGTAAATTTTGTGTTTTCATATATTAATTTAAAAAAATTTCCGAAAAAGAAGTTTTTCGGAAATTTGCGCTTCCACATAAAGGCGTACAACAACAAAATTGACGACTCTTACCAAAAAACGGCTAAAAAATTTAGTACCAGTCTTGAGAAAAATAAACATTCACAGCCCGCCGATAGGGTTCAGCAGCATTTGATATCCCTTGAAGAGCAGATAGAATGAATAAAATATTTTATTTTTGCATAAGAAAAAGAAACAATGAATAGACTATTGAAAAGCCAAATGGATGTTGTATCCATTTTTTACTTTTTATTTAGATGTTATGAAAAAAAATCACTCGATTGACTCTTAACTTGGTATAACAATAGAGATTTTTTCTAAAAATAAAGATTAACATCCTAAAAGCAACAAAAATTTATAAGTTCACACTAAAAAGCACTTCCGACGCATTTTACTTGCTTAAACACATAAGCAAATTATAAGAATTTTGATATATTTTTCACGAAATGAATATCAAACATCTATCAAAATTAGCAATGAATCTTCTTTTTGAGTTTTCCTTTAAGTTTGCTCCGTAGAATTAATTGACTTTATGCTTGAGCCAGTCAATATCCCTGGTGGACACAACGATACGGATATTGCCACAAAATCAAGCGACGATATTTAGCATTTTTTAATATAAAATGAATAATTCAGAAAAAAATGCAGTATGAAATGTGCAATGTTGCCTAAAAATTTCGCCGACAATACTTTTTAGTAATAGTCCAGGAAGTGTGTGAAAAAGGGCATAACCCCCAAAAAATTGCAAGAAAAATGATTCTTTGACTATCAGACTCAGAAAAATGTGCTGATTCCAAATACGCAAAAGTTGTTCATCAAGCTGTTTCACGAATATATTTTTTTAGGTTGAGGTTGATTTTAAGGAGGTGAAATTCGTGTTTCCATATAAAGGCATACAAAAACAAAATTGAAGTCCAGAATAGGGTAAGAGATCACGGTAAAAATAAAAACTGCTTTTATTTGAATATAAGATTAAAAGATGTTTTTTTTTCATTGAGGTTGATTTTAAGGAGGTAAATTTTGTGCTTTCATATATTATTTTAAAAAACTTTCCGAAAAAGAAGTTTTTCGGAAATTTGTGCTTCCACATAAAGGCGTACAACAACAAAATTGACGACTAGAACAGGGTGCAAGATAACAGTGATTATGGAAATCACCTTTATTTGAACTAAAATTAAAACTTGTTTTTTTTTTTAGGATTAGGTTGATTTTGAGGAGGTGAAATTCATGCTTCCATGTAAAGGCGTACAACAACAATATTGACGTTTAGAATAGGGTACTAGCTCAGGGTGCTTATGGTAATCACGTTTATTTGAATGTAAAATTAAAACTTTTTTTGTTGTTGTTGAGGCTGATTTTAAGGAGGTAAATTTTGTGCTTTCATATATTAATTTAAAAAACTTTCCGAAAAAGAAGTTTTTCGGAAATTTGCGCTTCCACATAAAGGCGTACCAACAACAAAATTGACGACTAGAACAGGGTGCAAGATAACAGTGATTATGGAAATCACCTTTATTTGAACTAAAATTAAAACTTGTTTTTTTTTTTAGGATTAGGTTGATTTTGAGGAGGTGAAATTCATGCTTCCATGTAAAGGCGTACAACAACAATATTGACGTTTAGAATAGGGTACTAGCTCACGGTGCTTATGGTAATCACGTTTATTTGAATGTAAAATTAAAACTTTTTTTGTTGTTGTTGAGGCTGATTTTAAGGAGGTAAATTTTGTGCTTTCATATATTAATTTAAAAAACTTTCCGAAAAAGAAGTTTTTCGGAAATTTGCGCTTCCACATAAAGGCGTACCAACAACAAAATTGACGACTAGAACAGGGTGCAAGATAACAGTGATTATGGAAATCACCTTTATTTGAACTAAAATTAAAACTTGTTTTTTTTTTTTAGGATAAGGTTGATTATGAGGAGGTGAAATTCATGCTTCCATGTAAAGGCGTACAACAACAATATTGACGTTTAGAATAGGGTACTAGCTCACGGTGCTTATGGAAATCATGTTTATTTGAACGTAAAATTAAAACTTTTTTTGTTGTTGTTGAGGTTGATTTTAAGGAGGTAAATTTTGTGCTTTCATATATTAATTTAAAAAACTTTCCGAAAAAAAAGTTTTTTTAGAGAAAGGTAAAGGCCATATTAAACTTAAGATCAGCAGATACAAATACCTGTTAAAATTCAAACTCAAACGATCAGAAATTACTATTGAAGAATAAATTAAACCCAAACGAACAGAAATTAAACAAACAATCATAGCAAAAAAAAATCATACAAAAAGTACTAATATAAATGAATAAATAAATTTTAAAGTGAGTAATGCTTGAATTGGATATGCTAATCAAGCTTAAAACAAAAAAAAAGTTGTTATTGTAGTATAAATGAAACCCGAAACGAACAGAAATTAAATAAACATTCAATACAAACAAACATACAATAGATACTAATATACATAACTAAATTTATTTGCAATATAATTCGTTTTCAGTGAAGCGCCAATGACATAGTAGGCTTTAGGTTTTTACAGTTAAGGAAGGGGGCAGTATTCAAACTCTTGTTAGTAGTGAAACTACATTCATCTGGAATGATCTTAAAAAGAACTAATAAGTTAAATTCAATATTTGATGTACAATGATATTAATTGCTGAAAGCTCTGTAGTTTTAACGTTTTACTGTAGTTTTAACAGTTATTTTCAATATTAAGTACAATATATATATATATATATATACTATATATATATATATATATATATATATATATATATATATATATATATATATATATATATATATATATATATATATATATATATATATATATATATATATATATATATATATATATATATATATATATATATATATATATATATATATATATATATATATATTTATTATATATTCTTATTCGCTTGTTTATACCGTAGATATTGAAAAGACTGCCATGAGCCCCATTCCCGACTAGGTCTATATTTGTAGAGATGGTGTAAGTATCTTCCCCCTTTGGCACTACTTAACTTCTGATCGAGACGAGTTTCTTCGTCATAGGGGAAGTCTGGGTGTGGGTAAAATTCATTAAACAAATTTCCAAAAATATTGGGGGGCTCGCGGCCCAAGGGACGGGGGGTTTTGCTGCAGTCTTCGGCCATCCGCCAAAAGGGGGGGGGGGCACCGCCGGTGTCTTTTATTGACTTAGAGCTGATTTTTTGTATTATGTAACTTTTTTATGTAAATATACAAGTTATTGTTGCATAATATATATATTATTAAATTTTTTTTTTATGTATGCACAATTTTTTTTTTACTGCTGTTGAAAAAAATGTGTATGTAAATATATATTTAATATAGTAAACTAGTGGATTAAATAGTAAACTGTGTAGTAAACTACTCAGTTGTTGATGTTCACTGAATAGAATCTTATGCACACAAACTGAGAATCATAGATTATGTACAAGTTTATAACACCTTTCAGAGCTTTTCTGTGTGGTCCATCAATGAGTGGGAAAACGAACTTTTCATGAAAATAATTCAGAGTCGAGGTGAAATGTTGGTGGCAGGGGATCAACATCAAACATAAATTAAAAATATATACTATAGCTATAGCGTTTGGCAAGTCATATGATCGGATAAGAGCAATTAAACCTCAAGTTAAATTCGTCAAGGGATTAGATTCTGTATTCAATTCAATTGAACCAAACTCTTGGCTTATTATTGATGATGTTGCCGATCGATAGAGCAATGGTCTGAGGAAATGATTCAATTGTTCACAGAGCTTTCCCATCATGAAAAAATTCCGTTATCATTGTCCTACACAATCTCTTTCATCAGAGTAAATGTTTGCGAACTCTTGCATTGAACTGTACTCATTACATTGTGTACGAAGTTGTTGTTTACTCAAGTTTTCTTATAACTTTAAATAAACAAATTTATCCGGGTCAACCTTAATTCCTGCTTTCAGCTTACTATCAGGCTAAAAGCAAACCATATGGACACATTGTATTTGACCTTAATCAAAATACACCTGAAGAACTACGTGTTGTTAGTAATATTTTCGATCCTGAAATAACAGTATATCTACGGGGGGGGGGGGGGTGATAGGAAAAGATGTTAGTTGAAACTATGACGCTGAAGATGTTAAATCACAATAGATACTTGTTCTTTGTTTTGAATAGTTCAAAATCACGATTTGGGAAGGCCATACTGAACAAAGTAGATCGAGAATTTAATAAACTCATTTCTGAACTGAGTTTAAATTTAACTGCAGGCAACGTTCAACTACCAGATGCTATTAAGAAGAAGACTAGACAACATCAATCCATTTTTCCTGCACCGTCCAAGAGAAAGACCAGTCAAAAACGGAAAAGAAAACATTTAGTTCAGACGGGGAAAGGTTTTTTCACAGTTTTACTGCCAATAAATGCCGGTCTTGTTAACGATCTTTTTCTACCTCGATCTCAATCATCATAAGAAGAACATACGGCTAAATCCTATAAATTGACTGCAGTTGATGATGCTCTATCTCCAATGCAAACTTTTGAGGGTAATCTCACTGATTTCCTTAATGATAATAGTATACCTGATGATCAAAAAGTTTAGATTTTTCAAATGGCACTTCGTCGGGTTGACAAACAAAACCGTATCAAATTTAACCCATCGGTGTTGCGAATGTTGCAGACAGAGTTGCCACGGGTAGTACCAAAGTACTACTTTTAGTACTTTTTGATCAAAGTAGTACTTCTTGAATACTTTCTGCAAAAACAGTACTTTTTCAATACTTTTTGTCAAAAGTAGTACTTTAGACTGAAAAGGGCAATTTTACAAGCATATTAGAAATGATAACCGACAATGATAACCAAGATAACCAGCTAGATTTTTTTTTATTGTTAAATTTCAATAAAAACCAATCTTAATAAATCAAGCTTCTTGAAAAGACCCAAAAATCATTTTAATTGCTCCCTTCCCGTTAAATTTTTTAGAGTGACTTGGTCTCAGTCTCACTTTCTCCAGCCTTAAATTTGTATTGCTCCAACATGAATATTTGAGGAATTCTGAGTGACAGAATTTTTGTGTGGTTTTTATTGTATCAAACAAAAAATATTTCAATCATTGTTTTCAGTTCCTTTGCGAAACAGCAGTTATTTTACGCAAAATGCCTTTTTTCCGTTTGTAATTTGAATCATAACTCCCAACCAAAAGAAAGCAAGAACTAAAAGAAGATTATTTCTTCAACCACACAATTCAACCCTAAGAATGTAAGCCTATAGCTGTTTTGGTGGGTTTCATAGGTCCAGACGTACAAATAATTTTTAGGGGAGGAGGTCAAACAATAAAGAAAAAGTTAAACTCATTTTCAAAATGAACTAAAAAGTAGAGAATTATTTTTTTTCTCAAGAATATATGAATATAAATGAACACGAGGGGCACAAAAAGCATTGGATTTTACATCAAATTTATCTAGGTTTTAAATGCATAAACGAAAAGTCGATGAATTGAGGAAAACAAGTAAAAAAGATCAAATCATGCAAAAATATATATATTAAAATATATTAAAATATATATTAATCATATACATTAAAAAAATCAACCAATCAAGTTCTCACTTTATAATAAGAAAGAACATGTAAGAATATTACAAGAAAGAATGTCACCACAAGAATCGACAAAACGACGAAATATATTTATACAGTTATATATGGGACCTCAGAATGGGAGGGGGGTATACTGTTAGAAAAGTGACCATGACACTTGAAAAAAGTCTAGCATGAAATTGAAAAGTCTGGCTCAGCTAGCTCAGTTTTAATGTTTTCTGTAAATTAGCCCCTGAAACATCCTTGTCAGGAAGCAAATAATCTCTAAGAGCAATATTATGCAGTGAATATTCAACAAATTTTGAAATTTATGATCTAGAAATTTCTTTATCTCTTTTATTTTTCTTTCTTCCTCTCTTAGATACCTCTTTTAGAGAAGCAAATACCCATAAAAACTAAACTTGTGCTGCAAAGGGCCCCTACTTGTCCCCCTTAGTTACGCCACTGGTTTGATATATGGAAAACCGGTTAGAGTCGCTGCTCTTATAAATATTATCTATATATCAAAATAAACAGGAGACGAATCCCAAAAAAATGAATCAAGTTCCACTGACAGTGAAGAAAATGCAAAAGACAATTAAGGTGAAGAGAATGAACTATTGAATGTGAGAAAACGAAGAATCAGCAGAAATAAACCACCAAAGCCAGTGAAAATACAGAAATTCAGTGCAAAATGGATAGAAGATAAAGACTTGCAGGTCTGGCTGCAAAGATATCCAAGGGATAGGACAAAATCTTGATGTAGGTTTTGCGAAAAGATCATTACTGGTGGCCTATGCCATTTACGTAGACATACACTGAGGGAAAGTCACATATTCAAAGTTGTTAGTATGAAGAACCAAGTGCGTATTGCTGATGACCAAACCAATGAGTTTACTTTATCGGGAGCAGCAAAGGAAAGAGAACTAATTAGCCAACAGGTGACAGCTGTAGAGTTGGCAATGTCAGCCTGGGTAGCATCAAAATCTAAGAATATGATTATTATGGAAAGCTTACCCGAATTGCTGGAAAAATGTATCCCTGATACATCAGCAGTAAACCTTCTTTCATATGGAAGAACTAAAATCACTGGACTAATCAAAAACGTAATTGCCCCATACGCCATCAGCCAGCTGAGCTCAAGATTGGAAAAATCGCTCTTTTCGCTCATGGTTGATGAAAGCACTGATAAGTGTGGGGACAAAATACTTAGTCATCATCGTTCGCTACTATGACAACACTATATGCGGAATCAAGGAAGACTTTTTGGCCATTCCAGAAGTTGGGGATACAACAGCAATGGACCTTAAAATTTTTATCTACAAGACTTTAAGTGAGAAGAAGATGACAATAAAAAACTACATAGGATTTGCATCTGATAATGCAAATGTGAGGCTTGGGAATAACAACGGCCTTGCAGCCCTCATAAAGAAAGATATTCCCCGGCTGGCTATTTTTGGATGCATCTGTCACAGTTTTGCCCTATGCTCTGATAGTGCTTGTGTGCAGTTATATACAGAGATCGTCAGATTCAGAAATGATATATACACTTACGTATCGAATAGTGCCAAACGACTCCGTGAGTATAAGGAATTCCAAAAGTTCTGTGAAGTAGCCGAGCATACACTCTTGTACCCATCTGCAACTCGCTGGCTAGCGTTTGAGGCCGTTTCTCAGAGGCTGGTGGAACAGTGGACTGCTCTGACGTTGTTTTTGCCTTACCTGTGAATGATGATCGGGGTCAAGCGGCAGTGAGGCTTTATACAGCTTTGATCGATCCCGAAGTAAAGCTCTATTATCTTTTTCTGAATTACGTTCTTCCTATTGTAAACGGCCTGAATCTTGAATTCCAGAGCACAGAAGTGAAAATTCACAAACTTTTAAAAAGCGTGGGTAATACTCTCTCCGAACTGGCAAGGAATTATATCAAAGACGAGCTTTTGGCCATACGTTCAGTCTTCGAAATAGATTTTTCAAACCCAAGAAACTTCAAAGCTATGGAGACGGATATGCATTTTGGAGCCAAATTTGATCTCTTTGCAATTGATCAGATTGAAAGTCGGAAACTTCAAGACAGACAGCTAGCTGCGACAAAGAAAAATTGCCTTGCGTTTTATATCAAGCTGTGCTCTGAAATAAAGCGAAGAGTAAACAGTGAAGACCTTGGTTATCTCCAGAAACTGCTTTATCCGGATCAGTTTCTTCTATAATCCCTCTTTTCCGCATATTCAAGGACTGTTTCAATGGTTCGCTGGAAGTTGAAGCCCTAAACAGAGAGTGGAGGCGACAACCATTCTTGAAGAAAGAGCTAGGGGAAGGGAAAGTGTCAATTTCCGAATTTTGGAATTTAGTGTCCACCTTAAAGGGTGATGCTGGGGACTCTGCTTTTGTTCACCTACCTATATTCATAAAGGGCATTAAGTTGTTGCCTCATAGCAGCACTCCGGCCAAGGGTTATTTTTCGCTGTTAAAGCTAGTTCCGACCTCCTCCGGAACAGACTATTGCCAGAAACAATATCCGATATTATGCATGTCAGGACGGAAGTACCGAATCCAGAGACTTGGGACATTCCAACAGAGCTGGTCAGGAGTGCGAGGAAGTGGAAGCGTGAGCTTAAATAATATTTTATTACTGTAAAGGTCTGCAAATAAAATTCTCTTACTGAACTTTTAGGGTGACGCCTTTAGCGCGTTGCCCCGTTTAGTCCTATTTAGGCAAAATGGGACAGAAAATGGTAGTGTGGACTGCTTTTCCTGAAAAAGTGCCAAAAAAGAGACAATAAGTGATAAATAAAAGTAGCTTTTAAATGTAGTAGCTCTTAAACAGAACAAAGGTTAATTGTCTAACTGATGCTTAATTTTTTTTTGGAGGTTTTGACTCAGAAAAAAAACAGGCTTGATACGGATAACTGATAAACTTGTACAGATTTGTGTCAAAAACTGCATATCCTGACTGCTTTTCCTGCTTCCTGTTATCCGTTCTATTTTCACAGAAAACGGATATTCTGCACGTCCTAATACCCTACTAGGCAATTACGGACCGTTCATAGTGAACATCCAGAGATAACTTCGATGATTTTGATTGTAGTTGCTTCCCATTTCAGTGGCCCTTTTTTGCCGTATCGGAAGTCAGTGCTCGACTAGCTATACAGAAATAACAAATAAAAATTACTCTGGCTTATATGATAAGCCAAAGAGAAACTACGGGGCTAAAATGCCGCGTGTTGCGCGAAGCACAACACGTGGCAAATTTTTTGGCAGGGAGTTAGTACTTTTCTGTCGTGGTAGTACTTTTGAGCTATCCTGGCTAGTACCAGTAGTTTTGTTGAAGTGGCAACCCTGGTTGCAGATAAGACACAAGAGTCAAATACTTCAGCTGCGTCAGCAGCACCATTACTATCGAACTTATCAAACATATTAGATTTATTACCAGTTTCCTATCAGGAGCGGGGTAGAAGAAGAGCGGGGTTAAATTATTTGAATGAAAGCAGTTATGTTCAAATTGATGTTAAAAGTAAGGAAACCACTCTAGGTAGCAACACTTACAATCTCATCAATCTACTAAATGATTTTCTCTCAAATCGCAAGAAAACTGTATCCATTTACACAAATATTCTGAAAAATTTACACACATCGAACATTCCTAAACCACTTGTAATTAAACGGAAAACTTTGGAAGAATCGATATCAGTAAATGATGGTCACGATTCTGAAAAGGATGATTTTAAACGCTAATGCTAACAAGTACACCCAAATCAATCTACCAGTGATGATTCAACTTTAGAGGATGGGAAAAAACATCTTTCCGCCGCCGCCAGTGTTAGTTTACAAAAGGGTAGTGGAAAAAGATGTACATACACATTTAAATGCAAAATGGATGAAACTCTGAAACGTATCTATGCAATCGTTGATGAGAAGAGAAGTCTTAGTGCTCCCATTGGACTTGCTCATGTCTCTAATGTCCAACAGAGTGTAGCAAAGGAATATCTTCAAAGTGAACCCAACTATACTCTTCATCAAAATCGTAGATTTCACAGCAATCAATATCATAGGCAGCGCAATAGCGCTGCCTAAATAAAGTGCGATGTTGGCACAATGTATTTTTTTTTCTTTTAGACTAGGGCACTTCGTATCAAAGGAGTTGTAGTAACTTCGAAGGGTGCTCATTTGATTTGAAATGGGAAGGGCTTGTGCCATTTTTAATAGTCGAAATTGATTGGAGGGTAACTAACACTTCATCCACGATCACCATTTCCCCAAACAAATTCAATCAAAATTTTTATATAGTCATTTTGTTCTACGTAGTTGAAAGGCCTGGAAATTATGAGTCTTTGAAGATGACAAATCCCCGCAGCCCTCAGGGCAAGGGTTGTAAGTTATGGCCTGGGGGCATATAAGGTTTTTTATAGAAAGTATTGTCGTAGAAACTTCAGAAAGAACTCATTTGATGGAAATCGAAACGGCTAGTGGCATTTTTAATAGTCAAAAGTGATTGGACGGCAACTAACCCCCCTCCCACCCCCACCCTTTCCCCAAACATATAAAAACGGAATTTTTAGATAGCCATTTTGTTCAACGTAGTTGAAAAGTCTAGAAATTATATGTTTGAATATTTAAACCCCCTAAGCCCTCAGGACAAGGGCTGTAAGTTATGCTCTTCGGGTATATGAGGTTCTTATAGACAGCGTTGTCGTAGAAACTTCAAAAAGGGCTCACTCGATTGGAAATTGAGAGGACTATTGCCTTTGTTATCAGTCGAAAGTGATCAGAGGTTAAATGCCCCCCCCCCCCACCACGCCCATCATTTCCTAAACACTTCCAATCAAAAATTTTTAGATAGCCAGTTTGTTCAACGTAGTTGAAAGTTCCTGAAATTATGTCTTTCAGGACGACAAATCCCCCCCCAGCCCTCAGGGCAAGGGTTGTAAGTTATGCCTCGGGGGCATATAAGGTTTTCATACAAAGCGTGGTCATAAAAACTTCGGAGGGGGCTCATTGAATTGGTAATCAGAAGCTCTAGTGCAAATTTTAAGAGTCAAATGCTCGGAAGGCAGCTACCCCCCCCTCCACACACACGTAGTATTGTCCCAAAACGCCTCTAACAGTATTTTGAGATTGCCATTTTATTCAAAGTAGTCTAAATATCATATGACAAGGCTTTTGGGGTTGAAATGAACCCCCGGAGCCTGGGGGCAAGAGTTGTAAGTTATGCCACTAGGGCATTTAAGATTTTTATGGAAGGGGCGGTTGTATAAACATTAGAGGAGGCTCATTTGGTTGAAAATGGAAAGTTCTAGGTCCCGTTTAAGAGTCAAAAGTGATGGTGGGCAGCAAGCCCCCCTCCAAACTAACCCCCTTCACCAAACGAATCTGATTAAAATTGTGAGATGGCGATTTTGCTCAAAATAGTCGAAAGAACATATAACAATGCCTCTAGGGTTGACACAAACCCCCAATGCCCTGGGGAGGTTGTAAGTCACGCCTTGGGGGCATATAAGGTTTTATGTTATGGGTGGTCGAATAAACTTTAGATGGGGCTCACCTGATTTGAAATTGGAAGTTATGGTACCCCTTTTAAGAATCAAAAGTGATTTGAGAACAACCAGCTCCTAACCACACTCATCATTTCCCCAAAGACGTCCGATTAAAATTTGGAGATTACAAATTTGTTCATTGTAGTCGAAGGGTCTGGAAATTATGTCTCTGAGGAAGACAATTCCGCCCCCACAGCTTTCGGGGCAAGGGTTATAAGTTGTTCCCCGGGGGCATATAAGGTTCTTATAGAACAGGGGTGGTCGTATACACTTCGGAGGGGAATCATTGGATTGGTAATGTGAATCTCTGGCACCCTTTTTAAGAGTCAAAGTGATCTGAGGGCAGCTATCCCTCCTCCCCCCTCAACACGTTGTTTTTCCCGAAATACATCGAATAAAAAATCCGAGACAGTCATTTTATTCAAAATAGTCCAAAGATCATATAAAAAGGCTTTTGGGGTTAGTACAAACCACCAGAGCCTGGGGGTGAGGGTTGTCGTTTAGTCAAGGGGTGGGATGTTTGACTAATCGAGGGAAGATATGGGATCAAGTGGAAGGGATAGATCTTTATCTTTAAAAGAGGCTCATTTGGTTGAAAATTGGAACTTATAGTGTGGTAAAGCTTCTAATTTAGTCAATTTGGGATTTAGTAAAAATATATTAAGACGCAAATACGAAGTTTAGAAATACCACTTTTTATTAAGATAAGGAACATATCCTGCCAAGTTTCTGTTTAACGGGAAATTGAGAAATCACCACTTCCTAGCTATTACGTGGGTTGGGTAAAGGAAGGTGTGGTTGATAAAAATGTATAAAAGATACATTTTATCGGACGGGGGGGGGCTGATACTAACTTTATACCGGACTGACCTCTGGTCCGTTGTTTTTAGGAATACCTTGGAATCTTGTCGAATCATTGTAAGTGTCTAAGTATCTTATTATATATTATTGTAGTTTCTGAGACTTGTGGTCTACTTGGGACAGCCAGTCCCAGTAGAAAATATATATCTGTTATTATTATATGTTAACTGAATAAAAGTATTGTGTTATGGACAACCTCTCTACAATCTACCTTTAGTCCCTCGAACAAACCCAGTTGGTACGCCTCATTAGTTCGGTCATAGCCTAAGGCACGCTACCAAAGTTTAATTATCATAGGGCCAGAGTTGATCTCCCCTATAAAGGGAGAATAAAGGCATCTACGACTACACCACTCAAATACCGTAAAAATACACTTTACAACAACTGGTGGCAGCGGTGGGATTTGGGTGTTTTGGTTGGCACAGGTGACAGCCGGTTGTTTAAACTCGGGATCTTCATTGCCAATTAGTTTTCTCAGATCCAATGCATCGCTAGAGATAAAATTATTACCTTGAACTACTGTGGTTTGATTGTGACGATGAGGTTTATTGGTTATTTTTAATTGATTTGTCGTTGGCTTTTACCTCCTGGTATGTTTTTAGGTTATAATTTATTTTTATATTGCTTTTCGTTTCTTTTACTTAGCACTTTTTTTGCTTTCTATGCTTGTTCTAAGTTTCGCTTAAATCTTTATAGCGCTTAATTATTGTCTTTAATTTTTTTTCATTTTACCTTGTGTAATTGATAAAAAAAAATTATTATATTATACTATAACTAATTATAATGAGATTACAGCTAGCTTGTACATGTAGTGCACTTAATGTAAACTCTTGCTGTTTTTCCTATTAATATTATTTTTAAATTTCTTTTAAAACTATTTTTTTCAAATTCGACTGGAGTTGCCACCCTATTTCAGTAGACTAACCTCCTTCGTTTTTTTTCAACAACCCCCTATAAAGGGAGAATAAAGGCATCTACGACTACACCACTCAAATACCATAAAAATACACTTTACAACAACTGGTGGCAGCGGTGGGATTTGGGTGTTTTGGTTAGCATAGGTGAAAACCAGTTCTTTAAACTAGGAAGCTCCTGTGTCAATTTGTTTTCTCAAATCCAATACATTTCTAGAGATAAAATTATTACTTTGAACTACTGTGGTTTGGTTGTGAAGATGACGTTTATTGGTTATTTTTAATTAACTTGTCGTTGGCTTTTACCTCTTGGTATGTTTTCAGGTTATAATTTTTTTTATATTGCTTTTCGTTTCTTTTACTTACCACTTTTTTTGCTTTCTAAGCTTATTCTAAGCTTCGCTTAAATCTTTATAGCACTTAATTATTGTCTTTAATTTTTTTTTATTCCTTTTCACTTTGTGTAACTAATAAAAAAAATTATTATATTAGACAATAACTAATTATAATAAGATTACAGCTAGCTTGTACATGTAGTGCACTTAATGTAAACTCTTGCTGTTTTTCGTATTAATATTATTTTAAAATTTCTTTAAAACTATTTTTTTCAAATTCGACTGGAGTTACCACCTCAGAGGGTCAAAGGTTAGTAGATGCTTTGCATTTACTTAACAACAAGAGACCAGCAGTGATTGAGCTCACTCCAAATTTGCTAGCTTCCAATGACCCTATTTCAGTAGACTAACCTCCTTCGTTTTTTTTCAACAACCCCCAATTTTTTTTTTAAATATACATATCAAATGAATTGTCTTATAATGCTGATTCTAAATATATGGTGTTTATTAAGTTTATCTTAACCCGTATAAAGTTAGGAATTTGAACATAATTATTGCAATATAAACTGTAACGTCCTGTGTAATTGTTTCCATAATATTATTTCTATTTAGTTCCTGGATACAATCTACTTGTAGGCTAATTTGAATATAAGGGACTATTGGCTTCACTCTATTTGATTTCTACTATCAGACCGTGTTTTATCTGATATACACTCTACCTAATATTTGACTAAACTCTACTGATTTTTAATCAGACTACACTTGAGGATTATTTGTCACTGAGTAACCGTAAGAGTGGACCAAAACTACGAATATTAGCTATCTCAAAATGATGCACCGGGCTTATATTCTATGTAAACAAGCATAACAGTTTTCAAACACTGGTAGCTTTACATCCACATGGCTCGAAAGCAGCCATGGCTTAAAATTCAAATTAGAACTTTCTTTGGACGCATTTTGTGCAGCTAATTCAGAATTTGAACTTTTTCTAACACCATTAATCAGATGAAGGTCCTCTGTGTAGGTAAAGGAGACCCTTTTAAGACCTATCCCCATGCCTCCATTTTCTGTGATTAACGGTTCCTTTCACCGAATTTCTCGCCTTATGCAGAGTTCCCATCAGAACTGGGTAACAACTCTTTTTTTTTTGCTTCCTTCGGCGACTTTTGCTAAGCTTCCACATTTGTTTTCTTACTTACAAGGTTACTTTTCTCGTTTTTTTTTCATCCCTTTCCTCAAGTAATTTAATTATATATTTATATATCTTTTCCTTACCTTTGCTTATGAAACTACATAACTAGCCTAGTATTTGTTAGCTTTAACAAAGGTAATTCTATTGCTTATTACATCTGAAAATGCCATATTTCCGAAGCCTCTCTCTACTTCTAAAACACTCTAAAATGTCAGTTTCTAAACTATAATTTCTCGGACCACAATTTATGTGCTTCCTTTGCTAAATTGTAGCAGTGTTATCCTTGAACAATAAATCTATAGCCAGTACCTGTAGTAAGGCTGCATTAGGACCCTATTTGCTACTATTATGCCTAAAATTCTTCTGTTTCTACCAACGTTTCATCGGTCCAGCTAGATTTTGTTTTTCTTTACGTATTATCTTTTATTTTATTCTTTCAATTCACGGTACAAATACTTTATTATTTAATAATATACGGCACTACTACATTGCATTTATTACTAACACTAAAAAAAACTACTAATTATACACTTGCTTCTACTTGCTAAAAACTAGATACTGTATTTTTTTTTCTATTTTACGATTCTTGATCGAGCCTTTTTTCCATTTTATCTATTGTAGCCAAATCTTTGAGGGGACATAAATCTATTTCTTATGGCCAAAGTTCGAGCAAAGCTGCTCGAAGTTTTGCTAATTTGAGCGCCGCTAAAAGCGAAGTACATTTACTTTCCCCTTCTAATACGGTCATTTCGATTTTTTTTGGTATTTTGCAACCTTATTTAGTCTCCTCGACCCAGTT
This sequence comes from Artemia sp. Qi Xiang Cuo, assembly GCF_049724085.1. Classification (NCBI taxonomy): domain Eukaryota; kingdom Metazoa; phylum Arthropoda; class Branchiopoda; order Anostraca; family Artemiidae; genus Artemia; species Artemia sp. Qi Xiang Cuo. The sequence continues at coordinate 61,915,864 of NC_142800.1, forward strand.
TTTCCGCAATGCCACCAGTTAAAGCCAGTAAGCGCCACCCCGTAGTGACAGAAGACTTTTCAAAAGAATGTATGTTAACCGTTTTAATACAAATCCTCTCAGAGGTAGGAAAATATCCTAATATCAGCTTTTAAAAATAACGAAAGAAAACAAAGAATTGTTACAAGTTTTAAAAGAACAAGCAGATTCAAAGAAACTGATAGAGAGAATTAGAAAAAGTGATATAAAATGGATACGCAGGCTTTTAAATGACTCCTCTGAAGTGATATATAGTCTGGACCCGTTTAGAAAAACAATTTAAAAAGATAACGGGTAAATAGTAGCCAATGAATTGTCAAGGCTATAAACTTATTTTCCGAATTTTTGTTTAGAACCCCTAATATGCTGGAGAGCCCTATAAAGCGTAAGACAGCCAATTGCGGGAGGAAAAAAAACCTTTATAAAACTACGGAGGGACATAGGGCAATATCAATTTGTTCTTGTAGACAATGTGGAAGTTTTACTGGTGGGCTGTTTTATCTATATTATTCTTGAAAGAAAGTGCTAAGATGACGAAAACAAAATTAGAGGGCGAGAAAGTACAAATAGTTGACGGAGGAATTATAATGCAAATACGCCAAGTGAGAATAGTATAAAATCACTGGCAACTCCATTTTGAAATAGGTTTAGAACATTTACAAAAAATGCTAGATACCATAAGATTAAAAAAGGACTCTTATCAAAAGCAAATCGAAGCCTTTTTGTTTAAAACTAGTAACCGAGAAGAAAAAATAATTTCGCGAAAAACAAGATATGAAAGAATTGCAAATATATCCCATAGCTTCGAGCAATCGTTGCTTGCAAAACTGTATGCAATAAACAGACAATTTGAAGCTATAATTCATGTGACGAAACATGGTACAAATGTTAATGGTTAATCACTAATAGAAGAACAAATAAAACGAACATAGCTTTCGACGATATACAGAAATATTATTTGGAAAAAATACATGCCAATATCCCAGAGAAAGAAAAGAAAAAAATATCGAGCAAAACATGCTTCCTTATCGAAAAAGACAAACAATCGTTAAGGCTAGCACATAATTAAAAAATATCCAATTTAAAAGTGACTCAAGGGGAAATTTAAAATATATTCAGTAGAATAGAGAATTTACTGATCAATGAAAGTATTGAAGATAAGCCATTTTATGGAGAATATTTAGCCGTAAGTATGTTAGAGCTAATGACACATCTACAAAATGAAGTACTATTGATTATACAATAGAAGTACAGAGAGCATTAGGGTTATTACACTTAGGACAGATCCCGAAACTTCTATTTCCTCCAAAGAAGTTGAAAGAAATCTTACAAAACATACAGTATTTTGTATTAAAGGGAGGGTATTATGAATTACCTTCGGGGTTAGACCCGATAGACCCCTTAAGCTGGTCTGCTAAGCTATTAAAAGCGTCTTTTTTTATATTATCGGGAAACCTCCGAATCAACTTGAAAATACCCCGGGTTCAGAAAAATAGCGTATTTACAATGTATCAAACTTTTCCCATGGCAACAGGGGGCCTAGAGGGAGTAGTAATCACCATGACATCAACTTCAGAGTATGTACTAGTAGAAAACAACAGAGAAAGAATAATTTCTCTAGAAAAAATTTGGGTCATGGACGTTATAGAAAATGGTATTTTTAAGCTATAACTGAAAAAAAAAGGACTAAAAAGGACACGAAGTGGGAATATTTTAAATTGCAGGGAAAACATAATTCTATAAAATCGACAATGCATTCAAAAAACATGCCATTGGCAAGTCTCCAAACCTTCAGAAACAACTGAAGGAATTATAAAGCAAGCGCATCAGAAGTATTAGTTTCAAATAATGTTACGCTAGATGGAACTTGTGTTCAAGACAGAGAAATACCAAATTTTCCACTAGTTATATCGACAATGTCAGAATGTAATCTATGGCACAAAGATACAAATTTCATTCTTAAAAGAGAAAATAGACAAAGATCAGAAGAAAACACTAATAAATTAACTCCATTAAAATTTAAAACAGTTTTACCAGGCAAATTAGAAATTATTTTCAAAAAAGGTAGTAAACATCTAGAAGAAATTTGGAAAAAGAATTTTAAAGAACCTATTAGTTGGGCCCAAATTCTGAAAGATATAAAACAAGAACAAGAAATAGCCATTAGTCAAGCAGAAGTTACACTGAGAGTAATAAGGGAAGAAAGCATTCAATTCAATGAATTATTGTTAGTAGGGTGTATAATGGGAACAGTATCTGTAAGTCACTTATAACAGTTTGGATTATTTATCAAAAGAGTAAAATACAAGGTGTCAGACAAGAAGTAACCGAATTACAAGAATTGACGATAACGCCAAGGCAATTGTAAATGATCCAAGTATATGCAGAATACGCAGGAAATGCGCGTTAGTTTACAGCACGTTCAAAAATTTTGTTTTTAGTCTTTATATATGATGTATATAAGGAATATTTATTACAAATGATAATTTGGACAATAATTTGCGCTTTTGAGCTTCTCAGGCTTATTGCGACTGAATTTAGGGTTGTAAAAGGACTATCGTTTCGGAGAATGAATACAATCAAACCCATCGAAGGCTACTGGCAAATCGCGATTAGGTTTGATGCTTCAGCCTTACATACCCTCCAGAATCAAGTAAAGGTACTTGCAAATAATCTGGAAAGGACGAAGAAAAGAATTAGAAAAAACTCTCAACCCGCCTCCTCTCACACCCCCGTAGGTAATAGAAAAAGAAATAAAAGTATCATTATTTCAAACTCAGGCAACTTTGTTGTTCAAAGTACTGAACAACCAAATTAATGGGGTTTTAGAAGATATAAAAAAAATGGTAATTACGCTGCAAAAACAAAACAAAAACGAACCAGACAATACATTGGCCAGAAAGAAAAGAAGCTTAATCGGCATTGTAGGGGAAATCTCACAGTATATATTCGGTACAGTATCTGAGGCAACGTGGAAGGGAGCAGAAAAACGAATAGGGAAAGTCGAAGTAACAAATCAAAATCTTCTACACTTAGTAGACAAACAACTAACAATCTTAAAACATCACGAAACAAGGATATCAAAGATCGAAGAAAAAGTTAATCAGACGATAAATACGCTTTCCATTCTTAAACAGGATATCACCAAAGCAGTATTAATAACTCTAAAACGAATAATAGGAAATCACAGTGAAATCATAGAAGATATAAATCTTCAGATGGCTCTACAGTTATTATTTAGTGCCATCATGGAAATATCTCATGAATTTAATCAATTGGAGTTAGAGTTTCTAACCCTTTTCACAAAAAATTTATCAGCACGACTTCTAAACCCAGGTAAATTAACAAAAGTACTCAAAGGCATAGAAAGCCATTTACCTTATCAATTGAGACTAGGACTAGAACTAAATTTCGAGAATATCCTATACTTTTACAGCATGGCAGAAAAATATTTGCAAATTAAGCATGTGGAATTATGGATATTTTTAAAAGTACCACTAGCTAAAAATGGAGAATACGAACTGTTTCGAATAAATGCTTTCCCATCAAGAGAGACGAACACCAAATGCTGGATTAGGATAAATAATTTGCCCCCATATATAGCCATTTTCAACTTAAAATATAGGATACCAGAGCAACAGGAAATAATTAAATGTCAAAACGATAAACTTCCCTTTTGCAACTTAGGGACTATATCGCATCTACGCGCAAGAAAAATCTGTACTATTAAACTATGGGAGGAGATGGATCACTCAAATCCCCTACCAAAAGAATGTGATGTCGACATAGTAAGCGAAATTAATCTTGAACTATGGAAAAAAATTAGTGAAAATGATTTCATATTCAGTGTTCCACAACCCTATATGGCGCAGTTGAGATGCAAAAATTCTTCAGGGTTGAAAAATACAAGAGATATACGAATTGAAGGGATGGGCCTGGTTAATATTCCCCCATCCTGTCGTTTAACGACAAGAGAGACAATTATATCATCTCCAATGGTGGAAATTACGGAGATAAATATGGACAAATGGGGTATGAAACCGATACCCAACATAAATCTTTTTAAAGCAACAAATGTGGAACAAGATAATGAAAAAATTAAGAAAGTACAAAAGATGTTAAAGAAATTAATTGATATCTCCATACCGGAAAAAATAAAAGGAGAAAAACCCAGGTTTTTAATAACCTTGGAAAATTTAAATAAAAATCTGGAAATAAATTATCCCATTTTCCAGACAGAAATAGAAAGAACCACTTACTATAAAGGCTTATTAGCCTATACTTGGGGATATTTCATAACTACTATCGTGGTTCTGGGATTGATTATATGTGGTCTTTAATATTGGTATTCTATGAAATATCAAACCCTTGGGGGGAAGGATATAAGAAACCCTGTCTGCACAAAACCATAATCTATCGCAAAAAAAAAAAGAAAAAAAAAAAAAAAAAAAAGGTTATCTACAACCGCAGACAATTCGGTTGGCACTATGATTTCATAAATATGAAAGTAAAAGAGAAATCTATGATTTATAATGAAGCGATTTTATTACTGTGTCAGCAATAATACTTGTTACTGAAAATAAATTTGCAATTCGAGTTTTTACTGATGAAAAAAAAAGTTATACCACTTTTTAGTGTTGCTTTGCGAAAAATCGACTTTAAAAAAAAAATGCTTGATGCTTTAAAGTAACTTCTAAAACTTTAACCAAATATATTTTTAGGTAAAAGTTTTTTGTTACTTAACATACTTGTGTAAGTTATTACACAATGCTTATATATATATATACTATGTTTTAATTTACTTTAAATTTTAACTAGTGATTTAATGTATATGTAAAGGTTTGACTTCGAGTCAACGTATAAATACTTTTTATTGTGAAATGGTCCGCTAAGTATTAATTTTGAAAGAATAATCCAGCAAGAAACATAATGTCTCGATTTAAGCGGCATATTATTTTTGGAGTAATTAAAAAGAGGAGAAAGTAATTAAAAGTAATTAACTTTCGTTAAAAAAAAAGAAAAAAGAATACAGGATATATACAAATTTTGAGTGTTTCTTTCTACTATATCTACTTTATATGTATTCTAATGTGAATATTTATTTTAGATACAGCCTTAGCTATTTTTTTTGGAAATCAAATTTTTCCTGCAATCCTTTCAGGTCCATTTTTCTTTCAATCTTATTTTGACAGATATTTGGAGATATCAAAGTTTGAAGCCACTTCAAATATATCCTGATACTATCATCTCATACGATCAGAAACCAAACCATGCCTAATCAACTGATATTTTGGAAACTATAGCAGTATTACAGACTTTACTACAAGTTCATCAGAAAGTGAGATAAAATCAGAACTTAATTTAGGCCTAGAGAATGTGCTACATAGCCCTAATGGCTTATGCTATTGAAATATCTGAAAACGTTTTGTGCTGGAAAAATATGTGAAAATTAAAAAATCAATAATGTTGGGTATAATTTACCCAGGGCATTCCTAAAACGAAAGATAAAAGGTATACCAACCACGTCACACGGAGAAATTAGATTATTAATGGGAATTAAATTTAAACTCAAATAATTCATAAACTTTTCTAATATAACTTGAAATCTAATTTAGGCAGAACCACTAATATAATGCTAAAGCCGCTTGGGGTCAAGTTGAAACAGAAGATGCATATGAAGAAGGGTAAAAAGAGTATTTTTCAGTCCTAGAGACAGAGAAAAAGAGAAACAAGGATGAATTTCAAATTGAAATCTTTGGACAAAAAAAGAAGAGGGCCTATACTGGACCAGAAACATGACCCTAAGAAAACCCATTGAAGTTATATGCAAATAATAACCCAAAAATGGCAGCATAATACTTGTAAACAAGATTATATTTTTTAAAAGCAAAATATTGAGAATTGGGACAATTCTTCTTTAAATGGGTAGTATTGTGGTAAAGCTTCCAATTTAGTCAATTTGGAATCTAGTAAAAATATATAAGACGCAAATACGAAGTTTAGAAATACAACTTTTTATTAAGATAAGGAACATATCTTGCCAAGTGTCTGTTTCACAGGAACTTGAGAAATACCAATTTCTGGCTATTACATGAGCTGGATAACGGAATGTGTGGTTGATAAAAATGTATAAAAGATACATTTTATCGGAAGGGGGGACTGATACTAACTTTATGCCGGACTGACCTCTGGTCCGTTGTATTTAGGAATACCTTGAATCTTGTCGAATCATTGTAAGTGTCTAAGTATCTTATTATATATTATTGTAGTTTCTGAGACTTGTGGTCTACTTGGGACAGCCAGTCCCAGTAGAAAATATATATATGTTATTATTATATATTAACTGAATAAAAGTATTGTGTTATGGACAGCCTTTCTACACTCTACCTTTAGCCCCTCGAACATTTCAGGCCGGTATGCCTATTTAGTTCGGTTATAGCCTAAGGCATGATACCAAAGTTTAATTACCTTAGGGCCATAGTTTATATCCCCTGTTAAGGGATACTAAAGTCATCTAGAACTACAACACTCAAATACCATAAAATACACTTCACAACAATAGTTCCTTTTTAAACGTTGAAAGTGATGGAGGACATTTATCCCCCCTCCCCGACAATCCCTCTTCTCACTAAACACATCTGGTTCATATTATGAGATAGCGATTTTGTTCAGAGTTGTTTGAGAGCAACAAGCCCCCCCCCCCCCCTCCACGCTCATCATTTTCTTAACACCTCCAACAAAAATTTGGAGATAACAATTTTGTTCAACGTAGTTGAAGGGTCCCGAAATTATGTCTATGAGGAAGACCCCCCTCCCCCACAGCTCTCAGGGCAAGGGTTGTAAGTTATGCCCAGGAACCTATAAGGTTCTTATAGAAAGGGGGGTCGTATATACTTTAGAGGGGACTCATTGGATTGGTAATCAGAAGTTATAGTGCCCTTTTTAAGAGTCAAAGTGATCAGAGCACAGCTACCCCCCCCCCCCACACACACACACAAAAACGTTGTGTTTCCCCAAGATGCGTCAAAAAGATATTTTGAGACAGGCCTTTTATTCAAAATAGTCCAAAGATAATGTACAAAGGCTTTTGAGGTTGATGCAAACCACAAGAGCCTAAGGGCGAGGGTTGTAAGTTATGCCCCTGGGGCATTTGAGGACCTTATAGAAAGGATGGTTGTATAAACTTTAGAGGTGGCTCATTTGGCTGAAATTGGAAGTTCTAGTTCCCTTTTAAGGGTCAAAAGTGATGGAGTTCAACTAGGCCCCCCCCCAACTACCCCTCTTTTCAGCAAATGTGTATGATTGAAATTGTGCAATTTTGCAATGACAATTTTTTTTTAGAACAGTCCAAAGAACTTATAACAATGGCTCCAAGGTTGGAACATCCCCCCAGAGCCCTGGAACTGTGGTAAATATAGTCAGAAAACTATTACGGCCTTGTGTAGTGTTAGCCTTCCGACTTAGTACTAGAACCGAGAACTGGTTGTTAAAAAGAAAGAGTAAAATTTCTTACCGAATTTGATAGAACCGCACCTAAAGAAGATTTTGTTTTGGACAATGAAACTGGTTGTAGTCAACCGCTTGATTATTACTATTCTGATGATGAATGTTTGATTATAACTGAGAACTACCAGGATTCTAAAAACTTAGGGGACTTTCTCTATAAAATGACGAATCGTTTTGATGAAAACAGAGCTGCTTATTCTTTCAAACAGGACTGATGGCAACAGCAATTCCAAACTTGGAACGAAAAATTATGTCAAAACTAAGAAAGGCCTGCATAATTTAAGCATCAACAGAAAGGGTCAGTTTTCTTTAGTATATCTTTACCTTATTGTTACTATATGGCTCATTTTTTTCTTTTTCAGTGTCATTTTCACTTGATTTGAGAAAATTGGCTACAATTTTAACCCCCCCCCCCCCAAAGATTTAGATAAAATTCCGCAACTACTGCCATAATTGTGATCCAGGGGCGTAATTTCCTATGAGAAGGGGGGGGGGGCACCTGCCCCTCAGACCTCCGTTTGACCACAACAACCCCCCCCCCTAATCGTCGTCCCCCCATCTGAAACTTAGTTTCTTCAAAAATATTGTCAAAACTAAGATAAGCATGCATAATTCAAGCATAAACAGAAACGGGTTAGTTTTCCTTAGTATATCTTTACCTTTATGGTACTGTGCGTTTCATTTTTCAGTTTTCACTGTCATTTTTCCTTGATTTGGGAAAATTCACTCCAATTTTTCTCCCCCCCCCCCCCAGGATTTTGACAAAATTACGCCTCTGTTGTGATCCCTTTCTTCCTTGACTAAAAAAATGCATTGGGCGGTTAAGTTTTAAATCAAATGACACCTCCCCTTAGTTTCTATGGAAATCATTTAAATGCAAAGAAGAGAGGGGAATGTTTTTGGAACTTAATTTGACACCTTTTGGTGTGATTCTGGGGAGAGGGGTTTTCACAAACCCACATCGTTTTGAGAAACACCGATTTTGGTAATTTCACTGACAAATGGGTTTTTAATATTTTCATAGAAAAAAAAAAAAAAAAATCAAACTGCAAACCCCTGTTAAATAGACCTGTTAAATAGTTAAGACCTGATAAACAAGACCTGTTAAATAGTTTTAAGAAATAATAAGAAAATGGCATGCTGGCTCTTTAGCCTTTGACCTTCTCAAGTATATGTAAAAGTAATAAAGCGTTATGAACACTAATTCGGTCTCGATCCTGCCTTCCAGAGTCTATTCCACTCAAGGAATTTAACAATGGAAATGTTGGCGAAAGAAGTTGCTTTTCTATGTCAGTACGTGACTTGGCAAGTTCATCTCTTTGTTTTTTATCATCATTAGTACAAGTAGATCCAATGAGTACAGCTTGCTAGAATAGTATCTTCAAGAGCAGCTTTTTCATACTTGGCCCTGCAAAACGGGCAATCCTTTTTGTTCCGTTCCCATTGAAGGATGCAAGTTTTGCAAAATGTATGCATGCATGGCAGTCTAACCGATTTAATGAATACGTCGCTGCAATTGCTACAAGACACATCTGACTTTAATAGGTCAAGTTGTCCCTTCTTTTAATTAATTTAAAAAACTTTTTCGACAAAATAAGTTTTTCAAAGAAAAGTAAAGAGTGAAACTACCACAAATCAGCATCGATAAATAGAATAAAACCCAAAACGAACAGAAATTACAATAAATAACCGAGTGAAAATCAAAACGAGCAGAAATTAACATAAGTTGGGCGCAAAACCCCTATGCCTTCCCAAGGCCAGAACAAAATTTGCACTTGATACCATTCGCGAAAAAATCGGTTTACTTTCTTTGATTGCTTGGATACACTTACGCTATTTTGATTTTGTTAAATTTTAATCGCATAAATGGGTGGGTTGGCGTGGTAGGGTGGGAGTGGAAGGGGGATTAGTTACCCTCCAATCACCTTCGACTATTAAAAAGAGCATCAGCGCTTTCTATTTTCAATCGAATGAGCCCTTTTTGAAGTCCCCATGACAACTCCTTCGATACGAAGTGCACTGGTCTAAACAACAACAACAACAAAAAAAAATAATACATTATGCCCACATCGATGTTTAGTATAGAAATGTCAAGCCTTCCAATCACTTTCGACTATTAAAAAGGGCACTAAGCCTTTCGATTTTCAATCGAATGAGCCCTTTTGGAAACGACAACGCTTTCTATAAACACCTTATATGCCCCCAGGGCATAAATTACAACCCTTACCCTAAGGTCTGTTAGGGTAGTTGTCATCCTTTAAGACCGAATTTCCAGAACTTTTAACTACATTAAACAAAATGGCAATCTCAAAATTTTGATTGGATGTGTTTGGGGAAATGGTGGGCGTGAGAGGGGGGTTAGTCGCCTTCCAATCACTTTCGACTATTAAAAAGGGCACAAGCAACTCCAATTTCCAATTGAATGAGCGCTTTTCGAAGTTTCTGCGACAACTTCTTCGATATGAAGTGACCTGCTCTAAAGGAAAAAAAAATGATAAATAATACATTGTGCCAACATCGTTCTTATATACCCCCAGAGCATAACTTAAAACCCTTGCCCTGAGGATTGTGGGGGAGTGTCCTCCTCTTTACTTAGTCCCCGTTTCTTGTCACGTTCTCGAGTGTCCCCGTTCTTTGCTTAGGCAGCGGGATCGTGCTGCCTATGATTTATACAACAACTTTCTATATAAACCTTATATGCCCCCAGGGCATAACTTACAACCCTTGCAATGAGGGATCTGAAGGGGTTATCATCCTAAAAGACCTAATTTCCAGAACGTTCAACTACGTTGAACAAAATGAATATATCAAAATTCTGATAGGATGTGTTTGGGGAAATGATGGGCGTGAGAAGGACGTTAGTCGCTATCCAATCACTTGCAACTATTAAAATAGGTAATAGCCCTTCCAATTTACAATTGAATCAGTCCTATTTAAGATTCTACGACAGCGCTTTCAATAAAAACTTTATATGAGCCAGGGCATAACTTACAACCCTTGCCCTGAGGGCTGTGGGGGAGGGGTTGTCATCCTTAAAGACCTAATTTCCAAAACTTTCAACTATGTTAAATAAAATGGATATCTAAAAATTTTGATTGGATGTGTTAGGGGAAAAGGTGGTCGTGAGAGGGGGATTAGTTGCTCCTAAATCACTTTCAAATATTAAAAAGGGTCTATTTTATACTATCCCTTTGAATTTCAAATCGAATGAGCGCTTTTTCAAATTTCTAAAACAAAGATTTCAATAAAAACCTGATATGCCCCCAGAGCATAACTTATAATCCTTGCCCTGAGGGTTGTGGGGGAGTGTCCTCCTCAAAAATATATTTTCTATCTGGAAATCAACTACGCTGAACAAAATGGCTATCTCAAAATTTGTATTGGAGGTGTTTGGGGGAATAATGGGCGTGGGCGGGGGGCTAGTTGCCCTCCAATCACTTTCGACTATTCAAAAGGGCACTACCCCTTTGAATTTCCAATCGAATGAGCTTTTTTTGAATTTTTTACGACAACGCCTTCTTTAAAAACCTTATATGCCCCCAGGGCATAACTTAAAACCCTTGCCCTGAGGGCTGTTGGGGAGTGTCCTCCTCAAAAACATATTTTCTATCTGGAAATCAACTACGCTGAACAAAATAAATATCTCAAAATTTTGATTGGATGTGTTTGGGGGAATGATGGGAATGGGAGGGGGGTCTAGTTGCCCTCCAATCACTTTCGACTATTAAAAAGGTTACTAGTCCTTCGAATTTCCAATCAAATGAGCCTGTTTTGAAGTTTCTACGACAATGCCTTCTATAAGAACCTTATATGCCCCCAGGGCATAACTTAAAACCCTTACCCTGAGGGTTGTGGGTGAGTGTCCTCCTCAAAAACATTTTTACTATCTGAAAATAAACTACGTTGAACAAAATGGCTATCTCAAAATTTTGATGCGATGTGTATGGGGGAATGTTGGGCGTGGGGGGGACTCGCTACCTTTCAATCACTTTCAAATATTAAAAACGGCATTAGAACTCTCAATGTCCAATCAAACAAGCCCCCTTTGAAGTTTCTACGACAAACACTTCTATAGGAACGGTCCTGCTCTAAAGGAAAAAAATAAAAAATAAATAGTACATTGTGCCAACATCGTTCCTATATGCCCTCGGGGCACAATTTAAAACCCAGAGGATTGTGGGGGAGTGTCCTCCTCAAAAACATATTTTCTATCTGGAAATCAACTCCGCTGAACAAAGTGGCTATCTCGAAATTTTGGTTGGATGTGTTTGGGGAAATGATGGGCTCCAATCACTTTCGACTATTAAAAGGGAACTACCCCTTTGAATTTGCAATCGAACGAGCCTTTTTTGAAGTTTCTATGACAACACCTTCTATAAAAACCTTATATGCCACCAGGGCATAACTTAAAACCCTTGCCCTGAGGGTTGTGGGGGAGTGTCCTCCTCAAAAACATATTTTCTATCTGGAAATCAACTACGCGGAACAAAATGGCTATATCAAAATGTTGATTAAATGTGTTTGGGGGAGTGATGGGCGTGGGGGGGCTTGTTGCCCTCCAATCACTTTCGACTATTATAAAGGGCACTAGAACTCTCAATTTCCAATCGAATGAGCCTTTTTTGAAGTTTCTGCGAAGACCCTTTCCATATGAAGTTTCCTGCTCTAAAGGAAAAAAATAATACATAGTATATTGTGCCAACATCGTTCTTATATGCCCTCAGGGTATAACTTAAAACTCTTGCCCCGACGGTTTTGGGGGAGTGTCTTCCTCAAAAACATATTTTCTATCTGGAAATCAACTACGCTGAACAAAATGGCTATATCCAAATTTTGATTGGATGTGTTTGGGGGAATGATGGGCGTGGGTGGGGGGGGCTCGTTGCCCACCAATCACTTTGGACTATTAAAAAGGGCACTAGCCACTCCAATTTCCAATCGAATGAGCCCTTTTCGAAGTTTCTACGACAACTCCTTCGATACGAAGTGCCTGACTGAAGAAGAAGAAGAAAAAAACACATTGTGCCCACATCGTTCTTTACTTAGGCAGCGCTAGCGCGCTGCCTATGAAATGTCAACCTTCTTCTGATTCATCTCTGTTCCTTTTTCTTTTGGCCGAAAACCACTGGCTTCAACACTTAAGCTGGTGGTTGGATGAAACGCAATTTGATTTAAAGTTTTGTCTGCATCATTTCTAGAAATTTGATATATTAATAAAGGGATATATTTCCTCCTCAAGTATATTTTAGGTCTTAGTTTCTGATGGTGTTTTCTAACTTTACCTATTTTTACCTTCTTTAAAATTTGAAGCTTCTCCCGATTCGTCTCTATTACCCTGTCTCTTGCATTCACACTTATTGTGTTGATTAGACGAAACGCAATTTGATTTGAAGTTTTGTCTGCATCTTCACTTTCTTCCATTTGCTCCTAATGTGTTATTGGGACCCAATATAAAAATTTTTTTTTTTATCAAGATCAACCTTCCCTGCCACTGACTTTTTCAAGTATATGTAAAGTATCGGTTTCCAATAGTGTTTTCTAACTTTAGCTCTATTTACCTTCACTTGATTTGAATATTATAAGTGCTTTCTAATAAATGAAGCTTTGACTGTTCGTGCGGCCCTTTTTAAATAGTGTGTGACGTTATTTGGAATGACATCACATGGTTTTAAATATGACTAATAAAGTTTAAATATGATATCATTTATAGTTCTACCTTAAAATGTATAACGTCTTTCGTTATCTTATATGTTAATATGCAGTTTTTTGGCGAAAATTAGCTTTTATTTCATTTACTATGTTTTATTTCATATATTATGTTTTTTTAATTACAAAAGGCACTGAATATTAGAACTTCTTGTCAAATAAGCCTATTGACAATTCTCTTTTACGGTCTATTTCCCCAGTAGCAACGAAGACAACACGAAAAAAGGAAAAAAAAGTGCTGTAACTTTCTTGAACGGGTGTTTTAAGAATGGCAATGAAGTTTTCAACTTTATTTGAAGCCATTTTTGAGGGTTTTCACTTGTTTCATTTTTTTACTTCCGTTACTATACAATGTAAGCTTTGTGAAGGCAACTTTACATACACAATAAACTTTTTAACTAAGATTAATTGAATCGCAGTTGAGAGGGATGTATCCTCCTGGAATTTGGCGATTTAACGTTTAACATAGCTTGTTTTATTTTCTATATAATTTGTTGGCTGCCTCTTTTTTTTAATAGATGTCCCGCCCCACATGCAGTTTTTTGGCGAAAATTAGCTTTTATTTCATTTATTATGTTTTATTTCATATACTATGTTTTTTTAATTACAAAAGGCACTGAATATTAGAACTTCTTGTCAAATAAGCCTATTGACAATTCTCTTTTACGGTCTATTTCCCCAGTAGCAACGAAGACAAAACAAAGAAAGGAAAAAAAAGACACATAAGGTTTACCCAGACAAAAACAATAATTTTCCTTTTTATTCAAGGTTGGTGCTGTAACTTTCTTGAACGGATGTTTTAAGAATGGCAATGAAGTTTTCAACTTTATCTGAAACCATTTTTGAGGGTTTTCACTTTGTTTTTGTTTTTTTTTTACTTCCATTAGTATACAATGTAAGCTTTGTGAAGGCAAACTTTACATGCACAATAAACTTTTCAACTAAGATTAATTGAATCGCAGTTGAGTTGGATGTACGTATCCTCCTAGAATTTGACGATTTAACGTTTAACATAGCTTGTTTTATTTTCTATATAATTTGTTGGCTACCTCTTTTTTTTAATCGATGTCCCGCCCCCTCTTAATTTCACGTGCTCTGAAATGAAGTCCTATGTGTATGCCCTTTCAGTTTGGAAAAAAAAAAGAAAAAAGAGAAACTGAATAAACCAAATGAAATGAAATGACAATTGAAATGAAAGAATAAACTGAATGCCATGAAATGAAAAGACGATTGGAAAGACTGAATGAATGGTTAGAAGGGCTAAAAAATCTGAAAGAAGGCTCTAATAAATGAGAGGGGGTAGTGGTGAAAATGTGGCCCAATGGAAGCTAAGGACAGATTTTCATCTGAGGATGTTGGTGATTTTGAACATTCGTTATTTAACTATGTTGGTATATGGATTCGGTGAAGTATTTACAGTCATTGCTCAGAAAATTTATCCCTTTACAGAAGCAAACAAAAACAACATTAGATTCCCCCTAACTTTTTGCTTTGTGTGCTTATCATGCTAATGATGACAAGAAAAATGAAACAACCTAATAAGAAGAAAAAAAAAAAAAAAAAAGGCAAACAAATGATCAGTCGGAAAGACATCTCCAAGATTTATTTGAGAAACTTGTAGCTAAAATCTTCTGTTAAATTTCAAATTCCTTCGTAAAAATGTTTCAGCATTCCCTGAAATCTTGATCGTGTGCACCTATTAAAATAAAATTTTTAAAAATGAAAAAAATTCCGTTGAATGGGTTCAAAGCTGCTGTGAAAACAACTAGAATATTCTCTATATAGCGAGTTGTGTTTGCACTGTTTCATTTAAATAGAGAATTAGTGGGAACATCAGCATAAGTTTAGTACTTTTGTTACTAAAACGCTACAAAAGCGCATCCAGGATTTTTGTTCAGGGGGGGGGGTTACTAATTTTTTTAGGGGGGGGGGGTACATAAAAAACCTCGAAAAACGCTACAAAATTTGTTTATGTCCATTTTTGTTACGTTTTACGAGTCAAACAAACATTTCGGCGGAGGGGGAGGTTCAAACTGGGTACCCCCCCCACCCCCTGGATACGACCTTGCAACCCTAGATACGGCCTTACGGCCTAACATAATTTGCACTTTACTGAAAATTATGTGCAAATTATGTTCTGGCCTTGGGAAGGCATAGGGGTTTTGAGCCCTACTCATGTTAATTTCTGCTCGTTTTGATTTTGACTCGGTTATGCATTGTATTTTCTGTTCGTTTTTGGTTTCATTTATTTATCGATGCTGATTTGTGGTAGTTTCACGCTTGGTAGATTATTTGATTTCATTTTTGTTCATCTTTGGTTTAATGACGTTCTTTACTTTTCTTTGAAGAACTTATTTTGTGGAAAAAGTTTTTTTTTAACTAATTTCTGTTCGTTTTATATTGACATAGTCTTTTCAGGGAAAAAGAAAATAATTCTCCAAATGTTTTCGTTTTTTTAAGACCTTATAGTTTGGCCTGCTATTTGTATGCTGGAGAAAAATTTTCAGTCATTTTTAACAGCATACACCCTTTTGAAAATCTGGACACAAATAGTAGTGTTTATTTAGTTTTATACCTCCTTTAGTTGACCTGAAATAGAAAACTTGATACCATTTGCAAAAAAAAAAATGTTTACTTTCTTTGATAGCTTGCATACACTTACGCTATTTTGATTTGGTTAAATTTTAAGAGCAGAAGCAGCCCCGAAACTTTGAGCATAATACCCTCAGTCGTTCTTGGGATACTGCTGAGATGCCTTATTGATAATTAGCATTAACACTGTGAATTTTTATTTAATCTTAAGGCTACATATAGTTTTTAAAAATAATCGGCAAATGGGAGGGTGGGCATGGGAGAGGGAATAGTTGCCCTCCAATCACTTTCGACTATTAAAAAGGGCATTAGTCCTTTCTATTTTCAATCGAATAAGCCCTTTTGAAGTTCCTACGACAACTCCTTCGATACGAAGTGCCCTGGTCTAAACAAAAAATAATAATAATAATACATTGTACCCACAGCGATCTTTACTATAAAAATTATTTGAAAAAAACTACGTTTTATAAAGAGTTAAAGAGGCTGAGTCACAAGTTCGAACGTTAAAATATACAGAGATTAGGAGGCACAGTTGAGGGGCGGCCGCCCCCCAAACTCCCGCTTCTGTATATGAAAGGGTCTGTGCCCTACTCAAATCCTCGCTCTTTACAATAAAGTTTGACTTTCTTATAACTCTTTTTTTTAAACAATAAAAACTTTAGCGTAAAGAGCGAGGCGTTGAGGAGGGCAAAGCCCCTTTCATATACGGAAGCGGGGGTTTGGGGGGCAGTAGCCCCTAAACTGTACCTCCTAATCCCTGTACATTTTAACGTTCCAACTTGTGACTCAGCCTCTTTAACTCTTTAGAAAACGTAGTTTTTTTCAAATAATTTCTGCACGTTTTTGTACAGTTTATTACTTATTATTGCTTGACTAACTGTTAGCTGATCGTGTCAGGAGTTTAAGTTGGGGGGCTGCCGCCCCCAAAACCCCCCGCTTCTTAAGATTCTTGTGTTAAGGCTTTTAATTACTGAATACTCAAATCAAATGCACAGTAAGATTTTCTTTTTTCAACTTTTCTTCGAGCATGCGGGTATACGGCATATTATCAAAGCAGTGGAGACTGACCTGTAACCTGAAGGCCGACTGTGATATTCTTCTGGAGACGCCTTTTGAGCCGAAGGATTTAATAGATTGGATTTAAAAAAGACTGAGTTTCTTTTTTAAACTTTAAATTCAATATATAAAAAACTTTCTCTGACGGTGAATCGGATCCGGATCTTCCGCCTAACAGTCAGGAATAGCGTCCACTGTACCAGAGAGACACTTGTTACATTATTTTTAATCTCTGCAATCTATTTTTGACGCAAGCAAATCCCCACGAAACTTGATATTTGGTTTTTGGAAAACAGGGAAGGAGTGATCGGATTGAGCTGAAATTTTGAAGATAAACTCCCAGGCCCCAGGAAAGCTTATTCTCTAAATTTCAGCCCGATCGGACAACGTTAAAGGGGGGCTGTGGTGGGAAAAATTAACATGGGCTCTTATAGGAAAACGAGGTTTTTCGTAAATGTAAATTCGGGGGATAATTTTTTCGGTCTGAAAATATCAAAAGGCCCTAACAGGTTGAATTCCGGTTCGAATGAGTCCTCATTCATCCGGATCCGTTACCAACTGTGGCCTGTAGGCGTGGCTAACAAAAAAAAATTGTATGAACATTAAGTGGCTATATTTGGTTTTTGGAAAACAGGGAAGGAGTGATCGGATCGGATCGCTGAAATTTCGAGGATAAGCTCCCAGGACCTAGGAAAGCTTATCTTCTAAATTTCAGCCCGATCGGACAACGTTAAATGGGGGCTGTGGTGGGAGGGTCGAAAATTTCGGCCCACTTTCCCCCATGAAGATAAAGTCCGAGGGGGCTGATATTTTGCATGTTTCTTAGTTTGAGCTTAGGCTACAAAATGCAATCACCGCCGTCTCTCTGCGACCGCTAGGACCGGAGATCGCTTTACATTGTGGTGGGTCACCTCTTTAAAGAGGCACAAGTGTGCCTCCTTGATGTCAAGCATTCCAATCACTTTCGACTATTATAAAGGGTGTTAGCCCTTTCAATTTCCAATCGAATGAGCCCTTTTTAAGCTTCTACGTTAACACTTTCTATACACCTTATATGCCCTCAGGGCATAAATTACAACCCTAGCTCTGAGGGATGTGAGGAGGTTGTCATCCTCAAAGACCTAATTTCCAGAACTTTTGCAATTGCTCTAGAAAAAAAAACTTAGCCAAGATTCCTATAAATCCAGACGGATCGAGGGAGTGAATTTGTTAATCCATATGTAAGCAAAATTCTATTGAAATATGGTACAGAGTTGTAGCATAGTCATAGCCCAATCAAGGCTGCAGTGGCTGAACGATTGATTAGAACCACTCGTCTTCTCATTTCCAGATATTGCACACTCAAAAATTCTGCCGTATTTATTCATGATTTGGATAAAAATAATGTGCGTTTACAATCAACATCCTCATCGCTCTCTGCCCGATCTTAGTCCTCTTAAGTTCATCATGGTGACAATACACTTGACATTTTTCTCAAGCAATATTCTTCTAGCAATGAAGGTGGAATAAGAGGCAAATTCTCTGTGGGTGAAACAGTTCGAATCAATTGTAAAAGCAATATTTTTGAAAAAGGAAATTACTTATGGTCCACTGAACTTTTTAAAGTGTCGAAAGTTCTAGAGACTATACCTCTATCGATTCCAAGATAGCCAAGATGATGAGATTTTGGAAGATTTTATGACTATGAATTGCAAAAAGTTAAAGACAGTGGTTTTTATCAAATTGAAAAAGTATTAAAAACTCGAAGACAGGGTGGTAAGAAACAGTTGCTAGTTCGCTGGCTTGAGTGAAACTCTGAATTTGATTCTTGGATAGGTGTTGAAGACGTACACAATGTCCAATGTCTTCCCCTCTCCATTAAATTAGAGGGTAGACATGAAGTTGCTCTCGTCGATTGTATTATCAAAAATACATATGACGTTCTACGAAAGGGGACGCAATATGAGATTAAAGTAAGACCTTTTGAGTTCTTCGGTGAGGGTTTGGTGGCAAATTTTGACTCTAATGATTACCCCTCTGCTACCAAACCCTACGAGGAATGCAACAATATGCATGAGCTGTGTCGAGCTATCAGCAAAAAATTCCAAGTCGAAAAAAGGGTGGTTTCACATTCAACTATTCAACAGAACAAAGGAGAATTTACATTATCAATCCAATTGATAACGAAAGAATTTCCTCAATGAGGATTTATGTGAGGGTTTTAAAAATCGTATTATTAAAGCAAAAATTTTCAGTGACACAGATTATGCTGTCTATGCAGACTAGGCACCTAGTTTCTCCTCGAACAGTTGCTTATTTATTTACAGTTCATTTGTAGAGCCGTCGAGAATGGGTAATTCAAATATCCCCATTCAACGTATTCTAGAGAGAAAAGGTGTAGAAAACAATGTTCATACTTCGTATTTGGAACTCTGTCAGTTAACACTAAGAACTGAACTCGAAGATCGTTTAGCTTTAACGAAGGGTTTGTATGTCATTACATATCATTTTCGACACATTGCTTAAGATGAACAATAGAAGAATTCCAATTGTCTGTCCTGACATTGATTGTTATGTTGCTGCTCTGAGTCTCCGTAAGATAGGTCATGGGTTGGACTATTACAAGGGGCGTACTACAATGTCTGGCTATGATCTTGGTAGTTCGTTTGCTAGGCTATTTCTTTCTGCACTACCCCCTTACCAGAAAATATTTTGTACCACCTGCAGCAAATTTTGCTGCCTCAACATACAGGACTGGGGCTCGGGTAAAAATTTCAAGGAGAGTATTAAGTAAAATATTAGATCTTCAGCAAGAGCACTTGGCAAACAATTAAAATCTCAGCAAAATGGGAAGGGATCAAAAAGGAAGTGTGGTCGTCATTCACTCATCAGTATCTACTCAGATGGGAAGCGAAAGACATCAACAACAACGACTTCGAAAAGTATCAAGAAAAAAAAGAAGAGCAATAGGAAGAAGAAAAAGATTGTTAGTTCAAAGAAAGATTTCTTCTCTTAAGATGACCTATCTCCCCCTGTGATTCACAAGGAATCATATCCATCAATTACCTCGTCGTTAAATCTATTCAATGCTGAAAAAGTTGATGTCAGTGTCAAGTATGGGTACTATGAACAATTTCATCCTCAACAACCCCTATCGGAAAATATACAATTTCAAATATTTTCCAATGAAGTCATCGATTTATCATCCACATTTATCGATTTAAAGTTTGTGGTGAAGAAAAAATCTGAAAATCAATTTCCCACCACTACCGATGGTCTATCCTATAAAAACTCTATCCTACTAAAATTGTTCAGACAAATTAATATATACGTTAATGGAGCATTGGTGAGCACTATCAATAATTTATCAAACTATGCAAGCTATATACAGTTTATGTTGATGGCTCCAAAGTCAAACAAGGAATTAAGAGGACAGGCAATGGGCTATGAATATAGATCGAATGTTGATACTGATGGTGAGTTAACTGTTGCAGTGACCAAAGAGTATTATTTAGTTGAAAAATTAAATCATAAAATATTTAATATATCTCAATGGTTGCCTCCCAACATTAAGATTGACATAAATTTACAACTAGCTCCAGGTAGCTTCATTATGAGAAAGACACTTGCTGCAGCACCTGATGCAAATGTCAATCTCACTTGAGCAATACTTCATGTTCGAAAACAACAGGTTATGAGCTCTGTTGCATTAGTAGTGGAAAAACTAGGAGAGAATGGTAGCAATATCAAACTTCTTCTTCCCATACAGTCACCAATCAACGTCACATTGCCATTTGCCGTAAACCAAGGGGGGGGGGGGGATTGTGTATTAGTTTCTATGAATTAGTTTCTATTAAATGAAGTTATAAAATAAACGTCTGAATTTTTTTTCTTCAGTAAGAAGGGAGGCATTAGCCGGCATCAACCTATGGAAGCATGTTTGTTTCTGTGGGAAGCATGTTTGTTAGAATTATTGGAAACTGAAAATCCATTTGAAAAAAACATATGAAACTGGGATAGAATTCTTAATAATCTCGTCGTTTTGGTTAAGCTATTCTCAACAAAATAGGTACATCAAAATGTTGATCAGATGTCCTAAGAGGTTACAAAAGCACTGGATATAAATCAAAGGTTCTAGAATTGAGGTTGGTTGCTCTCCAATCACCTTTTAATTTAAAAAAGGCACTAGAACTAAATTTTCCAAAAAAGTTCTATGACGGGGTTGAGTGACTCTACAATACTTTTTGTTTGAAATAAAAATGCATTAGAACCCTCAATTACTGATTGAATGACCATGCTCCGGAGTTTCTACGACCACGAAGAGGTAATGTGGGTCTTTTTTAGGAGGAAATCCCTTTATATACGGAAAATATTCTGCTCTTTTTTGGGTTTAACGTTACTTTTTACTTTAAAAACAAAGGCGTAGGCCAGAAATGTTCCTGTAAATCAATAGTGATTATATACTAATTTCTACTTCCCCCTTACTTCCTTAGAATTCAGTCTACAATTATCTGGAGGCTCAATGAGAGTTAGGGTGTTTGCCTTTCAAATACACTCATGTTTTCCATATTAATTTTCCCTTTTTTTCAGGTGGCATACCCAGAAGTTGGTTTGTGTAAGAAAGATTCGTATCCTAAGAAATGGATACGAAGAGGTTTTTTCGCTACTGTTTTGGCAGCTTTACTGCGACCACTTGCGGATTAGGACTTCAGTCCTATGATCAAGTCCCCCCTTTTCATCAGGAATTGTATAGAGAATTGACGGATTTTGTGTCTTACGGACACGAAAAAGGTAGTTTCGCTACTATTTTGGTAGCTTTACTGCGATCACTTGCGGATTAGGACTTCAGTCATATGATCAAGAGCCCCATTTCCTCTTTGGGAATAAAGAATTATATATAAAGAATCGATGGAGGATTTATACATAAAATGTATAATACATATACAAATCTATATAGGACTAAGAGTGTCCTATCTGAAACTTAGCAGAATACTGTCAAGTTTCGGTCTCCTAAAACCAGGAGAATTATTTCAAAAGAACGAAGAAACAGACTTAAAGAAAAAAAGACGACCGAAAGCAGAGCTGAAAAACGATCTGCAGACAAAATAATATTATAAAGAAGACAAGAATGATATAAAAGCGAGAGTTACTAATAGATTCAAAAACGATGACAAAGCTTGAATTTTAAAGAAAAAAAATGTATTGCAAGAACAAAAGAAAAGTACTGGAATAAAGAAAAGAATCCAATTCATGAAGTTCGAGGCACTAATACACGGGAAACAAATAAAAAAACAATGTTAATTAACAAGAAAATAAATTTATTCAAGATGACATCTGACTTTGAAGCATTACAAGATGCCTCTTCTTTTTATACTCAAGACGATAGAGACAGGTCCATGGTTGAAATCACACTACTTTTAGAAAAATCTAACGAGCACTTAGATTTCTCTAAAGAGAAACTCTAGCAAGCATTCGAGTTGAAAAGTGTGAAGAGACCCAACTTCATTATCTCAATGCAAAAAAAAAATTGGTAAGGACTTAAGAGCTATCCCTGAAGAAGTTTTAGATTTACTTTTACGACTGGTTAACGAAGGAAAGTCTCATGTTATTCTTATGCCCACAAATGATGATTGTAAAGTAGTGAATACAATACTTTAAAAAACAAAGTATTTACTGACTAAATTTAAAAAAAATACTGACTCTAACTGCAATTAATCAACTTGCATCGGTCGTTAAAGATAATCGAATTGAAGAAGAAGCAAAGAAGAATGTCATTCGTTGTGAAGATGACACTAAACTTACTGGTGGCACATCAAAGAATTTGGTGTTGTGCATTTTCTCCAAAACGTGCGAAAAACCCATATTGGTGTATTGGTTTTTTGCACGTTTTGGAGACAACACTTCCTTGTCTCACAGATTCACGAGATATTTCAACATTTCTTTTTTACAGGCAAATTGCATAATAGTGCTACCAATTTCACCATTTGGTAGGCTTCTAAATCCTTGGACATATCACATTGGCCGATTAACTAATCCTTTCTCAAAAGCAATTTTTTTTTGAAGAATAACTTTTGCCCCAATGCACAACACCAGATTCTTTGATGCGCCAAAAGTAAGTTTAATGTCAGCTTCAAAACGAATGACATTCTTCTCTGCTTCTTCCTAATTCGATTATCTTTAACGACCGATGCAAGTTGATTAATTGCAGTTAGAGTCAGTAATTTTTTTTTAATTTAGTCAGTAAATACTTTGTTTTTTAAAGTATTGTATTTACTACTTTACAATCATCATTTGTGGCCATAAGAATAACATGCGACTTTCCTTCGTTAACCAGACTTTTCAACTAGAACTTTCAATTTCGAATCAAATGAGCTATCAACTTACAACGGCTGCCCCCAGGCCCTTAGGAGTTGTGTCGACATCGTAGTTTTTATTATCTGACCTTTGAACTATTTTAACAAAATGGTTATCTAAATATTCTTATCTGATCCATTGAAAGATCTTAAGCCGAACTGGCCAGCCATGACAAAAACCAACAAAGAGAAAAATCTCAATGAAAAAAACAAACAAACAAACGAGACTGTGGCCTGTGGAGAGAAAAGAAAAGACAAATGTAAAACAACGCGAATATTTCGCCTGTATCCAAACAAGGCGTCTTCAGCACGAAAGAAACACAAGAGGAACAGAAAAAAAAACAAGATAAAACTAAAAACCAATAAAACCACCACCAAAAAAAATGTACAATTGGCGCAAACTGATCCACGTAGGGAAAAGATGCTATTATAGAGCTACTTCAGTGAGGACACCAGAGTAACTGAAAGTCAGTCAGGCCCAGCGGGCTACCAGAACCACATAGAGAGATGCTTAATGGCTCATTCAAAAGCTATTTCTCATATCTATTTGCTTCTTATAAATTCGACCATCTGCAAGTACCATATGGCAATAAAATGGCACTTTGTGTGCCATTTCTCAATGGGTGGAACTAGCAGTCTACCAGAACAGCGTATACAGATCTTTTATAGCTCAAAAGATATAGCTCATATCTGCGTCCTTTATATAAATTCCACCATCAGCAAGTTTCAAATGACACTAAAAACGGCACTTTTAGTGCCGTGTCTCAAGTAGAGAATCTGGGGCTATTGGGCTAGCAGAATTTATAAGAGTTATGTTTAATGGCTTATTTGAAAGCTATTGCTCATATTTAAGTGCTGGTTTTTAATTTTGCCATTCGTAGGTGGGATGTTGCATTAAAACAACACTTTTGGTGTCACTTCTTAAGCAAAAAAGTTTGGACGCACAAAATTATATCATTGTAATAATTATGGTCCAAAATCCTTTGGTTTGGAAGAACACCTCCTATATACAGGGTTTGTCCAGAAAGTAATAGGACTGATTTTCTTCCGCCGTGGCTGTACTTCGGAGCGTGGGTGCGCCGACTGGATTCGGTAGAGGGCGTTCCTAGCTAACGAACGAGTGGCTGGTCAGTTGTCTCCGAACACCTTGAGAGTCAGGACAGGCATTTTTGCATGACTGTGATTCTGTGAGTGGTGCAAGCCAAAAATGCAGCTTTAGTTATAGCAGAGGTAACTGGTTAAATTATGTGTGAAACTCAGTAAATCTGCGACAAAGACGTTTGATATGATCAAGCAGGCTTACCCAGATGTTGCTTTAGCAAGAAGTGGTGTGTTTCGGTGGCATCGGGCCTTTTTGAAGGGCCGGTAAGAGGTGGCCGATGAAGATCGTGCTGGAAAACCATCAACTTCGACGAACACCGACAATGTGACTCGTGCGCGCAAAGTTTTGAACTCATACCGTCTATTAAATGTTCGTTTAACTGCCCAAAAGTTAAATTTAACAAAATCTTACATTGTGATGGTGCATTTGAACATGCGCAAGGTGTGGGCAAAGATGGTCCCAGTGCTCACTGACGACCAGATATTGCGGCGAGTGGAAGCGTGCCAAGAAAATTTGAACATGTGTGAAAGTGAACCTCAATTTTTGAATAACGAGTCCTGGATCTTTTAGTATGATCCCGAGAAAAAAAGGCAATCTTCCGAATGGCATACGTCGGCCAAAATAGGCAAGAAAGAGAAAACCCAAAGTGAAAACGATGCTCATTGTCTCCTCGCCCGAAAAAGGCAAGAAAGAGAAACCCCAAAGTGAAAACGATGCTCATTGTCTTTTTTGACATCAAAGGCATCGTCCATCATGAATTTGTTACTCCTGGACAAATCTTCAACGCCAAGTTTTATGTGGAAACTCTCAAGATGCTCAAACGAAGGGTCAATCGGGTCGGACCAGACATGGCAGGCAACTGGAAGTTGCACAACGACAACGCTCAGCTCACACCGCCTTTCTCGTGAATAGCTACCTGACCAAGGCCGGTATCCCAACGTTTCCACAGCCGCCTTACAGCCCAGATGTGGCCCCCGGACTTTTTTTTTGTTTCCTCGCCTGAAAAGACCGATGAAAGGAAAGCCTTTTAAGGCAACAGAGGGGATTCAAGCAGCATACAGCGCGACTCTCAAGGCTATTCCGGAGAATGCATACCGTGACGCCTTCAATGCTTGGAAATCGAGCTGGCAGCGCTGCATTGACGCAGAAGGAGCCTATTTTGAAAGTTTTTAAAGAATTGTAACGACTGGCTCAACAAATGTTTTTAAATTGACTCAGTCCTATTACTTTCCGGACAAACCCTGTATACCTCCTCTAAGCCCCTTTATTAAGATATGTAATGAAGGTAAATCCTCAATTAATGTACTTAATAAATATGATGAACTAATTAAAATGTGAATGATAAATTGTTGAAAATTTGGCGTTCTTATATGGTATAAAATATATTGTATTCTAGGAAGTATTTTCAGAGCTACGTCTAATTGTGACCTCATTTTTACAAAATCTCTCATATTCTCTAGAGTGTTTTCTGCAAACATGAATTGTTTCGGTGTAATACTGGGAATATACTGCTCTTTTATTTAAGGGGGAAATATTCTCATGGGATTGATTTGCTGCTTCCTGCTAATTAGAGATTAAATTTAAAAAAATAAGCAAGACAAAACACTAAAATTTAAAACGCATGGAAATAATTGTTCCGTATATGACGGGGTCGTGGACATAAACGAAAATTTTCACTTGTGGAGTTACTCCTATTCTTACTTTGTCTCAGCAAAGTCCTGGTTTATAAGACTACATAACTTTGACCTTTTGAAATCCTGGATAGGTTATTGACGTGCCTTCCGTATGATTGTGAATACTTAGTGATTTAGATGTAAATTCTCAAGCAACAGTATATGAGAGGTAAGTCCTTTTTATTCTTTTTTAGTTAGTTTTAAATAGGGTCAATATAAGTTTTCTAAGCTTTGCAGTCTATAATTATTTCTTATGCTCAATTAGAATTTGTTGACTTTCTCAGTAATGCTAAAATTACTTCAAAAGAACTAAATAGTATATCACTACCCTTTATTCAGAAAACCCATTGAAACTTAAATTAAGACACAATAAATATTTATTAGCAGCTGGAT
This sequence comes from Artemia sp. Qi Xiang Cuo, assembly GCF_049724085.1. Classification (NCBI taxonomy): domain Eukaryota; kingdom Metazoa; phylum Arthropoda; class Branchiopoda; order Anostraca; family Artemiidae; genus Artemia; species Artemia sp. Qi Xiang Cuo. The sequence goes on from NC_142800.1 coordinate 61,942,242, forward strand.
AAATAAAAGAGAATTAAACTATGCTCTCTGCACAGTGGCGTCAGTTGTGAAATCAAAAGAGGAAAGGGGTTATTATCAGAAAACACTTATGATACGAGCTCTTATTTTATAGTATTCACAAACATTCTATTAAAAGTATTTTCATATTTCTCTCCATTTTTATAAGGGTAGTTAAATGGCTTTTAGATAATATGTTTATCCAACTGTTAAAAAGGGAGGGAGCCTGAGTTTACACTCTGGAAAATACCCCCCCCCTTCCATCGGAAAACCTTGATGTTTAAACCTTGGCGAAATGAAAAAGATATACTGATCAGTGGAATGAGCAATTACGAGACGTACTGTGTTGAAAGTGCAAGCCATCCAGATATGGTCGCTTGCCATGAGAAATTTGTTGCTAAGCAAAAACTGATGAAGAATGTGAGAAAAGAATTCGAGAACGGGTGAAAGAAATCCACAACATTGAAAATATGGAAGAGGATATAGCGGACAATGAAGATGACAACCCAGAAAATGAAATTTACGGAGGAGTTATTGACAGAGCTGTTGATACTATGGATGATTTGGTAAACGTAAATAGAAAGATATTGCATGATGGTACAGAAGATAGATTAAACAATGACTACGAGTCACTGAACACTGATCAAAGGAGAGTTGCTGACAGAATTGAAGAGTCGGTTATCAAAAGAGATGGTGTTACATCTCTGAAAACGGTTGTATCAGGCTTTGGTGGTACAGGAAAATCTAGGGTCATTAATGTCGTTAGAAGAATACTTTCTAAACACTTCAAGAAAGCGGACTGTCCTGTTGTAGCAATAGCCCGTACAGGTCTTGCTGCTCATAGTATAAATAGTGTAACAATTCATCGCTGCTTCATTTTACCAAATGATCAGCAAACAACGGCAAAATACACACCTCTCTCCACTGGATAGTTTCTTACTTTGAGAGACACTTTCAAAAACCCGACTTTTCATTATTGAGGAAGTTAGCATGGTTTCGTCACTTCTGTTGATGTATGTTCACTTGAAGCTGACTGAGATCATGTCAGTTGATTTACCAATGGGTAATGCTAACTGCCTGCTGTTTGGAGACTTTCTTCAGTTGCGACCAGTAGACCTATCTGCTAATCCCCCGTATATACCTTTGACACGTCTTGAAATCAAAAATCGAATTGGATCAATGGGCGCATTCAACCAATGGCACGAGTTTGAATACGATGAAATAACTATAAATATGAGACAGAAAACCGATATAAGTCATGCTGATACACTTTCTGATATTCGACTTGGTGTTTGCACAACGGAAAATCTGAATTATCTCAACAAGAGAAAGATTGGAAACTCTTGCAGAGCTACATCTGAAGAAATTGTAGATCTCTAAATAAAGCCACAGAGGGAAACACTCCTGTTATATTGATGCCAGGCAACAAAAATTGTATGATCGTTAACAAGCTGCTTCTTCAGAAAACCACCTCAGACTATGTTAAATTTGTTGCTGATGACCGACTGTCATCAGTAGTCAAAGACAAACGAATTGAACAAGAAGCAGCAAAGACCGTGACAAGCTTTGCCAACGACAAAAAAAACTGCAGGTGCTTTAACGAACCTGATATTTACAGTTGGTGCACGCGTAATGCTCCAAAGAAATATTTCTGTTGATAAAGGGCTTGTCAATGGATCAATGGGCTATGTATGTGGCTTCAAGACACTTCCGACTTGTGAAACAGGCAGTGTTCTAGTGAAATTTGATGGACAGGAACTGCCATATGAAATCGGCCACAAAACCGTGCGCTTTGAAGCATTGAAGCAACTTGCCTTTACCATTACAATTCACAAGTCACAAGCACTGAGTTAAGAATGTGCAATTGTTGACGCAGGTAGTCGTTGTTTTGGTCCAGGCATGATCTACGTGGCTTTATCACGTGTGACTAGTAGTGCAGGTCTAAATTTAGTAGAAACTCTATCCAACGAAAATTGTCCCCATTTAGATGCTTTATTGGAATATAACCGTCTGATAAAAATTTATAGACAAGATCTTCCAATATTTCAAGTCCCAGTAACAGATTTAAAAAACTTCCCAGTTGAGGCATCTCTACTTACCGAAAGTGAATGTCATCCCAAGAATTCTATTGGAAAGCGGCCTACGAGGAAAACCACTAAGTTCGAAGGAAAAAAAACATTAGATATTTCTGCAAACATACACACATCTAATTTGACTATAAAGAGAGTCAAGGCTCCAAAACTGGTTTTTGGAAAGAGAGAACAAGGATCCGAAACAGATTTATCAGTGAAAAGGACGATGAAGACTGATTCGCTAGCTGATGAAGCAAAAGGCAAGCAAGACATTACTGCTGAAAAAGAGACAAGAGTCCGCTGTAAGCGGACTAAAGTGGATGTTTTGACAAACCCTCATTACAAAAGTGGTATTGCTGCTGGTAAAAAAGGGTTAAAAAAATGATGGTGTTTCATGCAATGCCATTCGGCACTTCATAGCCTTTTTAGTCTACATAGTACATTTTTTCAGATCTTCGAAAGATACAAGGAGATATTGCACAAGAGGTGAAGTGCATTGCTTTTTCTTCACTGAGGCACTGTGAAAGAGCAAAAGATTTGAGGAATTTACTACCTGTCTAATATGGATTCTCAGAACAGCAACAGCAGTCACTTTATGAGTTCTGGGAAATACTTTTAGCGACTATAAATAAAGAAAATGCTAAAAATGACACCGAGAGCCCCCTGCGTGACTTATTCCGTTAAAAAGTTAAGAAATACTTAACTTGTTCGGTTTGTCAATGGAGTCAAATTGATTCAACAACTTTAGATGATACAGAAGCATGCTACTTTCCTGTACCTGCAGTCCTCAATCCTGAAGCACGTGTCGACCAAGAGATCATAGATACGACGGACATAAGATTTTCCAGAATACTTTACCCATTTCCACCAGCAGGTGTATGTCCAAATCGCCACGAACGTCGGCTTCAGACCATATTCACCCACACTCCTAAATTTCTTGCTGTAAATCTTGATAGAAAAACATTTTCTGGTAAAATAAATACAAGAATAGTCCAGATAACGTCCAGATAATAGATTTTAGTCCAGATAACGTACATTTGAGGAAGATACATGAGCGCATTCTGAGTCAACGTCAATGTTATGATCTGTTTATGTCATTAGAACACTTTCGTGCACGTTTTATCGTCATTCATTGTGGATCTCAGTTTAAAAATGGTCATTATTACTTTTAACAAACGACTCTAGAACGAAGCTGGTGCTAATGCAACGATGAAAAAGTAAGAATGGTAAGCCAAACTGATATTGACTTCTCAAGTGCGAATTTCTTAGTTCTTGAGAAATTTTTTTAGGTAAATGAAATGCTAATTAACACGTTGCTATTTTTTTTTTTTTTTTTTTTTTTTTTTATATAATACTATAAATACTATAATACTATATATAAAAAATATATAAATATATATAAATATATAATACTATATATACTATAATACTATAAAAAATAAAGTTAACTAATTGATGATGAATGAATATACAATGAGAAGACAATTCCAACATAGCTAAGACCGCTGTGTAATTTTAAATGTAGCTGCATTTCTGCTTTCAGTGCAAAAACATGTATTGTTTTGTAAAGTATGGATAGTAAACTTTTTGTAGTTTTTCGTAACTGTCGAGGTTGTCTACAGCATTAGTAAGAGGTTTCTTATTTACCCTAGATCGGTGATGATTAGAAATTATAAAAAAAAAAAAAAAAAATTTTTAAACTGAAATTAAGGAGTGACATTAAAACTTAAAATGAACAGAAATTATTTCATGTAAATAAAAAAGATCATGCCAGTGTTGTTTCTACATTACATTTTAATCCAAAACGAGCAGAAATTAATTTTTTTAAACTAAGTTTTTCCGAGGGAAGTAAAGAGCGAAGATGAAAAACCAAACAAAAATTATTACTTAACAGCCTATCTAACATATATCAATAAAACTAGAGCAAATAAATCAGTTGGTGATATTTCTCTATGTTCGTAGGATTACAGAAAACTAACACTTAAATGAAAACAAAAAAGCCAAGTATAAAAAACAAGCATAATGATTTAGGAGTCAAAAGTGAATACGTAGCATCACAACAGCAAACTATTCTCGAACGCTTTTCATAGTCTTACAGGAGCTGTGACATCAATAACTCTTAGTATACTACTACTACTACTACTAACAACTCATCGCAGCACCAAGCCGCCTGAGGCCAAGACAGCTACGCACCCTCCTCCTCCCCCCCAATCTATTCAAAGCCTCCCTTTTTACACCCGCCCACGAAGTTCCCATTTCCTTTAAATCTTTCTTTATGACGTCCTCCCACCCCAGACGGGGACGACCTGCTTTCCGTTTAGCCCTAGATGGTTGGCCGAAAAGAACAATCTTCGGCAATCTGTCATCCTTCATCCGCACAACATGCCCTAACCACCTCAACCTTTCTTTCATTATAGACCTAGAAAGCGGTATTGAACCACATTTTTCGTATAGCCTATTGTTTGAAATACGGTCAGTCAGCCGGGTACCCAGAACAATCCTTAAGCAATTTCTCTGGAAAACATACAGCAAATCATCATCCGCTTTTCGGAGCGTCCATGCTTCAGAGCCATATCTGACCACTGTCATCACTGTAGCTTCTAAGATTATAATCTTGGTTTGCAGACTTATCTTCCTATTCTTTCAGACTTTTTTTAACTGTTAAAAAACACCCTGAGCCTTGGCTATTCTATTTTTAACATCTTCACTGCTACCACCAACTTTACTAATAATAATTCCAAGGTAAGTGAAGCTGCCCACCTGATCAATCTTTTCATTACCCAACGTCACCTTTTCATCTTCACTTATTCCTAGCCTTAGTGACTTAGTCTTCTTAATATTAATTTTCAAACCTATTCTAGCACCCTGAACTCGCAAAACCTCTAAAACTTCATTCATTTTGCTCACACTTCCGTCTAGGATGCTTAAATCATCAGCATAATCTAGGTCCAGGAGATTTTTTCCTCCCCATTTGATTCCGTGTTCTCCCATTGCCTTTCATGTGCCCCTTAAGACTAAGTCCATCAAAATAATCCATATAAATGGAGATAGAACATAACCCTGCTTAACTCCTGATTTAAAACAAAACCAGCTACGAGCTTCATTTCCTGCCTTAACCACAGCAGTGTTATTCTCGTACATAGGACTAATCACTTTAATGTATTTGTCTGGTATACCATACAAGGATAAGACCTTTGCTAAAGCTCTTCTATCATCTGAATCGAACGCTTGCTCATAATCTATAAAACTGAGGACCAAAGGTGTTTGAAAACTCAGGCACTTCTCAATTATTAGCCTAAGAGTGAAAATTCGGTCAACACATCCTCTACCTTTTCTAAAACCGCACTGCTCTTCTCTTAAAACTTTGTCTACGGCATCTCTCAGTCTAAAAAGTATCATATTACTAAGCAATTTGCTACCTACAGAGACCAGACTAATGCCTCGATAATTACCACACTCACTTTTATCACCTTTCTTATAAAGTGGCTTAATTAAGGTTTTCCTAAAATCGTTAGGTACTTCCCCTTTTTCAAAAATCCTATTCATAATCTTCAATAACTTATTTCTAACCTCAGAGCCACCATATTTAAGAAACTCATTTACTACCCTATCAGCACCAGGAGCCTTATTATTCTTTAATCCTTTTAGTACTGTTGCTAATTCCTCCTCACAAAAAAAATCTTCCGTCACATCCAAAGGATCACAAACTTTTTCATTTTCCTCTATATTTTTTCCTGTAACCCTATCTCGGTTAAGCAAGTTTTCAAAATGTTAGTCCTATCTCGCTATAGCTTTTTCCTAGTCGCTAATTGCCACCCCATTCCTATCTTTAACTGGGACAAGTCCGGATTGACAACTACCTCTCAGTTTATTAACGTGCCAGTACAATATTTTACTATTATGCCGTCTAGCTGCATCTTCTAAATCCTCGGCAATTTTATCCATGGCCTCCACTTCACACCTCCTTAGTTCATATTTCAATACTTTCTCCACTTTCTTTACATTTCTTTTGTTTTCATGCGATCTTTTACTCAGATAATTCTTGTACAAGTCCTTTCTCCCTTCTATTAAACATAAAGCTTTTTCACTAATATTCTTAGCTGCACTTCTAGCTTTCTTCCCTAATACACCTTCAGCAACTTCACAAATTATTTTTCTAAAATTATCCCAACCATCTTCCACATTGTCAAATTTTAAACTCTCAAGATTAGTATTCAAGTGTTCCTGGAAAGTTTTTCTGAATTTCTCATCCCGGAGTCTACCAACATCATAACTTCCCGGGAGGTAATTACCCTTCCGATATTTCAGCTTTAACTTAACCCTTGACACTACTAGATGGTGATCTTTACTTTTAACATCAATAACAGTATACTCTCTTAGTATACAATCAAAATTATCTTAAAAACTTAGGCATAAAAATAATAAGTTTACATTCATTAAACAGCATAAAAAATAATGGATTGATGTATCAGGTAACATATCGGTCTCACGTAATATTGCTCAAAATGAAGAACATGTCAACCATAATATGCACTCTGGAAATCCAGTTATTTCTCTCTATAAAAAGTAGAATTTCAAGTTGTGATACAAATTTTAAAGCGAGTCTGTGGTCTTAAGATTAATAAGATTCCTTTACTTAAAACCTGTCTACAAAATAATCATGAAATGTCCTTTTCAGATCCAAAACGACAGTTAATCTTTGATCTGAGCTAATTGTGCAGAAGTGATGCCGAAATAAACAAAAAAATAAATTTAATAAAGCAACAATCTAAAAATATTTTACTTTTATATTGTTAAAAGTACCCTTAAATGGTTTACATTTCATGATAGCGTTACCTAAGTAAAGAACGATGTGGCCAAAATGTATTTTTTTTTTTTTTTAGACAGGCACTTCATATCAAAGTTCGTAGAAATTCGTAGAAACTTCGAAAAGAGCTCATTCGATTGGAAATTGGGGGGCTAGTGCCCTTTTCAATAGTCGAAAGTGATTGGAGGGTAACTAGCCCCCCCCCCCCACGCCCATCATTCCCCCAAACACATCCAATCAAAATTTTGAGATAGCCATTTTGCTCAGCGTAGTTGATTTCCAGATAGAAAATATCTTTTTGAGGAGGACACTACCCCACAACCCTCGGAGCAAATGTTTTAAGTTATGCACTGAGGGCATATAAGAACAATGTTGGCACAATGTACCATATACTATTTTTTAATTTAGAGCAGGGCACTTCATATGGAAGGGGTCGTCATAGAGACTTCAAAAGGGGCTCATTCGATTAGAAATCGAGAGTTCTAGGGCCCTTTTTAATAGTGGAAAGTGATTGGAGGGCAACTAGCCCCCCCCAGGCCCATCATTCCCCCAAACACGTCCAATCAAAATTTCAAGATAGCCATTTTGTTCAGCGTAGTTGATTTCCATAGAGAAAATGTGTTTTTGAGGACACTCCCCCATAACCCTCAGGGCAAGGGTTTTAAGTTATGCCCTGGAGCATCTAAGGTTTTCATAGAAGGCGTTGTCGTAGAAACTTCAAAACAGACTCATTCGATTGGAAGTTCGAAGGGCTAGTGCCCTTTTTAATAGTCAAAAGAGATTGGAGGATAACTAGCCCCCCCGCGCCCAGTATTCCCCCAAACACATCCAATCAAAATTTTGAGATAGCCACTGTGTTCACCGTAGTTGATTTCCAGACAGAAAATATGTTTTTGAGAAGGAAACTCCCCCACAACCCTCACGGCAAGTGTTTTAAGTTATGCCCTGGGGGCATATAAGGTTTTTATATAAGGCGTTGTCGTATAGAAAATCAGATAGAAATCAGGTTGATTTTCAGATAGAAAATATGTTTTTGAGGGGGACACTCCCACTACCCTCAGGGCAAGGATTTTAAGTTATGCCCTTGGGGCATACAAGGTTTTTATAGAAGGAGTTGTCGTAGAAACTTCAAAAAAGGCTCATTCGATTGGAAGTTCAAAGGGCTAGTGCCCTTTTAATAGTCGAAAGTGATTGGAGGGCAACCCCCCCCCTCCTCCACGCTCATCATTTCCCCCAAAACATCCAATCAAAATTTTGATACAACCATTTTGTTCAGCTTAGTTGATTTCCAGATAGAGAATATGTTTTTGAGGAGGACACTCCCCCCCAACTTTCGGGGCAAGGGTTTTAAGTTATGCCCAGAGGGCGTATAAGAACGATGTTGGCACAATTTACTATTTATTATTTTATTCCTTTAGAGCTGGGCACTTCATATGGAACTGGTCAGCGAAGAAACTTCAAAAGGCGCTCATTCGATTGGAAATTGAGAGTTGTAGTGCTCTTTTTAATAGTCGAAAGTGATTGGAGGGCAACTAGCCCCCCCCCCCACGCCCCTCATTCCCCAAAACACATCCAATCAAAATTTTGAAATAGCCATTTTGTTCAGCTTAGTTTATTTCTATATAGATAATGTTTTTTTGAGGAGGACACTCCCCCACAACCCTCAGGTCAAGGGTTTTAAGTTATGACCGGGGGCATATAAGGTTATTATAAAAGGCCTTGTCTTAGAAACTTCAAAACAGGCTCATTCGATCGGAAATTCGAAGGGCTAGTACCCTTTTTAATAGTCGAAAGTGATTGGGAGCAACAAGCCCCCCCACGCCCATCATTCCCAAAACACATCCAATCAAAAATTTGAAATAGCCATTTTGTTCAGCGTAGTTGATTTCCAGATAGAAAATATGTTTTTGAGGAGGAAACTAGCCCAAAACCCTCAGGGCTAGGGTTATAAGTTATGCCCTGGGGGCATACAAGGTTTTTATAGAAGGCGTTGTCGTAGAAACTTCAAAAAATGCTCCTTCGATTTGAAATTCAAAGGGATAGTGCCCTTTTTAATAGTCGAAAGTGATAGGAGTGGAACTAGCCCCCCCCCCCCCCCCTCCTTCCCCCAAACACATCCAATCAAAAATTTTGAGAGAGCCATTTTGTTCAGCCTAGTTTATTACCAGATATAAAATATGTTTTTGAGGGGGACACTCCCCTACAACCCTCAGGGCAAAGGTTTTAAGTTATGCCCTGGGGTCATATAAGGTTTTTAAAGAAAGCGTTGTCATAGAAACTTCAAAAAAAGCTCATTCGATTGCAAATTCAAAGGACTAGTGCCCTTTTTAATAGTCGAAAGTAATTGGAGGACAGCTAGCCCCCCCCCCCCCACGCCCATCATTCCAAAACAAAATGGTGCCCTTTTTAATAGTCAAAAGTGATTGGAGGATAACTAGCCCCCCCACGCCCATGATTCCCCCAAACACATCCAATCAAAAATTTGAGATAGCCACTGTGTTCACCGTAGTTGATTTCCAGACAGAAAATATGTGTTTGAGAAGGAAACTCCCCCACAACCCTCAGGGCAAGTGTTTTAAGTTATGCCCTGGGGGCATATAAGGTTTTTATATAAGGCGTTGTCGTATAGAAAATCAGATAGAAATCAGGTTGATTTTCAGATAGAAAATATGTTTTTGAGGGGGACACTCCCACTACCCTCAGGGCAAGGATTTTAAGTTATGCCCTTGGGGCATACAAGGTTTTTATAGAAGGAGTTGTCGTAGAAACTTCAAAAAAGGCTCATTCGATTGGAAGTTCAAAGGGCTAGTGCCCTTTTAATAGTCGAAAGTGATTGGAGGGCAACTAGCCCCACCCCCACGCTCATCATTTCCCCCAAAACATCCAATCAAAATTTTGATACAACCATTTTGTTCAGCTTAGTTGATTTCCAGATAGAGAATATGTTTTTGAGGAGGACACTCCCCCCCAACTTTCGGGGCAAGGGTTTTAAGTTATGCCCAGAGGGCATATAAGAACGATGTTGGCACAATTTACTATTTATTATTTTATTCCTTTAGAGCTGGGCACTTCATATGGAACTGGTCAGCGAAGAAACTTCAAAAGGCGCTCATTCGATTGGAAATTGAGAGTTGTAGTGCTCTTTTTAATAGTCGAAAGTGATTGAAGGGCAACTAGCCCCCCCCCCACGCCCATCATTCCCCAGAACACATCCAATCAAAATTTTGAAATAGCCATTTTGTTCAGCGTAATTGATTTCCATATAGAAAATATATTTTTGAGGAGGACACTCCCCCACAACCCTCAGGGCAAGGGTTTTAAGTTATGACCGGGGGCATATAAGGTTCTTATACAAGGCCTTTTCGTAGAAACTTCAAAACAGGCTCATTCGATCGGAAATTCGAAGGGCTAGTACACTTTTTAAGAGTCGAAAGTGATTGGGATCAACCACCCCCCCCACGCCCATCATTCCCAAAACACATCCAATCAAAAATTTGAAATAGCCATTTTGTTCAGCGTAGTTGATTTCCAGATAGAAAATATGTTTTTGAGGAGGAAACTAGCCCAAAACCCTCAGGGCTAGGGTTATAAAAACAAAAAAAAATTTTTAAACACGAAAAACGGGTTTTAATTTTCTAACAAGCAGTGAAATACAAAAAAATTAATTTGGAAAAAAAGCTCCTAATTTTTCGGCCCCAAATCCGGGAGCCTTTATAAACGTAAAAAAAAAAAAAAAATAAATAAACCAAAAAAAAAAAAAACAACTTAAATTACATTACAAAAAAACAAAATAAAAACATAAATAGAACAAAAAGCAAAAACCAAAGAAAAATATAAATAAATAATAACAAAAATCACAAATTAATTAAACACTTCCATGCACTGAATGTCTTTCAACTGGCCTCCTCTCAGTATATAAATGGAAATATATTAAATAAACACTTCCATGTACTGAATGTCTATATTGATTCTACTCGCCTCCTCACATTAGATAAATTTAAATCTATCAAAATTTAATAATATATTTATAATTAGACCAAAGCAATAAAAGATCATCTAACCCCCCGGTCCATAACACTTAATTAAATTTAACAAGTAAATCAAACACTTTATTAATTATAAATTGCATGGATTCTATGTTTTTCAATCTTAGCTTCAGTTCGTTTAATTTTCTCATAATTTAAAAAATTATGAAATATGTTCGAAAGGTCATCTTTCGTTTAATAAATATAATTAAAATCAGTATTGGTTGAATATCTTGCCTGCATTTTAATTAAACTATTATAAATTGAATTGATCCCAAATTCCCCTTTATCTCTATTTATACTGGTCCCCCCATCTATTATCTTTTTTATTTCTATAATTTCCCTGAAGCTTTGTAAAAGTCCTACAGACGTATCTACTATTTTTGTTTGATCAAATAAAATACTGTGATGAGGAAAATTATAAAGATGTTCTGCAACCGCTGACTCAAACGTTTCTGGTGTGTTGTTTTGTTTTAGAGCGTAATCTATTGCATTCTTGTGTTGTTCTAGCCTATTTTCTAAAGTTTGTTGCGTTCTACCCACATATAATTTTCCACAAGAACATGGAATTTTGTATACTCCCTTTTTCAAATTTCTCGGTATCTTGTCTTTCCCTTTATTTAACAACGAGCTTATATTATGTCCTGATTTAAATGCTGTATTTATATTATGTTTTTTTAATTCTCTTCTTAATTTTTGTGATAAAATTGGTACAAAAGGCAAAGTTATGTAATTTGTTTCTTGATTTGACCCATCTTCTTCTAATATTTTTGGCTCCGTCAACTTTTTTTCCTCTTTTCAATTATTTGAGAAATCATTTTTTCCGGATAGCCATTACCTATTAGAATATCCTTAATAAAAATTAGTTCATTTCTTATGTATCTTGGTGATGCTAATTTTAATACCCTATCCACTAAAGAAATAACCACACCACTTTTTACTTGGATCGGGTGATTTGATGTGAAAGACAAATAACGGTTGTTACTAGACGGTTTACGGTAAATTGAAAAATTAAGAAGAGAATTAAAAAAACATAATATAAATACAGCATTTAAATCAGGACATAATATAAGCTCGTTGTTAAATAAAGGGAAAGACAAGATACCGAGAAATTTGCAAAAGGGAGTATACAAAATTCCATGTTCTTGTGGAAAATTATATGTGGGTAGAACGCAACAAACTTTAGAAAATAGGCTAGAACAACACAAGAATGCAATAGATTACGCTCTAAAACAAAACAAAACACCAGAAACGTTTGAGTCAGCGGTTGCAGAACATATTTATAATTTTCCTCATCACAGTATTTTATTTGATCAAACAAAAATAGTAGATACGTCTGTAGGACTTTTACAAAGCTTCAGGGAAATTATAGAAATAAAAAAGATAATATATGGGGGTACTAGTATCAATAGAGATGAAGGGGAATTTGGGATCAATTCAATTATAATAGTTTAATTAAAATGCAGGCAAGATATTCAACCAATACTGATTTTAATAATATTTCTGAAACGAAAGATGACCTTGCGAACAAAGGTCAGAATGGGTTAAATGATGAGAAAAGTAAACGAACTGCAGCTAAGCTTGCAACAAAACGAATCCATTCAATTTATAATTCATAAAATGGTTGATGAACTTGTGAAATTTAATTAAGGGTTATGGACCGGGGGTTAGTTGACCTTTTATTGTTTTGGTCTAAGTATAAATATATTCTTCATTTTTGATAGATTTCAATTTATATACTGGGAGGAGGCGAGTAGAATCAATATAGACATTCAGTACATGGAAGTGTTTATTTAATATATTTCCATTTATATACTGAGAGGAGGCCAGTTGAAAGACATTCAGTGCATGGAAGTGTTTAATTAATATGTGATTTTTTTTATTATTTTTTTATATTTTTATTTCTTTTTTGCTTTTTTTTATATTTTTGTGTTTTTTTTTTTTTTTTTTATTTTATTTTAATTTTCTTTTTTTTTTTTTTGCTTTATTTATTTATTTTTTTTTTCCGTTTATTAATTAAACCGGAATGCGGGCCGAAAAATTAGGAGCTTTTTTTCATAATTAATTTTTTTTTATTTAACTGCTTGTTAGAAAATTAAAACCCGTTTTTCGTGTTTAAAAAATTTTTTTTGTTTTTAATGGAAAAGCAGTGTGGTCTAAGAAATTATTTATGCTAGGGTTATAAGTTATGCCCTGGGGGCATACAAGGTTTTTATAGAAGGCATTGTCGTAGAAACTTCAAAAAAGGCTCCTTCGATTTGAAATTCAATGGGATCGTGCCCTTTTTAATAGTCGAAAGTGATTGGAGGGCAACTAGCCCCCCCCCCCCACCCATCATTTCCCCAAACACATCCAATCAAAAATTTTGAGAGAGCCATTTTGTTCAGCCTAGTTTATTACCAGATATAAAATATGTTTTTGAGGGGGACACTCCCCTACAACCCTCAGGGCAAAGGTTTTAAGTTATGCCCTGGGGTCATATAAGGTTTTTAAAGAAAGCGTTGTCATAGAAACTTCAAAAAAAGCTCATTCGATTGCAAATTCAAAGGACTAGTGCCCTTTTTAATAGTCGAAAGTAATTGGAGGACAGCTAGCCCCCCCCCCACGCCCATCATTCCCCCAAACACATCCAATACAAATTTTGAGATAGCTATTTTGTTCAGCGTAGTTGATTTCCACATAGAAAATATGCTCTTGAGGAGGACTCTCCCCCACAACCCTCGGGGCAAGGGTTTTAAATTATGCCCTGAGGGCATGTAAGAACAATGTTGGCACAATGCACTATGTATTATTTTTTTCCTTTAGAGTAGGGCACTTCATATGGAAGGAATCGTCGTAGAAACTTCAAAAAGGGGCTCATTCGATTGGAAATTGAGAGTTCTCATGCCTTTTTTAACAGTCGAAAGTGATTGGAGGGAAACAAGCCCCCCCCCCCCACGCCCATCATTCCCCCAAACACATCCAATCAAAATTTTGAGATAGCCATTTTGTTCAGCGTAGTTGATTTCCAGATAGAAAATATGTTTTAGAGGAGGACACCCCCCACAACCCTCGGGGCAAGGGTTTTGAGTTATGCCCTGAGGGCATAGAAGAACAATGTTGGCACAATGTACTATGTATTATTTTTTCCTCTAGAGCAGGGCACTTCATATGGAAGGGGTCGTCGCAAAAATTTCAAAAGGGGCTCATTCGATTGGAAATTGAGAGTTATAGTGCCCTTTTTGATAGTCGAAAGTGATTGCAGGGCAACTAGCCCCTCCCCCACGCCCATCATTCCCCCAAATACATCCAATCAAAATTTTGAGCCATTTTGTTCAGCGTAGTTGATTTCCGGATAGAAAATATGTTTTTGAGGAGGACACTCCCCCACTACCCTCGGGGCAAGGGTTTTAAGTTATGCCCTGGGGGCATATAAGGTTTTTATAGAAGGCGTTCTACTTCTACTCTTAAAATTTAACCAAATCAAAATAGCGTAAGTGTATCCAAGCTATCAAAGAAAGTAAACTGATTTTTTTTGCGAATGGTATTTAGTGTTCTATTTCAGGTTAACTAGAGGAGGTATGACTTACTGAAAAGATATAAATGTTTTTACTTTTATAACTTTAATAAATCAAATAATAATAACATTTTGATTACTAAATATCAGTAATGTATATTAAACTGACAATGCACATTCATTTGTATTTTTCAGTGAAGTGCAAATTTTGTTCTGGCCTTGGGAAGACATAGGTGTTTTGCGCCCAACTTATGTTAATTTCTGCTCGTTTTGAGTTTGACTAGGTTATTTATTGTAACCTCTGTTCGTTTTGAGTTTCATTTAATTATCTATGCTGATTTGCTGGTAGTTTCACGCTTGGTAGATTATTTGATTTTATTTTTGCTCATTTTTGGTTTAATGGAGTTCTTTACTTTTCTTTGAAAAACTTATTTTGTGGAAAAAGTTTTTTTAATTAATAACGTACAAAAACTCCTATATTGTTTTGTTTTCAGTAAAGCGGTAGTTCTCAGTAATCTTACAAACATAGAGAAATATCACCAACTGATTTATTTGCTCTAGTTTTATTTATATATGTTAGATAGGCTGTGAAGTAATAATTTTGTTCATTTTAAGTTTCAACTCCGCTCTTTACTTCCCTCAAAAAAACTTTTTTTTTACAATTAATAACTTATAACGCCTGCTCCCGGGCCCTGGGTGGGTTTTGCTGACACCAGAGTTCTTGTAATCTGACCTTATAACTATTTTTAATAATATGGCTCTCAGATTTTTATCTGATGCATGTTAGGAAAAAAGGGTGTGGGTGGTTATTTGCCTTCTGATCAGTTTTGACTCTTAAAAAGTGAAGTAGAACTTTCAATTTCCAATCAAATAAGTCCTCTGAAGTTTATACGAGCATCCCTTCCATAAGAAACATACACGCCCTCAGGGCATAACAAAACTCCAGCCCGGAGACGCCTGCCTCTAGGCCCTGGGGGGCTTGTGCCAACACCGGAGTTTTTTTTTATCTCATTTTTGAACTAATTTCAGAAAAATAGCTATCTCAAAATTTTTATCGGATGGGTTTGGGGTAAAAAGGGCGTGAGGGGGGGGGCGGGGGGCTCGTTTCCCTTGGATCTCTTTTGACTCTTAAAAAGTGAACTAGAACTTTCAATTTCCTATCAAATGAGCCCTCTACGTTTCTTCTGGAAGAACCACTGTTTCTTCCACAAGAACCATAAATACCCCAAGGCATAACTTGCAGCGGCTACCCCGGTTCCTGGGTTTTTTTTCGACGCCTAAGTTTTTGTTATCTGACCGTTGAACTATATTTAACAAAGTGACTATCTCAAAACTTTTATCTAGTGCATTCGGAGAGAAAAGGGCAAGGGAGGAGGGGGGCTAGCTGGCCTCCGATCACTTTTGACTCTTAAAAAATTCGCTTAATTCTTAAAAAATCAAATGAGCTCTCTCTGAAATTTATATGAGTTTCCCTTCCATAAAAACCCTATATGTCCCTAGGGCATAACTTACAACGCCTGCCCCAGGCCCTGGGGAGTTGCGTCGACACCGGAGTTTTTGTTATCTGACCTTTTAAATATTTTTAACCAATTAGCTATCTCAAAAAAATTTTTTTGACGCATATGGCGAAAAAGGCTTGGGGGGGGGGGGCTAGTTGTCCTCCGATCACTTTTGACTCTTAAAAATGACATTAGAACTTCCAGTTTCCAGTCGAACAAGCCCCCTCCGAAGTTTATACAACCTCCCTTACAAATGAAATTCTTCTGAAAAAATAAATAAAATAAATAATAAAAGATTGAAGCCATATGGCTTTTACTATAGGCAACGCTATAGCGTTGCCTCTGAAAGGCGTACAACAACAAAAGGGATGCCTAGAATAGGCTACTAGATCACTGTCATTACGAAAATCATCTTTACTTGAACGTCAAATTAAAACTTTTATTTATCTTTTTAGGTTGAACAACAACAAAAAACGTACAACAACAAAAGGGATGCCTAGAATAGGCTACTAGATCACTGTCATTACGAAAATCATCTTTACTTGAACGTCAAATTAAAACTTTTATTTATCTTTTTAGGTTGAACGATGAAAATAAGGCAAACTATTTTTTATCAACAAACAAAAACACAACAACTAATTTACTAATAACCACCCCATAAAAGATACAAAAAAGTATTTGCGACGGGTCGGATAATTGCGTTTTTTACAATAAAAAAAAATAAATCAAATATCAACAACAAAATTTAATTAAATAAAACAATAAATAAATTACACAATCAAAATCACAACTATAACTAATCTCTCATCAACTATTCTACCATATTTTTTCAAATTACTTTTAAATAACCCAAAGTGCTCAGCCACCCGAGTGCTCTCTGGAATGGAGTTCCATGTATGGGGCCCTGAAAATCTGGTAGGGAAACCAGTCCTGGTTCCGCTTTTATGTGGCAAAACAAAACTATCAGCTTGACGAGTCCCATACCTTTGTATTGATCTATTGTTACTAAAATAGCCACAAAAAACCTCAGGACTTACCGGGTTCTAACATTGTTATGCGAAAATTCCTAACTGGTAGTCACGCAGCTGTCCTACATAAAGTACTTGTAATTTTTTGAAGCAAGTTGAAGTGTTGGTGACACTTTATACGTAACCTCAAATAAGATCTATCACTTAATTCTGAAGGATCTGAACCAGTTTGAAATTTGTATAAAAATTGCTTCACCATAACAAGCATCCATATGAAACATAGGGGTGAATCAAAGCGTGGTATAATAACAATAATATTGTTGGATGTAAAACATTCTTAAAGCATTGAATTGCACCAAGACAAATTGCAACAACCTTACTGTGACGTTTCCGTGATGGATTGCAATCAATATAAAAACCCAGATAATGGATTTCCTGAGCTTGCACCAAAGGCTTATTTTCGAACATAATTCTACCATCAATATCATGAAGCTTACCAACTCTAGAATACAATATAAAATTAGTCTTGGCAAGTTTTACTGATAATAAACTCAAACTAGTAAAAACATAGAAACTTCTCAGCACTTTATTAACTTCTAAAACAAGACTGTCCAAACAACGACTTGAAAACACAATCGCAGTTTCATCAGCAAATGATGTTAGGCAACAATCCGGAAGGCGAAACCTCATGCTATCTACATAAACCAGACGAAGAAGTGGAACAAGGACTGATCCCTGTGGCACAACACAAGACACCCCATACAGCGTAGAAGAAACATCACCAACCATTACTTTAATAGACCGTCCACACGAATTGCTCTTTAAAAACTTTAAACTCCCTCCTTACCATGTCGCTTTAGTATCTCTCTTAAGATCTGAGACCTTGTATTCCTAATAGTTCTTCTTTGCCTGTCTTCTCATGCTATTCACCTTATTTCTAACTCTCTTAAAATTCGTAAAATCTGCATCATCCTGACTATTTAGAGATTGTACATACAGCAGACTCCTTTAGTTTATCATGTCATTTATTTCTTACGTAATCCACGGCTACCGAGGGTCATCCTTCCTTTTTTTTAACCAGTCACAAAGGACACGTTTTATCATAAATCGGTTGAAAGATAGACATAAATTGATCATAGGCTAGTGAAGAATCTCCGAGGATTCTTCCGAGTCTCACTTGATACAAATCAACTCCTCAGCAAAATTATTCAAATTCTGCTTTTTCAGCTTACATTTCAGTATTTTCTTTGCCGCGATAAGTCCTTTTTTCACAAAAATTACGTGAGCAGCCACTGGGAGATGATCCGAGCCTGAATGGAGTATCATGTCAGAATAGCTTTGGCTCAAATAACTATGTCCCATAAAAACAATATCAATTAGCATTTCCGATTGAGTAGAAATTCGAGTAGGTACACAATTTAAAGTGTATAAATCATTCGAAACCATATAATGGAAGAAATCCAAATTATTGCCTCAAACATTTAAAAGATTAAAATCCCCCATACAAAAAAAAAACTCCACTCTAGTAGCGGAAACAAACCTCAACAACTCATCAAAACCTGCAATAAACTCCTCCAAGCGAGCACTGGACGGCTTATACACCATACTAATTAGAACTAATTAATAGTTTTTAAAGTTTAAATATTAAACTTTAAATTGTCGATATGAATTTATCATCTGCAAAGAACAAATAGTGGAAGAATTGGGAAAGATAATTTTGGGAGAAAGGATGTAGATTCGGTGAATAAACCTAGTCGACCAAGGAAGCGTGAAAATTTCACAACAGTTATTGGGGATCCTGTCCATAAGTCGTGCAGGTTTAGCTTCACAAACAAGAAATCTATTAAACAGTACTTGTCATGGTTATCGCAGGTGAAACAAACTCAGAGCAAGAATCTTCCTGTTTATATTCAACTTCAATCGCAAATCCAAGTGTATATTATTTTCAACATGCCTTGAAGTCCAGAGCCTTCCATAATCTGTCAAACAGACCCAAGGTAACTCATGAGTGCGTCGAAGCCACCCAGCCACAAGAATTTTTTTTTTTTAGGACTTGCATTCGTCTCGGCAGCAATAATGGTAAGAGCTTTACAGTAAAGTGGCTGATCAAAAGTCAGTGCTGGAGTCCCACCGTATGTGGAACACTGTTCGCAAACAAAGCTGACTGTGGAGTAGATACAAATTAAATCACTTGGTCTTTTATATATCATAGGTATGAACAGGATGGAGGATTTTCCTGTGCATGAGCTTGACTGCATATCAACATACAGCTCGCTCATAGCTCCCTGTGCGCTAGGCAAAGGTGCAGTAAAAAGTCTGGACAACTTCCATGGCAAGTCGTAATACTTTGAGGGATCCAGAATCGAAGCTCGTGGTAGCGGATCCCAGAGAAGGTTAGGTTGTCCCATGGTCTGTCGGATATACTTAATGGGAATTCGGTTCGGTTTAGTTATCTGCCTTGACATAACAAACTTTCTCCTCACAAGCACTTTTGAAGACCTCAACAGTAGCGTCAAGGAAACAATTATGCCCGTGCCGTGAAAAGTGCCGATATCATCAAGGGTTCGGACATTGTGATCAACGTTACCAGTTATTTGCTGCATGCAAGAAGTTCCTTCAAGTCCTTAAATGTTTTTGTTGTTAAAAACTGAGGCGTGACACTCGAAAAACTTCGTCCCGTAATATGATGAGCTGACACCCAAATCACTGGGCTAGACGCAACATTCTTGTCTATTTTGTGTCCAACGAAATGACTGTTGAGAAAAAGCCGCAGAGATGAGTGTAAGTATTCGATGTTGTCTGTTATCTCCCCAACAGAATTGGGGACTCATATCCATTTGTTGTTTAATATCTTTGGCATTGCTTTTGATTATAGCTGCTGCAGCTCGGACGATAGTTTCCTTCTCCAGTTCTACGTCGAAACATTTTGGCATTAAGCAATACTCGTGGAGAATGGTATGAGCTGTGGCTCTTAGCATAATGTCGTTCTGTCTGCCGTTTATCTCTGCAAATACTGCACTTTCATCAAATCTCTATCGCATCTTCTTTTTCATGTATCTTTCACTATATCCAGGATCCTCTGAATCGCCCAGAAGCTCGTTCATCATACCAACAAGATCATTCAGTGTTAGTTGCTCACTATCATTAGCCTGGAAAAACTCGCCAACTTTTTCGAACACCTCGTTCTGATTCAAGTTCTATTGCCTACCAGATTTGTGTCTTTCAGACTGTAAAAAAATCCACTATACTTGCTGGGGATATTGCGTTCCGTTAGAAATTTCGAGTAGCAGAATTTGTGATAAACTATATCAGCGGCGTGTAGATCGACAGTGGCAGCAAGAATTATAGCCATCACTGTTAGTAACCGGTCATCATTTCCCTTTGCGCAAACCTCTCTTAGTATATTTTCAAAGTCTCTCGTTCTAACCATAAAACTGTCTTATTTCTTCTTCGTTCTTTCAAAGGTAACTGGCGTAGAGCAAAAGAGACAATCGGATTTGAAGTTGAAGTTTCCGAAAAAACGGGGATATCCTCGCCTGTGACTTGTTTCACCTGCGACAACAATGACATTCAACAGATTTCTTGTTTGTGAAGGTAAACCTTGATTTTTCATAATCATCATGATCTAGTACCCTATTCTAGACACGAAATTTGTTGTTGTACGGCTTTATATGGAAGCATGAATTTCACCTCCTTAAAATCAAACTGAACCTAAAAAAAAATTGTAATTTTACTTTCAAATAAAGATGATTTTCATAATAAATGTGATCTATTACCCTATTAGAGACATAAATTTTTTCGGTGTACGCTTTTATATGGAAACACGAGTTTTACCTGCTCTAAATCATGCTCAACCTAAAAAAACACACTTGTGAAAAAGACAGATGAGCCAACTTTGCATATTTGGGATCAGCATAATTTTCTGAGTCGGGTGCTCAAAGAATCATTTCTCATGCAATTTGAGCCGGACCAAAACGTTCCCTTCCTGGACTATAGTCGCTTATTCGGTCATCCCCAAAAATTCCTTCCACGCTAAAAATGACCACCCCAAAGGCTTAAAATTAAATAAACAACTTCTCACAACTAAATAAATTATTGATTTTAATTTGAAAAAAATCACAGGCGATTTGAATTTGCAAAAGGATTAGAGATTCATCACATTTATTTAAATAGTCAAACGTTTTCTTTATCTTCGATTTGGTCCTGAGCATTAGAGCAACTAGTACCTTTTGAGATTTGGCAGCAATGTTGCATTCGATACCATTTCGATGGCTAGAACAGGATCTCTTACAACCAAACTTCGCGAAGGTGAGAATTTTCTTTGATGCTGCTGGAAGATCTGTGAGGTTAAGGTACAATATGCCTTTCTGGAGGTTCCATCCCCAATTCTAAGAATCAAGGACGGCGCTCTGAAGTCCGAACCAATCTTGTACCTCAACACAAGTTCGGAAACAGTGAAATTTCACTGCTGGTGAAGTAGGAGGCCGATCTTGGGGATGGGCAAAAGTTGTAGACGCTGCTTTCTCCTGAAAGACTCGGTATCAGTGACTGTCAAGATTGTCAGTAGATTTTCCACAGTACAATATAGAAAGTTCAGCCTCTTCCCCTGCTTTAATATCTTTTTTCAAAGCATATATTCGAGAAAACGTTGAAGCATTTTCCCAAAACAGTTCATTGTTTTTCAGCCGTTGAAGCGCAATCATTCTGCAATATCCATGTAGACGGGATGTTGTGTCCAAGCCAAAAATTGCGTGAGCAAAAGGAGGCAGTGGGCAGATTTCAATCTGCTAATTTTCTTAACAATGGTTTTGGTATCACTAGTCGCACCTGAGGCGGTTGCCTTAGGCTCACTGTGCATGTCGACCTTGTGCTGCTTGTGGTGCTCAGGATTAGAATAATATAGTAACAACATCAGTAAGTCGATATCGCCCCCGAAAACTACAGTAACCAAAGTCTTCGAACACTCACTAGCAGTAAACACAATAAGCAAGTCAGCATCAGCTTTAGCTTGGATGGTTCTCCAACCTTTGCTTCGTAAGTGATCAGAGAGTACATTGATGCAATGTTAAGGGATTTACTCTGTATACCGATCGCGCCAACTGCGCCGTTTGAGGTTTAAAGATGTGAACTTGCACCTCATAAATTTTCCGATCCCGCCACTTGTAACGCTAAGGATTGTGCCAATTTTGCCATCGAGGACTGCGCCACAGCAATGGGGAGTAAGGTAAATGGGTGACCGCGCCACTCTCAATCTTAGAGAGAAAATAAAATATGTAACTACAAAAGTGTAACCTCTTTTCTTCGAGTTATCTCCAAATCAGATTTCTTAGGGAGCGCTGCCTACGGAGTACAATTGAACTAGTTATCTTTTGTGCGATGAGATACAGGCATATAATAAGAACAAACACAAATAGAAAAGAAATGGATTTATTGAAACTTATATTTCAGGTGTACAACAATGCATGTATATGAGCAAGGCTTCATGTATATGTATATGAGCAAGAACTTAATGTCTGTAATCATAATGCCTGGGTTCTGAATAATAATAATAATAATCCGAAAAACACTTTTCTAACATTATAAAACACTAGTCTTGATTTTGTACGCTAAGAGATTTTTCACGATTGGACCAATTCTTGTGGAGAGCCTACTACCTTGTAATTATGTTTGTAAACTAAACTCATTATACCAACTGCCCATCCAATAATTTATTTTCAATATTTTGATGATTAAACATTCATACTCCTATGATAACTTGAAACTTCCTGTGAACTTTGTATCTCGTGATTTTTTATTGCCAAGTATCTTCGCGAAATTCAAAACCGTCTTCCTTTAGCTGAGAATAAAATGCATTTTTTCTTTTGCTGATTAAGAATTTAGACTCAAGTTTGAAACGGGATTTAAGCTTATTTAGGGGGAGTTCAATTTATTTCGGAAGTATTCTTAGAAGGAAAGAATTTAATTTTTTGTATTTTAAATATATCACATATTACTCACGGTACATATTACCCTTCCCATTATTTAATGACGTCCCGTCATTAGGATTTGCCTGCCCTTGGGTTTTTTGAAATATTTGCGATTTATTTACTATTTGTCCTACATAATTTTAATTGACATTGTATTATTTTATAATTTTATTTAAGCTTAATCAGGAGTGCTTAAAAATTTTCTCTATTACTTTGCTTGTTTTATTATATATCCCTTTCTAAAGTTCCTCTACCGGACTAAGATTATCTATTGTTATAGCCTAGCTACTATATTAAAGATTTTTTTTTCTACATCTAGTACTGATGACTCCTACATTTCCAACTGTATCAAACATTATCATGGGAAATGTTTTATGTGGTTGGGACTATTCTACTATTACTACAAGATTTTTTTGAAAATTCACCTTTTACAAGTTTTTTCCTTTGCTAACTATAGGATAATTATGATTCCTATCTACGCTAAATTAATGGGGAAATACATTGATTTTACATTAACTCTATCTAAGTAACTAGCAATATATATATATATATATATATATATATATATATATATATATATATATATATATATATATATATATATATATATATATATATATATATATAATATATATATATATATATATATATATATATATATATATATATATATATATATATATATATATATATATATATATATATATATATATATGAACGATTGAAAGCCTATAATAATATGTTCACTACATTCACTGGTAATCATTAAAACATTTTCACTGGGTTTGTTCGTTATATAATTCTGATAATAAGTTATCGAAGTTGTTAATTTATCAAAACTATTAAAATGTGACATGTTTAAATTCATACCTACTTCACCACATTACGTGTCTCTTAGCGTACTAACTCCTTCTGTTGTAACTTATGGTCCTTCACTCTTTTTATCTTGGCAAAAATTTTTAAAACACTTGCAATATAGTTTCTTAACAGAATAGTTCGAACACGGTTGGGTTCCTCTTGGATCAAACGCTTTCTCTAATTGTCAAGCGGGAAATGATACTTCCAGGTACAGGTGTGTGGAAATACGCTATCACAGTTCATTCTCACCTGCTGATTCTGGACAGTTCAAAAGGTATTTTTTCCTTAAGGGGTTGAACACTGGGATCGTGTTGGTAATAGATAAGTTAACTATTTTCTTAGTTTATCATTCTTGGGATATTTTAAAGTACATAGAGAATGTATTTCTCGCATAAAACTGTTCGTTCGTGCACTTAGAGCACATTAGTTCTCTTATAAAATTGTTCGTGCATGGCTTGCATTTATTAGCTTTTGCGGTGATTCCTTGGTTAATCACAGGGGAATTGATGTTTGGATTTGGAATGGGTTGACATCAAACATTAGTGACTCCTTCAACATATTGTCTTTAACCCGTGGGAGGAGTATATTGTCACTGAGGGGTTAGTCACTGGGGTTACTTTTGGTTTCTGTAATTCAGTGGTTGGTTTCCAGGTCCATTTTTCAGAAATTATCTCGTAACATTTATGGGATAACAGAGATAGGAACTTTTCGCATTTAATAGAGGTGTTAGGATGGATTCCAAGAAATGGTCGAAATGGATTCAACGCACGTAAATAATTTGGGTTCATCTAGTATCATAACTATACAGTTATATGGTGCATAGGTCCATAAGGATTACCAAGGGTGATATTTATGTACTTATATCTTGTACTGGTCGAAGGGGTTCTCAGGATTGATATGTTTATATAGTTTGACAATGCACTTGAAACTGAGATTTATTAGATAACGTTACCTGATACATAATATGGTTTGTGATCGAGGGACAAGGATCAAAAAGGTATCCGTGATTTTCGTAAACGAAGCTAGGACGAAAATTGCCTGGAGTCTAAGGTGAGTACGCTATGATGGTTGAGATATGATGAAGACAGATGCTACCGGGTTGCATCTGCACTGAACTAAGTTTTGTAATGATTGATATTCATTATGTAATCCCGATTACTGGAATAAAAATTAATAGGCTGAATCACATTTTCTTTATAATGAGTCGTCATTATACATAATAAGCAATACGATTGGTTACATTTAATGGTTAACGTTACGCTACAAGGTAATATTAAGCAAATGCCAATATTAATGCACATGTATTGATTTTAACAAAATGACATTGTTACTTTAAGTAAGGTCTCTTATTATTTTCCTTAGTATACGTTATTACAAACACTTTATCTTAATCTTCTTCAACCCTTATTTAATTCTACATTAGATTTAAAATAACCATTTAAACGTAAGTTACAATACATCATTTAGTTTGAGGTCTCAGTTTACAAAATATTTCATGCCTTCAGTGTTAACGCACCTCCGTGCTGTTTATTAAGCGCATATTGTAGCGTAATAACCGCATGATTTTATGTACACGACGCTTAAACTGTGGGCGCTGGAAGTAGCAAGGGCGACTGGACACCTCTATACCCAATTATTTCCAGATATATTCCCTATTTACTGGCTTAGGCATTGTCGTAGCGTTCCTAGTTTAGACTTTGCATATCAGCCGTTTTCTCATGTTCTTCTTTTGGGTTTTGCCTTCTTAGTCTCAAAATTCTTTCATAATTAAAGTTAGTAAGGTTCTCCTAGTCAGGGAAATCACGAATACGAAAAATACGGTCAGTAGTATGTTCCACCAAAAATTGTTTGAGAATAATCCGTATCTATTATCTACGTACTTTAACCTTTGGTCTTCAATAGTAAATAGGGGGATCTGGGAGTCTAATGCTTCTCTTATTTTTGTAAGCCTTAATGTCCCTTTATTCTTTTCTATTTTGGACCATATCGAGGTTTTCATTTCCCCACTTTCTATATTGGGAAAAGTGTACGACAGGTTAATTGCCTTAAAATTGATTATTTTAGGACTTATTATATTTGTACTCGTGGTAATTAACAAGTTGAGCAAAATTTTTCTATAGTATTTTTATAGTTGTATGATTTTTACTCGTATGCTAAAAGTTTTTAAATTATTATTCCTTTATGACGCCTATCCATTAAAAAAATCTCTTAATCCTGTACTGACTAAGGGTAATTCCATCTATCAGGTTTTTTAACCGCTCTACCCGACTGCGTGGTTACTTTTTCCTCGGTTTCTTGCGGTTTTTTCTTTTTGGGTTTTGATAGTGATATAAGATCAAATTTTTTGAATTGTTTTTTCAAAAGACTCTTGCCTTTTTAATTTTGTTTCTTTCGCATGCACGGCCGTTGAACTCAGTTTTGATTTACCTATATATTTAACTACTATAAGGTCTGATTCGTCGTCAGACTATTCGTAACTGGTTTCCCATGATTCTGCCTTAGAACTTTTAGAAGTGGCACTTCGCGCTTTTGAGGTATCACCTGCCGTTCCTTCGTAAATTTCTATTCCTCTGGAAGTAGAAGGTTTATTCTCTAAGTCCTCGCTTTGAGTTTTCAATTCAGGATACTTAAAAGACTCTTGAGAACTCTGAGAGGAATCAAAAGTTTTGCGGGATTCTGCCATCGTTTAAATGCCATGTCTTCAGGGGGATGAGGTATTTTTTGCACTAGTGTTTCCCTCCATGAATTCCATTGTTTAGGCTAGGCCTTAGACACGGTTATATCATGATACTGTCCTTCCTGGGCGTCCTTGGGAGTTTGATTCCAAGGCAACCTACTTTGCCTTGTTTTTATGGGGAAATTTATTAAATCCATAGCTTCTCGCAGATTTGTTTTAATTGAATCTTTGGGAGGAGTTTTCTTTACAGTAATACGCGGAGTTTCTACAGCTCTGTTCAAATCCACCTACAGCGACATTAATCACTCTCGTAGGTTTGTTGGGGAAGTCATATCCCCTAAAATCATATTCCAGGGACAAGGTGTCAAGGTTTTTTCAGGAAAAAATTAGTTTCTCGGAGATCTGGTATGATAGAATAATCCTGTACTCTCTGATGACGAGCTATCCCGGTTTTTTGGCATTTTTATTCTCACTGGTATTAGGGATTTTCTCTTGGGAATAAATTGATTTTTCATAGCTAACAATTCTTCAAAGTTTTCCTCGTCGCTATCATTTTCAAAATAATCTTGTTTGAAATTAAACGGTTTTAACTCGGCTAACCTTGACTTGGGGGGCTCGTCTTCTGCGCCTGACGAATCGGTAGACGAGGGACGCGATACCCATCTTTCCGGGAATTTGGCTCTTTTTATTCGGCTAACATGTGCCTTGTAAGTTCTTCCATTATCGGAGTTCACCATTTTAAAAGTAAAATCTTTATCATACTTCTCGAATACTCTATACAGACCAGCATACTTATTAGAAAGTTCCCTGTCTTCCACCTATGCCTCATTCTTTAGGTAGACGAAACCTCCTTTCTTAAAATGCTTATTCCTTTTGACTTTGGGTAGGTTTCTTAATTCCTGGTTTATTTTACATTTTTCAAACTCTTGCCTAACCATCTTATAAGTTTTCCTCATCCCATTTATGAACTCTTGTTTGTAATCTTCTGTGCTATTATAATATTGCCGGGATTCAACAATATCATGATACGGTATTCTGAAGTCGCGACCAAATAATAAATAAAAAGGGTTTTCTTTGGCTGTTTCTGAATAAGCAGTATTGATTATGTTGGTTAAATAAGATAATAATTAATCCCAATTGTTCCTGTTGTCTTTTGTATAAATGCTTAATACATTCGAAAATATTTTATGCCAGTTTTCTATTTTATCATTAGCTTGTGGATGATAAGGGGACGTCACCAATTTCTCTATGTTAAGAAAACTCATTAAATCTTTTGTTACCTTAGAAACAAAATTAATTCCGTTATCGCTTATAACCTTGTTTGGAATGCCAAACTTTAAAAATAATTTCGCTAACGCCTTACTCGTGGCGTACACACCTTAATTCTTTAATGCTTTTGCAAAAGTAAATCCGTAAAAGATATCTATGACAGAAAGAATACAAGTATGGCCCCTGTTGGAAACAGGTAAGCCTGGTTCCATATAAATCAAAAGAGACAATATCGAAGGGGAACCTCACTACCGGGACTCTTCCCATTGGGGGGTTAGGATAGGCTTGGGGTTTTTTTCTTAAGTTACACGCTTCACCTGTACTTACAAATTCTTTAAATTTTTTTAATGCCGACGTCACATAAAAATATAGTTTAAATTTATGGAAAGTTTTCGTTATTCCTAAATGTCTACCTATATCTGAGTGAAAATATTCGAAGGCAGGTATTATTAAGTTTTGGGGTAATACAGGTATTATTGAAGTTTTGTTTCTATTTGCCTGAGCAGTTAAAATTCTACATAAAATATCTTCATCAAGATCATAGAAAAAATTTTCTATTTCTTTTCTACGAGTTGTGAATTTATCTGGTAACGCATCATCATTCACAAAATAATTAATAAGTGCTAAACACATTTCGTCCTTTTTTTATTTCTTTTTATATTTTCTAGAGACGACGGACAATAATTATCCTTATTTTCTTTTACAGTGTCTTTTACTTTATTTTTCTTACATGTATGTTTACTCATAGTATTGATAGCGTTAACTTCGTTTTCCTCGGCGTCCGACGGCGTCCTGGGTTTCTCGGTTTCAAAAAATAAAAACTTTTTGCTTTTCATCTCCGACGGAGTAGTTTCTGGGAATCTACTCAAGAAGTCGCAAGCTACATTTTGTTTACCTTTTAAATATTCAAATTCATAATCTAGATCTTGGATTTTCATAATCCATCTAGCTAGAATTCCCTCGGGGTTTTTGAAAGTGCGCAGGTACTGCAAGCTTTTATGGTCTGATCGTAGTATAAATTTTCTACCAATTAAATAATGTCTAAATTTATCCAAGCGGTGGATTATAGATAATAATTCTGTGTTTGTGGCGGAATAACTACTTTTATCTTTTGATATGTTTCTGCTCAAATAGCATATAACTTTTTCTATTGTTTTTATTGGACATTCCTTGTAAAGGATCAGGGTTTTTTATGGCACTTATTTGCGAAAGAATAGCACCGATGCCTTTCGAACTAGCATCGGTTGTGACCACAAATTGTCTGTTTTCAAAATCAGGCAGCGACAATATTGGATCAGAAGTGAGTGCTTTTTTGAGACCGTCTAGGGAAGTTTGAGCTTCCTGGAACCAGGTAACATTTTGGGAGTTCCCTTTAGTTAATTCCAAGAGGGGTTTCGCAATTTGGGCGTAATTGCGCACGAATTTTCTAAAGTAGCCAGTAAGACCTAGAATTCCTCTTAATTCTTTCATAGTTCTAGGGGGTTTGAGGTTTTCAACACATTTTATTTTGTCTGGGTCTGAGAATATCTCTCCTTGCGTCCCTACAACTCCTAAAAATTTAATTTTAGGTTGAAATAAATTTACTTTTTGCGGGCCAGCATTTTAAATTGCCTTCTCTGAATTTCTCGAACACTTTAGCAAGTGTTGCTAAGTGTTGTTCAGTGTTTTCTCCTACGCATATGACAACATCGACAAAATGAATGATATCCTTTAATCCTCTTAATAGATGTAATAAGGGTCTACATAGCGCGATTGAACTTGTCTTAAGTCCAAAAGGTACTCTTAAGTATTCGTAGGAACCGCATTCAGTTGTGGAAAACGCAGTATTATAGACATCTTTTTCAGCTATTGTCACTTGGAGATAGCCTTGGGTAAGATCCAAAGAAGTAAAAATTTAGTATTTGTTCGAGATAAAGTCAAGGATTACGTTTATTCTTGGTAAAGGAAATTTAGCACTAACTAATTGTTTGTTAAGGGCTCTATAATCTACTACAAGTCTTAGGTCACTATTCTTCTTTGGGACCAAAACCACTTGTACTGAATATAGACTTATATTGGGGCGGATAATTTAATTTTTTCTAATTTATGAGTTTTATTTTTCAACCACTCTTTGTGCTTGTACGGCACCCGATATGGCTGTTTTACGGCAGGATTACCGCTCGTTATAATTGGAAGTTCATAAAACGGTATAAGTACGATGTCATGTTAAGATTCGAAAAACAAATATTTGAAACTCCATAATAATTCGCATAATTTTTTCTTAAGTTCTAAGTCCGTAATATGATTCATATTAAATTTGTTTAAAAATTGGGATTAAGTTAGAGGTTATTTGTTAATTGACGTTTTAATGCCGTTAACTTGGTTTCTTTGGAATTTTCCCATCTATCTAAATCATTCTCCGAGATAACTTGGATTTGCACTAAACACGTCCCCTTTTTAATTGTAGTCGTATCATTTTCGTAATTTTTAGTTACCGAAATTACACTTTCTTCTTTGTCGTAAGATATAATCTATTATTCGCATAATAGACTTTTAGGAATTTCATTCGACGGGATCGAAAACCATATTTTGGATTTGCTATCCACTGGTTCAATCATCTTTGATATTTGAATTCTTTGCATCGTTTTGGGAGGGACTTTTGCTTTCCGTATTGCGAATCCATATATTTTTCTTTATTTTCATTGTCTATTAAATTTAGACTGGCGCTACCCGCCAATAACATTGGCTGCGGCTGAACCGCATTGGGTTTCGCTACTTTTTTCCATAATTCCACTATTTCCTTGATTTCGTCCAACCTATATCGTCGCATATCTCCTATTTTTATTTTTGCAGATAAAATACACTTATTACTTAAATTTACTTCATTTCTGCAATGTCTCCCAGAATAGGTAAACAAATTTCTGATTATGCCATGTCCTCTTTGTAGCAAGACATGAGGTTCAAAAGATTGCGACGTTATACCGCCAGAAATTTTATTTACTGGTACAGTCTCTTTGTAACTTTTGTTACAATATCGTAAGGCAAGGAAAGGGGTTTTTGACGGGTAAACACGCCTTTCTGCTACTACGTATACTAATGCTTTATTAGACGTTGGAAAAATAGCACCTATGATGACTTCATGCACTAAATTGTTGCATATTATAAAGTTTGTCGGAAAAACTCTATTATCCCTTTTTAGGTCTAGGCTAATTGAACCTTTTGCATCCAACTTATGCCCTGTTACGCTAATTAAATTGGGATTATTACAATTCCTCTGTCGCCTAATATGGGGAGGCAACATATTAAATACGCATGTGTTTATGATATTAACCGTGGCACCAGAGTCAATTAAAGCCTTAAAGTAAACATTTGCCACACAAAAATCATTAAATATAGGTAACGTATTATTACTATCACTAAGGGACGGTATTATTATTGGGTTGGACCTATAAAATATTCTAAGCACCCTCTGGGTCCAATTTTTTCTTCTGAAGGGCCTGACACGTTTCCCTGCGGAGTTATTTCATCCGTCGGTGTCTGCAATAGAGATTCAGATATAACCATGGAATCTCTAGCTAATTGATTTATATTTGTTTGCCAATTTTGCCATGTATTATTATGATAATTTGGATTTCTTGCGGCAGTGCCGGGTGCAGGCGTCGACTGCAAATGCCGTTGGCTTGAAAAATTTGCGTTTCCCGTCGGCAAATTTTCGGGATTTCTATATACCATTCTTGCACTATATTGGCTTTGACGAGTATTTGGGTTTTCGAATCGATATTTATTTTGTCTATTGGGGGAGGGTTATACAAATTCGGTTGGTACGCATTGTGAGGTGCTGATTGGCGCAATCTTTCCTGGCTATAGCCTTGTGCACCACTGTCGTTAAAATTTTTTCTCCCGAACAAATGGTTGCCATAATTTTGCGTATTAATGACGGCATTCCTTGGTGCCGTTATGTCTCTAATCCTAAAGTGACACTCTCTCGCGATATGCCCAGGTCTTTTACAGTTATAGCATCTTACAATTGTGGAACTATTTCCATAATTGATTGGTTTAATGGGCTGAAAACGTACGGTTTTCTGCCTATTGGGTTCTTGCGTTCAATTCCTTTGTGGCACTGGGGAGTTATCCCTTGAAAGGAAATTTGGAGAAGATTGATCGCCCTTGAAGGTCAGGCTTGCGTTTGATTCGCCTAGGCTATTTATTTTTGTTTTACTGTGATTTGCCACGATCGTATCAATTTCGATCATTCGTCCCACCTCCTGTACTGCAAGATCCAATGTCTGAATATTTTTGGATATTACCATTGTATATAATTTTGGGGGTAGCCCTTGCAAAAAGGCTTGTAGTATGATTTTTTCATACAATTCTCCTGAACCCTTTCAAAATTTTGCTTCTACTTAAATCCGTATATTTTGAAGATATTCTCTTATATTCTGTGTATGGTCAAAACATACCATTCCGTGTTTTAATTTATTTATTGAACTAGTTTCGACAAATCTATCTTTGAATGCCGTTAACAATTTTTCAATTGTATTTATCGGCAAGCTGTCATCATCCCCTATAGTATTTTCAAATTGCTTTAGGAAGGTTAAGGCCTGCCCTCTTAATCTTAGTAGGGGCATACCGACTAACGTTTCTAGCTCTGTTTTAGTTAATTCTGCAAACTGGGCCGATTGGATATTAAATTTGTCAACATCTGTTTGTCCGTCATATTACGGAATAGATTTTGTTATTTCTACATTTTTTGCGACCAACTTTTGCGCTATTAATAGTTCGCTTAATTCTTCTGACATTTTTGTGTTTGAAATATTTAAATTACGAAGTTGGTTTAAATATTATATACTCACAATAAACTTATTTTTCACTTAACCTATTTGGGGGAGGCTATTATCTCATGTGTGATATTTTAAAAGGTTTTCCTATAATAACTTAGCGGTTATTGGCCTAATCGCTTTTTCTTATAAGTCTGTATCTATCCGAAGATTTAAATTTAAATTACGACTTTTGTAGCATAACTAGTTCGCATGCTATCCTCCAACTTTACGACCGCGCCATATGTAATGTTAAGGGATTTAATCTGTATACCGATCGCGCCAACTGCGCCGTTGAGGTTTAAAGCTGTGAACTTGCACCTTATAAATTTTACATTTGTACCACTTTTAACAATCAAGAATTTGCCAATTGTGCCATCAAGCTCTGTACCACATCAATGGGGAGTAAGGTGAATGGGTGACCGTGCCACTCTCAATCTTAGAGAGAAAATAAAATATGTAACAATATAAGAGTAACCTCTTTTCCTCGAGTTATCTCCAAATCAGATTCCTTAGGGAGCGCTACCTATGGAGCATAATTGAACTAGTTATCTACTGTGCGATGAGATACAGGCATATAATAAGAACAAACACAAATAGAAAAGTAATGGATTTATTGAAACTTACATTTCAGGTGTACAACAATGCATGTATATGAGCAAGGCTTCACTTCAGTCAGAATAATAATTTTATAATTTCTCGCAGAGTTGTAGGAACATAGTGTTTGTAATCATAGTGCCTGGGTTCTAAATAATAATAATCCGAAAAACTCTTTTCTAACATTATAAAGCCCTAGTCTTGATTCTGCACGCTAAGAGCTAATTCACGATTGATCCAACTCCTTTGGAGGGCCTGCTACCTTGTAATTATGTTTGCAAACTAAAGTCATTATGCTAACTACCCATCCAATAATTTATTTTCAATATTTTGATGATTATGTAATTCATACTCCTATGATAACTTGAAACTTCCTGTGAACATTGTATCTCGTGATTTTTATTGCCAAGTATCTTCGCGAAATTCAAAACCGTCTTCCTTAAGCTGAGAATAAAATGCAGTTATTCTTTTGCTGATTAAGAATTTAGACTCAAGTTTGAAACGGGATTTAAGCTTAATTAGGGGGAGTTTAATTTATGTCGGAAGTATCCTTACAAGGAAAGAATTTTTTTTGTATTTTAAATATATCACATATTATTCACGGTACATTGACGAAACGGGCTTTGTTCCTTTTGCACGAAAGAAATACCTCCTTTTTAGTGGTCAGTCTCATCTCTGGGCTAAACAGTACTTCCTGTCAAGTGACACGTTTTCGCTTCAGATGAATCATATCTTTAGTCGAAGCAAAGATGTCGTAGTCATCAAATGAAATAATGAAGTCCGGATATTTGACCAAAACGTAGTTACAGTATTGGTCTATGATCTCCGGATGTTAAATTATCCACCCAGGGAATCCTTTGACGCTAAGCACCCCCGTCTAAGAATTAGATGCAAGTCAAACTAAACTTTTCCCCAATAGCATCAGTTTCGGAGAGTCGCTTCATAGCTTTAACAGCTCCAGTTTATTTAGCTTTTGGAACGTCCCACGAATAGTCAAAAAGCGACACAGGTTTGGATTCCGGCACGTTCCGAAAACCAAATAAACCAGAGCTAGCAAAAGCTACAAACGACTTTCAGTTACTGACACCATTTCTTTCAGCAGAAAGTAGCAACGTCTACAAATTTCATCCATTTCCAAGAACTACCTTCTACTTAAGCAGCAGCAAAATTTCACTGAAATGACATGGACATGACTCTTTCTCTGCATTAGCAGTGCAATTCTTTTTTTTAGAGAATTCCTAGAGAATTTGTTTTCCAGTTCGAATAATACCAAAATCAAAACTTTCGCAATGTTTGAGGTAACCCCTAAAATTAATTTAGATTGACTGTACTAGGGGGCATGGCACCCTATCCTCTAACAAATTCCACCTATAATAGAAAGAAACCTCTGAGAAACAAAATATAAATCTCACATATCCAACTCCAAATTTCATAAATTCTCACAAACTCCCTCCATCTAAAACCAAGACCTGTCCCTTGATATGGCTGGAATGACAACTTGAAGGTAAAATTGGAAAATGTTACGTTTTAATTTTTCAATGTTCTCTAATTAAACAGACAAACCTAACAGACAAGTATAATTATGTTTTCAGTTCAGTTTCATGCAAAAGCTCAATTCTTAAAGTCAACTTATAAAACAGAGTATATTCCAGCTTTTTGGTTCCAGTAAAAAACAATCAGCCTCTATGGAGACCCTGGGGGGGACGAAGGGAGATCAAATTTTTAAACGTTTAAATATGGCATGATAAATAATAGATGAAACGAAAACTTTGCATGCCCTAGAGTTTGAATCTTATTTTTACAAAGCTTAGATGGGGGCAACAAGGGGAAGTGGGTAACAATAAATTAAAATAAATTAATTAAAACAAGTAGATAATTTCGGAGACCACACTGCCTTACCATAACGATAAATAAAAGCTCAAATAGGGATAAAATCCTTTTAATAGACAGTATTTCACAAACAGTGATAGAAGTTCATAAAAAATACCAGATATTTCGGTCACAGAACCAGTGACCGTCTTCAGTAGTAAAACTAAAATACATCAGTAGTTTAGTTTTACCACTGATGACGGTAGCTGCATATGTGACTGAAATATCTGGTATTTTTTATGAATTTCTATCACTGTTTCCGAAACACTGTCTATTATAAGGATTTTATCCTTATTTGAACTTCTATTTATAATTAAAACAAGAGAGTAAAAAAATGAAAAGCGTAAAAAAAAATGTTGAAAAGTACCTACAGGGTATTTCAAATACATCCGCTTCAATAAAATATTTTTAAACTATTTGAACAAAGGGCTAATTTTGGGAGGAAGGTTAGATTGCAGTTTTTGAATTTTAGATCTAATCCTGTTTGACCTAATCTTGTTTTTCACAATTGAGTAGACAATTTGATATTTCGAAGATAGAGAAGAAAATTTTAGTCTTGAAATGTAATGTTCATCAATCATCATTTCTTGAGTGTTTCTATTTTATAGAATAGTGTTTCTAGTTTATCGAATAATCTGTTACTTGGAATAAAAAACAAAGTCGCACAACCCTGCTCAACTAACCGCACTGCAGCTCAACCTCGTTCAACTAAACCACAATGGAAATCAACCGTCATTTAATTTGACCTCCATTTAACTAAACCCTCATGCAATACAGTCTTCATGCGACTCCTCTCCCATCTTTCTCAACCCCGTACTGTTTAACCCTCCTTAAATCAATAATATACGTAGAAAATGTAATTTAGCACGTTTGGTTGAAAGTGATAAGACTTCACTTGAATGAAATGGTCTTCGTTCGTTGATTGATATCAACGAACGAATATACAAGTGTTCGATATGCAAGTTTTTCTTTGATGCTGCTTTACTGCAAAACTCTCCCTCCCCTATAAAAAGAAATTATACTTTTACCTTACTCACTTGAAATTAGCATTGTTCCTGCCCAGAAACCAAACACGGTTGAATTGCATGGTTTCAGCGATGGGGTTAAACAGGGTTGAGGCAAATAGGCTTGAGTTAAACGTGAGTTCATCTGCATGAAGGTTGCATTGAATGAGGGTAGGATTGCACAGGGGTCACAAGGGGACAGTTACAAACACCACTTTTCTTTTATCCAAAAATCAACCAACAGTGCAATTCTGGATACTCATATAAATACAAACAAATAATACTTACGCTATACTCATCTAGCCACACACTTAAGACAAGAGAACGAAAGTTCACCCCAATGATCAGAAAAATTTACATATTTTCGTCTCTATTAATTGTCCTATACCACCCTAGCAATGCTTTTGTTCCTGTCTTTGTTAAGATTCTGCAAATTCTTCTAGAACAAGAAGCAATCAGTAACCCTCTTCAATACTAGCCGAGCGGGCTCATGAACAACCAAGCAACTTATGACTCATTTGAAAGTCAAATCATATTTAAACAAGCTAAGCGTTTTGTGGGAAATGGAATAAAAAATTTCCAATGCATGAGAGGTAAGTATAGGCCTATACGAGCCACTACGAGCAGGGTTATCACCTAACAAAGATGAAATGGAAGGATTTTCCACAACCTTGAGAAAAATCTGCAGCAAAAGCAGAAACAGATGAGTGTTTCTAGACCTATCTAGTTGAGCAGTAGGAATGGTCGACGAATGCAGAGGATGCCTGGCCCCCAACCCCATTGCACTTCCTGGTTCATGGGTCACGAAACAGAGATCAGCACTGCTGGTAGGAACTGTAAATTCTAGTTATGTATTCATTATTATTTTTGTTTTACCAAACTAGTTCAGCCTGCCAGTGCTTGAGCATCGTGTCTAGAACGAAATCTGGACTGGATGATTCAGTCACAGAGAAGTGAATAT
The DNA here is from genome assembly GCF_049724085.1 of Artemia sp. Qi Xiang Cuo. NCBI lineage: Eukaryota > Metazoa > Arthropoda > Branchiopoda > Anostraca > Artemiidae > Artemia > Artemia sp. Qi Xiang Cuo. The sequence goes on from NC_142800.1 coordinate 61,979,103, forward strand.
GGTAAAAAAAAAAGTGCATAAGTAGTCAAGAAAGTCAGTGACATCTTTTCCATTTTCATTTAGAATTGAAAAACTCAGCAAAAGTCTTAGTGAGAGGTTCAGTCTTTGAAAATCTTAGAGAGTAATCCTTTCAGCTTTATTAGAGAAATTGAATACGTCTTTCCACAACACCTTGCCTTCTCGACAACCATTCTCTAACTCTGCAGAAACAAAATTACCTTTGTATGTGGGTTAGCATCAGTAAATGACACAAGTTATATTATTTCATACTTTCATGAATTCTAGTCACAAATCTAATTTTATACACAAAAGCTAGCATGTCTATCCCTTCTGCTTTCCTCAAAAGCCTTCTTACAAATAGCACTAGGCTGAAAGGGTTAGATGGGACAAAACAGGCAGTTCTTTTCTAATAGTTTGATGATTAATTATGTTTTAAGAAGTTGATTGAATTGTTATAAGTTCACTGATGACATGTCAAGTCTTGCACTTTTAAATATTATTGCTTTTTTAACTTTAAAACATCGAAAGTTATTAAGAGAACTAGAACTGAGAACTACTGAGAACTCTGAGAACTACTGAGAACTTCAGAGTTATCAGTGGGGCCTTTCCCAGGCCACTCAGCGCGTCCCCAGGTGGCGGATAGGGGAACGTCCTGTAGATATGCAGGGCACCTCCCGGTAGGGAGGCGCGGACCAAGGGAGGACCCGGTCTCTGGGGGTCTTGAAATATAGCTGGAGCACCCACGTCTGGGGGCCATAAGTTCAGGCGGAGGAGGTGAAAGGCCCCTCTGATGTGCACTGGGCAGGGCCCATTGGCGAATGGATACGTCCCGCCAGTCATAAACCGTCTCCCAATCATGGAAAAATTATAGGTGATGCAGGACGCCAGAAGGGTGCATTATCGGTCGTAGATATAGCCAGACCCTGCTAGGGATGGAGATGAGTGGCTTACCACCGTCCTGAAATTAGCCAAGAAACCTCTTCTCCTATAAAATATGAAGTACACACGATCAAGAACGAGAACCAATACTACCGCGTCCGGGGCAACCGACGAAGTTACCGCGTCCGGGGCAACCGACGAAGTTACCGCGTCCGGGGCAACCGACGAAGTTACCGCGTCCGGGATAACCGACGAACTGACGACCCAGAATCTCCCTTTAACAGTGTTGACAACTCCAAACCCGGAGGCTATGCTTTCTCCTAAATTTATTTTATCTGTTGGAACCCTGAACGTTAGGACGCTTGCTAAACAAGGCAAAATAGATCTTGTCCTAAATGAACTAAACCGATATAAATGGGATATTGTGGGACTTTCAGAAACACATCTCCCTAGCACAGGCGAAGAAAGGATCGGCAACACTAGTCTGATAGTGTCTGGGAGAACCGATGGCGCCCATCGCCAAGGTGTTGGCTTTTTAATGTCGACTAAGGCACGAAGATCCCTGATTTCCGTAACGCCTGTGTCAGAACGGTTGATTATGATACGAATGAAGGGATCCCCGATCAACATCACGATCATACAAGTCTACGCTCCTGACTGCAGCAAACCAGATGAAGAGTCTGACAATTTCTACCTTCAGCTGCAAAGCTTAATTGACGCAGTTCCTAAAAAAGACCTTATTGTTGTCATTGGCGACTTCAATGCTATTGTTGGTAACGATTCTGCTGGAAATGAAGATGTTATGGGTAAATTTGGCCTTGGACGACTTAACAAGAGGGGCGAACGCCTCATTGAATTTTGCAGAGACAGTGATCTAACCATTACCAATACTCTCTTCAAACATAGAGAACGTCGTAAGGTGACATGGACTTCGCCGGATGGAAAAACCCGTAATCTTATTGATTACGTGCTCGTCTCTAGGCGGTGGAAATCATCTGTGCTAGATACTGTCACCCTCGCAGGTAGCGATTTTGAAAGCAACCATTCCATGTTCATGTCTGCACTAAAGATACTCCTAAAATCTTCCTCAAAGCTAAATAATAGACCCGCTCGTTTCAACACACATCTTCTCAAAGACCCTCAAATTTTCCAAACCTACATCGATGAACTGTCTAATCAAAAATCGGACCTTCTTTCTAACATTCCTGTTACTCTATCTAAAGAGGATATCGATAAACTGGTCACAGACTCCTCTAAGATCATCAGCAAAGTAGCGATGTCCGCCCTAGGAACCAAAAAGGGTGATAAAAAGCCTTGGATAACAAATGAAATTATTTTATTATGTACTGAGAAACGAAAACACAATAACAGGTCAGACAGAGAGAGCAGGGACAGATATAAGCAGTTGAAGCGTGCTGTAGAAAAAGCCACCCGTAGAGCCCATCGCACCTACATTAAAGACAAATGTGAACAGTGTGAGGCTGATTTTAAGAAAGGCGATTCATACTTTATGTATAAGAGAGTTCGTGAGCTAACAAGCAAGAAAAGCCTCAGTTCTTGTACACTGCTAGATAAAAATGGCTCTCAGATACAAAGCACAGAAGGTATCCGATCGAGATGGATGGAGCATTTCAAAGAAAAGCTTAATCCTGATATCTTTCCGAACTCTGCTGTCCTGGACCTCTTGCCCGTTACTGTCTCAGATCCCAGCCCACCTCCTCTCCGTTCTGAGGTCGAAGATGCCATCCAAGCGCTGAAGACTAACAAGGCCCCTGGCCCGGACGGGATACAGGCAGAACTGCTGAAAGTCCGGTGTGAACCACTTATAGATCTTTTCCACAAGGTTGTATCCGGTGCCTGGCAAAAGAGTCATTTCCCAACTTCTTGGTGCGAAGCCACAATTGTTCCACTACACAAGAAGGGGTCAAAGGCGATATGTGATAATTACCGTCCTATTAGCCTAACAAGTCAAACTGCCAAGATCTTCACCCGAATTATACTCCAACGGATCAGAGCCGTGTCATCCTTAGTCATCCAAGAATACCAAGCCCGTTTTCGCCCTGGGAGATCGACCGTTGATCAAATTTTCACTCTTCGCCAAATTTTAGAGAAATATCTGGAATTCGGTCGCGGCCTGTATCAGCTCTTCATCGACTTTAGGCAAGCATTTGACCTTATTTGGAGAAATGGCCTATGGCATATCCTTCTCCATTACGGAATCCCACGAAACCTAGTAGATCTTATCAAGGATATGTACTCAAAATTTGGGAGTCGTGTGATGACTAGTGAAGGTCTCACTGACAGTTTCCAGACTTCCGCAGGTGTCCTTCAAGGATGCCTTTTGTCTCCAGAGCTGTTCAACCTTTTCCCCACAGCAGTCTTATCCCTGGTGGAGACAACTTGTGGCGCACATATAGGGGGTGTTCAGATAGATAAGCTAGCCTACGCCGACGATATCAACGAAATGGCTGAAACACCCGAGGATCTACAAGCCGTTCTTAACGACGTCTTCGAAGCCACTAGTTCTTTTGGAATGATCATAAATGTATCAAAAACAAAGGCTATGTGCTGCTCACGAAAGCCAAAGGATACAGTTAAGCCAGACCTGAAAATTAATGGAGAGAGTATCCAGTGGGTTGACGAGTTCCCTTACCTCGGCAGTCTGATCACCAGCGACAACAGTCCATCAAAAGACATCAAAAGACGTCTCGCCCTCGCGAGTTCCAGTTTCAAGGCCCTTATGCCCATATGGCGAAGCAAGGATTTGTCTCTGCGTCTTAAGACACGACTTTTTGATACCCTGATCATCCCCATTGCAATCTACTCATGTGAAACATGGACACTGAAGGTAAATGACAACCTTCGACTTGCAGCATTTGAAACTAAGTTCCTCCGCCGCATCGGCGGGATCACTTACCTTGATAGAATCTCAAATTTCGAACTTTTCGAGCGCCTTAAAGTACAACAAACAATTCTCATGAAGATCCAGCTCCAGCAACTTCGATGGCTCGGTCACGTACAACGGATGAGTCGGTCCCGTCTCCCAAAAATCACCTTCGAAGGCCAAATTCACGGTTCTCGTCCTCGTGGTCGTCACCCAAAAAGGTGGAAGGAAAACTTTGCACCTCACCGCCTCTCGGACCTTCTTCGCCTAGCAAAAGACCGTGAAGCATACAGAAGGCACATCCACGCCGTTACGAAGAAAGAGGCCCCAAGACGACCTTCAAGGACGGATGGGACTTAAGTAAGTATATATATGCTAAACTGACAATGCATTCATTTGTCCTGTTTTTATTAAAGTGCAAGTTATGTTCTGGTTTTGAGAGGGCATGGGGGTTGTCAGTCTTACTCATGCTAATTTCTGCTTGTCTCGAGTTTGACACTGTTATTTATTGCAATTTATGTTCGTTTTGGGTTTCATTAAAACTTAATACCACTCCCCAAAAAAATCTAGGGTCTAGAACCTCTAATTTTTCCTATCAAATGAACCCCATCTAAAGTTTATACGACCACCCATTCCATAAAAACCTTATATACCCTGGGGCATAACTCACAACCCTTGCCCCTAGTCTCTGGGTACTTTTGTCAACCCTGGAGGCACTGTTATTTGTTCTTTGGACTGTTTTTAACAAAATGAATATCTCTCAGTTTCAATCAGATGTATTTGAAGAGAAAAGGGCTTCTTGGGGGGGGGGGGGTAGCTGTCGTCCGTCACTTTTAACTCTTAAAAGGAAACTATAAATCTCAATTTCCAATCAAATGAGCCTCCTCTAAACTTTAAACGACCACTCTTTCATAAAAACCATATATGCACCCGGGGCACAGCTTAAAACCCTTACCTTCGGGCTCTGGGGTTTTGTTTCAACCCCGAAAGCCTTATTATATAGTCTTTAGACTATTTTGAATAAAATAATTATCCTAAAATTTCTTTTGGATGCATTTGGGAGAAACAGTACGTAGGTGAGGAGGAGCTAGTTGCCATTTGATCATTTTTGACTGTCAAAAAGGCACTATAACTTCTGATTTTCAGCTGAATGAGGCCCCTTCGAAGTTTATAAGACCACCCCTTTCCATAAAAACCTTATATGTTAATAATGTGAAACTAGTATAACTTATGGCCCTTACCTGAGGGCTGGAGGGAAGGGTTTCATCCCCATAGACAAAATTACTAGACCTTTCAACTATGTTGAACAAAATAACTATCTCAAAATTTCGATTGGATGTGTTTGGGGAAATGACGGGCATAGGGGAAGGAGCTAGTTGACTTCCAATCCCCTTTGACTCTTAAAAAGGGCACTAGAACTTACACTTCCCAGTAGAATGAGCCCCATTCGAAGTTCTATGACAATTCCTTCTATATGAAGTACCCTGGTCTGAAAAAAATATATATACAATCCATTGCGCCGCCATCGTTCTTTGCTTAGGCAGTACTGTTGCGCTGCCTAAGAAACTCAGAATATCCTTGTCAATTGTGGTAACCTAGTCCCATCTTAGCTCGAAGTAATAAACTTGAGGGTAGCCAAAAGCAAGCGAGCAAAATTACTTTTAGGACTGCAATATGTTTATTATAAAGATTTTTTTCAGAGTATTATCTCTGCTGACCCACAAAAAAAAGAAATGACCGGACAATTAAATTAGCTTAAAATGTTTCTAGTCTGAAACTCACCATTATATTTTTGCCGAATATGTGTCTGATTTACGATTGAAGCACTTTAACCTGTTGGTTTTTATAAAAAGCTAAGCCTGACATCTATTAGTTTGACTGATTTGCATTTTCACTTGTACATAAATTTAATTCCTAAAAGTGTATTGGTAATACGGATATTAATACATAATAGACAATACAGTGCTAGCAGGTTTCTTTATGTTATTATGAAGAATAAAGAAATTATTTATTTGTTTATGTGTTTCAACAGAATCTGATATAATCCACTGATACGCCACCCTTCCCATGCCCCGAGAGTTTTATTTGAAATCTGAGAATTTTCCATGGGTCATAACAGCCACATGGGTGCTTGCATAACCATAAATACTTATTCATTAATCAAACATTTGAATTCCTAATGTTTCTGAGCATCAGACAAAAACAATACTGAAAAGAAAATGAAACGCTGATTAACAAGACATAAATTAGCTGGATATTTTAAAGTGTTGACAATTCAATCAGGAATAATAAAAATACTAATTTTGTAAATTTTTTCAGATTTCAGGATAAAAAGGCTTATAATTCCAAACGCATCCCTGGCTTCAACACTAATCATAGGAGAGAAAAACTCACATATGACAAATTCAAAATACATAATTGGATTATGTTGATTCTTCGGACGAAGAAAAAACTGACTAGGAAAGAAAAGACAGTCTAACAAATTAGACAATGAATAATTTTTTTCATGTTTGTAGCATATATAGACATAGTTCAAATACCTTTAAAGTGACTAGTAGGCTAACTGCCTCAACTGAATGGTACCCATGGTCAACATAATCTCCCATGAACAGGTAATTTGTATCTGGTGGTTTGCCACCCATTCTGAACAGTTCTATTAAGTCATAGAATTGACCATAGACACCACCACAAACAGTGACAGGACATCTCACCTGATGTACATTTGACTCCTTAGAAAGAATTTCTTTGGCCTGAAAATAAAACTAAGATAAAGAATTTAAAATTACTTACATTGCTAATTTTTGTTCTATTGTGAAACTCTTCAAATGTGAAAAATTGGACAAATTTTCAAAAGTTCAATTTGAGTTCTTTTATATTACTTTTTTTAATTTGTTTTTCTGAGCATGGCCCTTGGATATAGGGTCGAAATATTCGTTTAAAGTTGCATTCAACTGTCTTATAAAAAAAAATCTATCGTTCTACTTGTTGTTTATGAAGAGGCAGCTCTTCACTGCACTCTATACACATATCCTAATCAAAATATGCAAAAAAAACAACTAATTTATAGACAACCATGAACCACAATATATCTAAAACTTATAATTTGAGTATAGTATTACCCTAATCTTTTTCTTAAAATAAACCAAGCTACAACAGTCTTTGCTTAATAGCGTAGGTTATTCCACACCTTACATATAAAAGACTATCGATCTGGCTGTAGTAGCTTGAGGAGCATGAAGACTGCCGTTTAGGGGTACAGCATTATTTATTATATTCAGTTGTGTTTGCTTGTGGTTTGCTTCTGTATGATCTTGCTTATATTGCTTACTTGGGTTTATTTATGCTTTTATTGTAGGTGATTAGCTCAGACTTAAACCATTGAATTGAAGAATTCTACATAGTGTCAGAACTCATAGAGAATATGCAGCTCCTAGGAAAAATCAAGATATACACTAGACGCTACATCTTTCAAAAACAAGACGAAAGGAACACTGAAAATGTTGAGAAACACATAAAAGAACTAAAAATTCTAGTTGAGGCAAGTGGCCATGCTGAAGATAGGGTGATGGTAAGAGACAAAAAAGAAGTGGAGTTACAAATCCTAGACTGCGTGAGATACTCTCGGGAATTTTTAATAGCCTCACACTTACCCAAGCTGTCACAATTTGTCATGCACCTGAGTTGAGGCTGGTCATGTAAGACAGTTACTATGCTTTTTATTGCACTCTATTTTGGGTGGAAGGTTGCAACCCTAACTGACCATGGGATTTGATTGGAGCAAGGTGAAACCTAGATACTGAACTCCTTGGGGTGGCCTCCACCCAATTCATGGGGTTGAGGTCACCCTTGTAAAGGAGCGTTTGATCTGGGGAAATTCCTTATCCAGAGGCACATGGTTAATAGATAAAATCTGTCTCATCCCGGATGAACTCCACTTACTTCATACGCAGGCCATTGTCCATAAATATGGATCGTATGCCCTACTGCAGTTGTCTACCTATATAACATCCTCCTATGATGGTGTTCTGCTTCATCATGCAATTTAACCAATTACTGGGATAAAGTTTGAAACTCACAGGACGTATCCATACTCTGGTGGGCACTGCTGAGTATACATTCAAGTGGTCTTCTTCCTCCTCTGCCCATATTCACGGCCCCTGGGCAAGGATGTCCCAGTTTATATTACGGATCTCCTAAAACTAGATCCCCTCCTTGGTCCATGCCTCTTTCAACGGTGGTACCCATTATATCTGTCAGGCTTTCCCCTATATGCCACCGGGGGGGGGGCACAGAATGTGACTCAGAAGGACCTCAGAAGGTGCTTCTTCCCGCAACAAGAATCTGCAAAAGCTGGGCTTAAAGTAAATTGACAAAAAAAAAATGGCAATCGAGCCGCTTACCCAAGTTATGACCCTGGAATTCATTGCAGTTTGCAGCGCCTATGTTGAAGTTGCGAACTTCCCTTATCTTGGCTCAATTATTTCGAATAATGGCTAATTGGCATTGAAACTGGGCAGCCAAATCATGAAAGCTTCTCCTGGTGTTGGAAGACTCGGTGCTTTGTTCAGGTCACCCAATATTTCTAGGCATACAAAGCTGCGTATATATAGCTCATCCGTTAGCTCAATCTTGTTTTACACAGCTGAGACTTCCTCTTCTATTTCACAGCAGGCGGGCTTTTCAGTTGATACTATTTAGCCCTTTTGCTTCACTCTGTGGGCTACAGAGCTACTAGCTTGGTTGTCTCTTATTTATTAGATATTCTCAGACATCTTTCAGTAGATCTTTCGACTCAAGGAGTTCAAATATAAGATGATAGATATCGATTTCTTTGCTCTGTGCGCAGGTATAGTCGGCTAGGCTCTTGGCTGATAGTGAGATTTTGTGGTTTTTGAAGCCTTTTAACAGTTTACAATGCAAGGTATGCTGTGCAGACGTCAGCATATTACATTCAAATAGGCAGTGGTCAATTGTTTCATTATTCATAATACAATACCTGCAAAGAGGGGACAGGGGAACTGAACCACTTGAATTAGGAAACTGATACGAGAATGCAAGAAAGTTTAGTCCATTTGTTCCAGAACGAATTCTATGATAAATTTTAGAAAAATACTTATTGGGAAAGGGGGAAAGAGTAGAATTTTTCTTATTAAACATAATATCTGATAGTCTCCATCGGTAAATATCTCTAATGGGGATTGGTCTCCCACTTGGCTGGTCAATATTTATAGCATTTTTTGCTATTTCATCAACCTGATGATTACCACTTATACCAGAGTGGCTAGGAATATACTGAAGATAAGTTCTTATGTCACTTGAAGCAAGATTATCTATAATACTAAGACAATGATAAGTGTCAATATCCAGCTTATACTGAGGAGCTGAAGACAGCAACTCAAGGCTTGATAAAGAGTCAGAATAAACTATAATATTATTTGAATTAGCAGTCAAGGGTTTATTTTCAAATAAGGTGTTCTAATGCCATGATTATGGCATTTAACTCTGCAGACATTATAGATAGATTATTATACAATCTCTCACCCAATGCAACTTTCAGGTGAGGAAGGAAGGCACCACTTGCTAGCTTCTCATTCATTTTGGACCCATCAACAAAGATTTGGAAATGGTTTTTTATAAGTAATTGTATTAACTTCAGCAAATTTTTTCTGGACAAAAGCGATGGGGGTTAAATCTTAAGTCCACTTTGAGAAATCAGTATTTATTATGGGGATTGACCAATTCCATGGAGGAGACTGGAGGAAAGTAGGTGCAATAGACTTTGCGGGTACAGGGAACTTCTTCTGAATATTGGCATACTCATCTGCAATGCCTCTATACAAGGCTGGATTTCTTAACCAATTATGTAGGGTGTGTAAGCTATTTGATTCAATTTTTGTAAGATGTTTTATCAAGAGAAAGCTACGTCTCTCTCTTGTTGTTGTTAATTTACTTCCCGGGAGCAGAAACTCGGTCCTTTTGCTTATCCTGATATCATACTTGGTATATATTATATTGTTATGTATTATTTCAAAGGTTTCCATCTGGGCCCTTGCGAATGTAGCATAAACAATGACTCTATAGCGAATATTATGTCTCGTATATATGTATAAAACTGGAGTAAGGTTTTTTCTTTACATCCCCAGGGGGTGGAAAGAAGTCTTTTTAGTATAATTGTTTTTATAGCATTTTTTTATTGTGTTTGAAATGTGGAGGTGGAAATTAAGTTTTTGGTGAAGCATGAGACCTAGGTAATTAATATGATTATCTTTAATAGTTGTTCCATTTAGAGTTAGTCTTGCATTAACATGATTTCGCTTTTGGTGAAATTGGATTATTTTTGACTTGGTGGGTGCAATGGGTAAATCTGAATGTTGAGAGAATTTTTCAAATTGGAAAAGTGACTTTTGTAGCTTTTACTGTGCAATCAGAGGTGTTGCCAGATGACCATAGTACCAGATCATCAGCATATTGTAGATTCGTGTGGGGGAGGTTCATGTCCCAGAGATATAGGGCAAAGAGGAGGCAGCGAGGACTGCTCCCTGAGGGAGGCCTTTCTGATAGAGATGTGAGCTAGGGGGCTTAAAGGATGGTGTTTTGCAAGGAGTACTTGATGCATTGGGAGTGTTTGACTTGGGAGTTTTATTTGATTTCAATATAGGTTTTATTTGGTGTGATTGGGCAGCATTTGCTTCCATTGCTGCAAGAGGGTATGAAATGGCCTTCTCTGTTGCTATTTAGAGTGGTAGTGCTCTTTTCTTATATGCAGGGCATTGTGATTTATTTGTGGATTCATGTGGGCCTTTACAATTGATACATGTAGGCTGAGTGTTGTTGCAAGTTGTCAACTCTTTACGATGGGAGCCTTTACAATTACTACATGCTAGGAGAATTTAATTGCATTTGTTTTTTGTGTGTCCCAGTTTCAGACACTTCTGACACTGGATAGGTTTTGGCTTGTATTCCTTGTGCGGTTTGATTTGCCCAAATAGGAATAACTTTTCTGGGATATTAATTTTTTCCTTCAGTGTAAATAAGAAAGATCTACTTGTTTTTAATCCATTAGAGTTGGATTTACCCAGCTGAGTGACATCTTATAGAGGGATTATGTTACCAGCCCTATCTGAGAGCCTTTCTTTTAACTCCTGAATTGGTATTGCTAGGCGAACATTATAAACTACTATTTTTGTTGGGGATTGTTTTGGGCTCCATTTAGATGAATTAAATGGTGTATTCAGAAGAGATTTGAGATTAAGTATTATATCTGCTGACTTCTGATCTTGGACAGCTATTAGCAAAGATCCATCACGGTGAATGTTAAGAGAAAACGTTGATTTAAACATTTTGAAAATTGCAACCGTTATTGTAGTAATCTTTGGTATTTCAAAGGGGGTATTAGGAGAAATTTTGAGGTAAATGCCTAAGTTTTGAGAAGAACAAACTTGGACAGGGGGAGGGAAAATACTTTTGATTGGGGACATTTTTTTCCTTTTTTTTTTGAGCTCCTAGAAAGGACCTCTTGAAAGCCATTATCATTTATGTTGACATTAGCTCCAACACTGATCGTTATCCTATTTTCAGAATTTGAGCTTTCATGTAAGCTCCGTGATAGAGAACTGGAACAGCCAGCATGGGGCAAAAATGGATCAATTTCATTAGTATTTTGGGTGAGATCTGGAGGGACTTTTTTTTTAGGGGGAGTTCTTTGCATTGCCTATTGGAATAAGCTTTAAGCTAAACAGAAAAAGATAATAATATGATACAAGACTGTCTGCACTCTACTGTGGGGAAAACTTCACCATCCACAAAAGAAAACACCACAGCTTGGCCCTGAGGAGGATTTTGAGCACGATTGGTTCGGTACAACTACTGATAAATCGAGACAATAATTCACAAGAAATTTATTTTTAAATTTCTTAAAGTGTTGCTGTTGAGGCTAACTCAAACCCACCATCTTGAGAAGGATAGACGCCTGCCAGACGAAACAACTCAGTCAAATTGAGAGGTTTCGATGGAATGATTTTGTCAGCAAAGAAAGGCCCCTTGCCCTTACTCACTGAGTTCCATTTTTATTACAAATTGCTCAGCAAACTCTCAGATGATTTGAGCATTTACTTCAGATGCTACTGTCAACCCCTGCTAGATTTATATACAACTTTGGCCCCTCAACCCATGGTTGGTTAAACCCAAGGGGTAGACCTCAGACCAGATGGAAGGACATTCTTCAGAAGCTCCTCAACAAGGCCAACATTGCTGCAGCTAAACACCCCTCATAGCAGCTGGTGGGTCCACCTGGAGGGGCAAAGTTGCTATGCTCTTTACACCCCATACCATCCACCAGGAGCCTTAAGTCAAGCCAGTCAAGTGAGTTGTCCCAAGCACAACTCATAACATTTGAACAGATAGAAATAAAGCGTGAAGTAAATACCATTTCGAAAAACAAATATTATCTGCCTCATAAGAAAGTGAAGTGCTACTTTTGTGTTTGCGTCTATTCTCCCCAACACAAAGGCCCTGCTTAAGGAATTCTGAAAGTACAAAAAGAGTAACCACTTTTCCAAAGTTTGCAGAGGCAAGGCAGCGAACGCTGTTGGCAATGGTGCACTAGAGAACCCTATCTTCACTAATGACCTCAAAAATCAGTAGAGAAACCAAGGTAGTTCTATGGACAAGTGGAAAAAACTCCAACAATGATGAAGTTTTGGCAGAAATACAGGGATCAGAATTATTCCTGCTCATTAGAAAAGCGACTTGACTGCCTGTCAAGTAAGTGAGTATGACAGCACTATACCCTCAAGGTCGGAACCGGTGTTACTGATCTCAGTTTCATGGCCCTTCAGCCAGGAATTACGATGGGGGGCTGGACGCCCTTCTGTGCTTTCGCACACCCTTCTTGCTTACCTTCCCCAGATTTCTCCAGGGTATCCAATAACAGCTGGGTCAGCTCTGGCTGAGCTTAGTCACGCCACTGACCCCCGTCACAAACCAAATAACCGGCCACAGCAAAAATCGAATACGTGCCCCTCAGAAAAAGGATTCCAAACCAAGAGCACCAGCCACTTAGCAATGACGGCTCACAACCTTGCAAGGGACTCGTAGTGGTAAAAAGGAGACCAAAGTGGAAAGGAATTTTCATTGTCACTCATGGTCAAAGCATCCTTTGCTCATGAATCAGAAACTGTGCCCCAGTCACCCTAAGAATCATCATATTAATGAGTCTTAAAAGGAACTCTAATTCTTAAAAGGGGCGGGTCAGTTGTCTTTATTTTTCCATTTTCTTATCGTTTAAACTTTCAGCTATACTTATTTAAAAAAAAAAAACTTCAATTGCTTTTTATTTCAATTTATTTGACAAGCCCTCAAAGACATCCCAGCCATTAATACTGTTAGACAACCATGTTTAACAGAAGGCAGAACAAATAGTTTTCCATGGGTCATAATTGTCACATGGGTTCTTGCATAACCATAATACTTATTCATTAATAAAATTTTTGAATTTCTGATGTATCTGAGCATCGAACAAAAATAATCCTGAAAAGAAAATGAAACACTGATTAACAAGACATAAATTAGCTGGATATTTTAAAGTTTTCTTAAAGCCCTTATGGGTTTTCTTAGCAGGTACAGCAAAAATGTTCCGTATTTTTTTGTCAAATAAATTATCTTATCAATACTAGAAACAAGCAAAAACAATCCCTAAAACTTCAGCTAGCAAGTTAACCAATTCACTTTTTGGAGCGATTGGTGAACTTGCTATCAAGTCTGACTTCCTCTTTTGCATGTCCTTTGCAGCCTGCTCTTTTTCATACGTTTCTTTTTTTTTGTCTTCTCTCGTTTTCGAGACACTCTCCAGTAGGGAATTCACCGAGACAATATCCACAGAATCCTTAGAAGTTCCCACTCTCAGTAAGCATGAGGTGGCCTCTTTTAAGAGGACATCAACAATTGCTTGTTTTTTTTTTTAGAGGCCTGTTTTTCTTGCAATGATTCTCAAGTCTATCTAGCTGTTTGTTTGCTAGAGATTAACTACGTTTAACTCCCTTTGTTTTTCTTGGTCTTGGATGCTTTGTTCAGCAGCTTGTTCTTTTGCCTTGCTCTCCACAAAGTCTTGGTATTCTGACCAAGCCAACCTAGCCAAAGTAAACAATTTTGGGGGAAAAGGAAAACTTTTGGGTTTGCCTCCATATGTGTTCAATTTGCCAATCACACACAGCGTTGCATTCAGGACTCTTTCTAACATAGAATGTCAATGCAGCTTTTACAAGCTTCAACAAAAGCATATACTTTTGCCAACCAAAATCATCCATCATACAGAAGATATGATGTCAGTGAAGGCTGTATTCTGGACTACATTTAGATTCCGTAATAAGCAGCACAATAGCACTGAGTAAGTAGAGAGCAATCTGGGCACAATGTATTAATTTTCTTTCATAGAAAGATAGACAATTAATACCTTGTATAGAAAGAGCCCTTTGTATAGAAACAGGTGTTGTAAAAACTTTGGAAGAAGCTCATATGATTGTAAATTATAAGTTCTAGTACCATTTTTAAGAGTCAAGAGTAAAAAAAAGGGCAACCAGTCCCCTCCCCATGTCCATCAGTTCCAAAAATGTATTCAATCAAAATTTTGAAATAGCCATTTTGTTCAGCATAGTTAAAAGCCCCAGTAACTATGTCTCTGGAGAAGTTGACACGCCAAGAGTCCCCAAAGCAAGAGCTGTATGGTATGTAGTTTACCCATTATTTACATACAGTATTTGTCATTGAAAAACGTGGGCATGTTTAATCTTTAGTGTCCAAAGAGAAGACAGACATTCAGGTGAATCTTTCAGAGAATGTTTAGGGGAGTGATGAACTAAATCAAAACACATTATGTGCATATGAGTTGTCAAAAGGGTTTCAGAGAATGTTTAGGGGAGTGACAAACTAAATCAAAACACATTATGTGCATATGAGTTGTCAAAAGGGTGTAACTCAGTAATGACTGTTTTCCCAGTTCCCGATAATGTATTCATTAGGAATTTTCAGGAAATGATGAGGGGGATGATTAATTGACCAAAAAGGCAATGCTATTACTAGTACTACTGCTTCTATAGCAAGTAGTACTAAGGCTGAGGATATTGAAAAGAAAATTTGAGGAAATGTTCAGGTGAAAGTTGAACTAAACCAAAACATTCTATGTGCACACAGATTGTCAAAAAGGGTGTATCCGCATTATCTATGGAACAGCTTGCCATATCAAGCTGAAGTTTCCAGGGCATCATGAGGCAGATATTCAACTTAAAATAGACAAAACGTGCATACTACTACTGCTACTAATACAACACTACTACTGCTCCTACTACTGTGAAGCCAGTACTATTAAGGCTAAGTAAATGAAGGTGAAAACTTGAGAGAATATTGAGGGAAAACTCGAACTAAATCAAAACACACTATGTGCATAGAGATTGCCAAAAGAGCATATCTCAGAAATGGATTTGGGTATGAAGTTGGATCTTTCAGATAATGCTTAAAGGGGAATATCAATTGACCAAAAGGTAATCTGTGCACACAACTACTAATACTACTACCAGTGCTACTTTTACTATTAGGCCTACTTCTATTGCAACTACTTGCAAGGCTAAGAGTATTAAGATAAAAATTTTAGGAAGTGTTGACAGGGAAGTTGAACTAAATTAAAACTATGAATATACAGGTCATCAAAGGGGCATATCAGAAGTGTCGCAGCAACAGCTAATTGTATAAATTTGAAAATTCCAGGACTTGATGAGGGGGATATTTAACCAACCAAAAGGTAATTTGAAATACTACTGCTGCTACTAGTATTAGTGTTACTGCTGCCAATATTACAACTAGTCTCAGAATCAAAACTACTAATACTCCTACTACTAATGTAACTCCAATTACAACTATGCCTAAGGGTATGAAGGTGAAATTTTGAGGGAGCATTGAGGGGAAGTTGAGCTGAATCACAACTGACTCTGCATGTAGATTGTTAAAAGGACACATAAGCTATAGCATTATCTGAGGAATGGTTTGATGAGGTTGAAACTAATGGGGCTTATTGTGGGCTATTTTTGAATACCATAATTGTGTTTCTGGCGAAAGAGCAACTTCAATTGCTTTTTATTTCAATTTATTTGACAAGCCCTCTAAAGGTCACCCCAGTCCTTTAATACTGTTAGACAACCATATTTAACTGAAGGCAGAACGAGTAGTTTTCAATGGTTCATAACAGCCACATGGGTGCTTACATAACCCTAAATACTTATTCATTAATCAAATATTTGAATTCCTGATGTTTCTGAGCATCAAACAAAAACAATACTGAAGACAAAATGAAACACTGATTGACAAGACATACATTGCCTGGGTATTTTAAAGTGATCTTCAATCCCTTAGGGTTTTTCTTAGCAGGTACAACAAAAATGTTCTGTTTTTTTTGTCAAATAATTTACCTTATCTGATATTATCAATACTGGAAACAAGTAAAAACAATCCATAAGACTTCAGCTAGCAAGTTAACTAATTCACTTTTGTGAGCGATTGGCGAACTTTCTATCAAGTCTGACTTCCTCTTTTGTATGTCCTTTGCAGCCTGCTCTTTTTCATACGTTTCTTTTTTTTGTCTTCTTGCGCTTTCATAAAACTCTCCCATAGGGAATTCACCAAGACAATATCCACAGAATCCTTAGAAGTCCCATCTCTCTGTAAGCAAGTTGTGGCCTCTTTCAAGAGGGCATCAACAATTGCTGGTTTTTGTTTTTAGAGGCCTGTTTTTCTTGCAATGATGCTCAAGTCTATCTAGCTCTTTGTTTGCTAGAGGTTAACTAGGTTTAACTCCCTTTGTTTTTCTTGGCCTTGGATGCTTTGTTTAGCAGTTTGTTCTTTTGGATTGCTCTCCACATGGTCTTGGTATTCTGACCAAGCTAACCTAGCCAAAGTAAACAAGACATAAGCTATAGCATTATTTTAGAAATGGTTTGATATGTGAGGTTGAAACTTCTGGGGCTTGTTATGGGCTATTTGTGAATACCAAAATTGTGTTTCTGGCAATTTACCCCCCCCCCCCCCCGATGATCAGATACGTAGCCCTACAATATTTATAGAACTAAAAAAAAGATTAAGCACCGAAATTCTTACTTTAGAGTCTTTTTCTATTAATCACATCATTGTGTTTCCTCCTATTATTATCCCCATTGAACATTAATTTTAAACATTATTCTACACAACAATTCTACTATGGTCCAGAACCTTTCATCCATATTTCTAAGGTCTGCAGGAAGGCAGTTGTGAGGAGAAGGGATAATGAGAAAGTAAATTGGCATAGAATCTTGGAATTTCATTTTAATTGGAACTTTAATCCAACCAATCAGCAATGACAGACTTAAAAGGCTCAAACTAGAGACAGCAGCTGACACTCAATTGATTGAGCTTGCTAAGACAATCAAAAGTGGTTGGCCAGCATCCAGAAGAAATCTCCCAGCAACCCTCACCACATTCCACCAAGGCAAGGAAATTCCAGTTGCCAATGCCCTGTTGTGCATGTATCTCCCTGAAGAGGATGGAGAGATGCAAAAAGAGATTGAATTATATGTGCATTCTATTATATCAATCCAACCAATCAGCAATGGCAGACTTAAAAGACTCAAACAAGAGACAGCAGCTGACACTCAATTGGTTGAGCTTGCTAAGACAATCAAAAGTGGTTGGCCAGCATCCAGAAGAAATCTCCCAGCAACCCTCACCCCATTCTGGAATGTTGGGCATGACCTAACGGTCATAAACCAAATCATACTATAAGGAGATTGCCTGGTCATACCCAACAATTCCTGCAAAGACATCCTCAACTGCATACACAAGTAGTATTGTATTAATGACTTTAACTGGCCCTATGGGGCTACTCTTTTCTTCTATAGTGATTTAAGATCATGAAGAAGGTTTAACAGTGATTCCTCCAATGCTGTCATCTACATAATCAAAGTCATAAATGACGTTATTGTTAATTGCAGTTATAGATGGTGGCATGTTTTCTTTTCCATCAATATATACTATATACAGAAGAAGCGGGCCCATAGGCAATCCTTCCAAGTTGGCCTATCATTCCGGGAGGGCAGTACCCCCACTATATAATAACATACATAACCATCCCTACATCAAGACACAAAACCAACCATACAACAAGACACATAGCCAACCTTATAATAGCATAGATAACCAGCTACACATCAATATACAACACCATCACTACAATAAAATCCATATATTCATATACATAAACATCAAATAAACACCAATACACATGAACATCCATCCGTCATTTCTTTGAAAACAAATTTTCTCATAAAAAGAATTGTAATAAGTTAACAATACGCACAGGAAACCATTTCAAATATACAGCAATATCTTGAGGTCTCAGATTAGAATGTTTCTGTAGCCAAGCCAATGATTTCCTGTGACAGGCATAGCGTTATCTTAAGCCAATGTTTTGTTATAAAAGAACAGAGATCATCATTTTATTAAGTCAATAAATAATATTTGAACTACCAAAATGGATACAACCAAAAGGGATTGTAATGATGAATATTATAAGCAAGAAGTAAGCGATTTATTTTTCCTTGCATTCTTAATGGATGGCAAGACTAATTCTAATATAGTTTATCAAATGGTATTTACAGTCCCCTATAGTCAACGAATTGTATAGTTTTAAAATCATCTTACATTACTATTGTAGTGTTGGATTCAATCCGTGGAATGTTTTGAACCAGGTTTATTCATAAGGGAATGGTTTAAAAAGCGTATTCACTGGATTTTATGTGTTTGGATGTTATATAGAATCATTAATTTTTTTAATGTTTCTCATCAAAGTAGTTATTCATAATCTCTTGTATTCAGTCCATGGGTTATTGTTGAACCCAAGCCTTAACGTGAATAATAGTAGAGTATGTATTATGACTGTGACAGTGCCCATACCCAAATTAAATTTTTTTCTGGCTATGAAATAGAAAAGGATATAGTATTGTAATGAACATGACAGGAAACCATGTTACCACTCCCAGGCCCCAAATCCCCCACCCTGGGCTCTGAAGCCACAAGCAGGACCCCAAGTCCTACACTTGGCTCTGAAGTTCCATACTAGGGCTTCAAGTCCCCAAGATCCAAGTTGATTACATTGATTATATGATTCATGCTCATGGTACCAAGTCTAACAGAACGATGACGAGTTCTATGCATTGGACATGATTTTTTTTTAGGTTTGCCATGACTTCTACAGTTTAGTATTGATTTCTATGGTTTGGTCTTGATTTTCATAATTTGGTCTGGATTTCTATGGTTGACCATAATTTCTATGAACTCATCTGGTTAAAAAAATCTTAATTCAACCTAAGGTACAAGGATCCAAGAGATGAAAAGCTTTTTAACTACATCTCATTGGTACCAAAACTTCCATATTTAAATACAAATCTTAAGTCAACCTAAGGAACATGGATCCAAGAGACGAAAAAACATTTAATTCTATGTCCTTGGTAGTAAAAGTTCTGAAATATAAAAAAAAGAACTTATTCATCCTAAGGTACATGGATTCAAGAGATAAAAGAAAGTTTAATTTTATGTCCTTGATACCAAAATACATTTTAATTTCATGTCTGGGGTACCAAAACTTCCAAATATAGAGAAAAAATCTTAATCCGACCTAAGGTACATGGATCCAAGAGACAAAAAAACATTTTAATATCATGTCAATGGTAGCAAAACTTCCAAATATAAGGAAGAATCTTGAAAGACTACAATTTTTAGATTTGATTGGACATAAGTCACATGGGCCCAAGAGATGAGACTTTTTAATTACATATCCTTGATACCATGACTTCCAAATGCAAAGAAGTTTTAACTGGACCTAAGACACAGAAAAACTTTTTAATTTCCACATCATTGCTACCAAAACTATCAAATATCATGCATCATATTATTAAAATAATGCCATGTTTCCAATTGTTGTCTGATAATCATCAAACATCTTACATTGCAGCATTATTTTCTTGCTTGATATTACCGAAATTTGCCAGGTATTATAAAATATTGTATTGCATTATCAATATCTTGCAAGATATTATGAGTATCCTCTCCAGTATTACCTAAGTCATGCAAGATATTAACAGAGTCATACATGGTATTATCAAAATCTTGCCAAGTGTTTCCAAACCTTGTATGGCAAAATCAAAATTTTGTCTGAAATTATCAAACACCTTAAGTTGCAGCATTAACGTCTTACATGATATTACTAAATCATGCTAGGTATTACATAATCTTGCCTTGCATTGTCAAAGTCTAGCAATAAATTATGAGTATCCTTTCTGGTATTACATCAGTCTTACAAGTTATTAACAAAATCATGCAAAATGTTTCCAAAACTTAGATAGTATAATCAAAATCTTGTCCAAAATTATCCAACACCTTACATTGCAGTATTAATGTCATACATGATACAAGCAAACCTTGTTAAGCATTACAAAATCTTGTCTTGCAATAGTAAAGTCTTGCAAGATATTATGAATATCCTTTCCCATATTACCTAAGTCTTGCAAGTTATTAACAAAATCATGCATGGTATTATCAAAATCTTGCCATGTTTTTCCAAATCTTATGTGTTATAATCAAAATCTAGTCTGAAAGGATCAAACACCTTACATTGCAGTATTAATGTCTAACATGATAACAGCAAACCTTACTAGATATTACAAAATCTTGTCTTGTATTATCAAAGTGTTGCAAGATATTACAAGTATCCTCTCTGGTATTACCTCAGTCTTGAAAGTTATTAACAAAATCATGCATGACATTATCAAAATCTTGCCAAGTGTGCAAAATCTTGTCTGAAATTATCAAACACCTTACTTTGCACTAGTGATGTCTTACATGATATTACCAAATCTTGCTATGCATTACAAAATATGGTCCTGCATTATCAAAGTCTTGCAAGACATTATGAGTTCCTACAGTATTACCTCAGTATCATAAATTATTATCAAAATCATGCCAAGTTTTTCAAAACATTATGTGATGACCAACCATACAGTACCAGTGAAATGGCTGCATGAGGCAAATCCAAAAGAACTTTCAGTGAGTTTTACATTTAGACCCGTTTCCACTTTCGCAAGTACTGCCATCATTTTCAGTAATATTTATAGATGGCAACATAACTGTATTTCAAGCTAGGTTACATCAAGTTAACTGCTTTCAACTTAGGTTCATTTAACTTCACTTACCTTGACCTGCCATGCTATTTGGAAGTTTTGCTACCTATAAAATGAAATTAAAATGTTTTTTTGTCTCGTGGATCCATGTACCTTAGGTCTGATTAAGATTTTTTCTTTATATTTGGAAGTTTTGGTACCCTGGACGTGAAATTAAAATGTTTTTTTCATCTCTTGGCTCCATGTGCCATAGGTTGAACTAAGGTTTTTCTTTATATTTCAGAAGTTTTACTACCAAGGACATGAAATTAAACATTCTTTCATCTCTTAGACCTATGTACCTTGGGACAAATTAAGATTTTTCTTTATATTTCAGAAGTTTTACTATACCAAGGACATGTAATTAATTTTTTTTTTCATCTCTTGGATCCATGTACCTTAGGTTCTACCATGTACTGGTTCAAAATATACCATGGATTGAATCAAACACCAGAACAGTAATGTAAGATGATTTTAAAACTATTCAATTTGTTCACTATATGGGACTGTAAATACCAATTGATGAACTATATTAGAATTAGTCCCACCACCCATTAAGAATACAATGAAAAATAAATCACTTACTTCTTGCTTATAACATTCATCATTACAATTCCTTTTGGTTGTATCCATATTGACAGTTCAAATTCAATTTATTGATTTAAGAAAAACAATGATCTCTGTTCTTTTATAACAAAACATTGGCTTAAGGTAATGCTATGCCTGTCACTGGAAATCATTGGCATGTCTACAGAAACATTCTAATCTGAGACCTCAAGATATGGCTGTATACATGAAACGGTTTCCTGTGCTTAACTTTAACATATTACCATTTCTTAATGAGACAATTTGTTTCCAAAGAAATGATGGATGGATGTTTATGTGTATTGGTGTTTATTTGATGTTTATGTATATGGATGTTATATTAGGGATGGTGTTGAGCATTGATGTATGGTTGGTTATGTGTATTATTATATGGTTGGATATATGTCTTGTTGTATGGTTGTGTCTTGATGAAGGGATTGTTATGTATGTTATTATATGGTGGGGGTACAGCCCTCCTGGAATGATAGGCCTGCTTGGAAGGATTTCCTATGGGGCTGCTTCTTCTGCAAATAGTATGTATTGATAGAAAAGAAAACATGTTGCCATCTATAACTGCAACTAACAATAATGTCACCTTTGACTTTGATTATTTAGATGACAGCATTGGAGGAATTGCTGTTAAACCTTCTTCATAATCATAAATCACTATAAAAGAAAAGAGTAGTCCCACAGGGCCCATTAAAGTCATTAATACAATACTACTTACATGAATCACATCTGGGTATAAAAAAAAAAAAACTAAACAGCATGCCCACTCAGTCATTTTTTGGTCAAGGATGACAAAAGATATTGAAGAACATATCAAACACTGGTATGCATGCACCAGACTCCAGAATTCCAACCAGAAAGAGCCCTTGATGCCAAATGACATCCCTGACTTACCATGAGAGAAAATTGGTTGCAATCTCTTCCACAAAAACAGGAAATACTTGCTCATTACTGTTGACAATTAAAGTAAATTTTTTGAAGCTGATAGAGTGGGAAGCGGTGCATATGCTCACCAAATCATACTGTATCTGAAAAAGCACTTTGCACTTATGGAATTCCCTGTATGCTCATTACCAACAATGGCACACAATTCACATCATCTGCCTTCCAAGAAATTCATATTGGATTGGGAAATATCTCAGACAACATCCTCACTACATTTTCTTCAACCAAATGGATTGCAAAAAGGTTTATACAGATGGTCTGGCCTTCCCATCCCAATTGCTAATGAGCAGAAACCTCAGATCAATAGTCCCATGCACCAAAGACCATTCACCACAAGCAGTTTCAATGGAATCAAATGAAGCAACAGTCATGCCAGAGCAAGTACTATGATTGACAGTCAAAGCAATTGAGACCCCTAAAAATTGGACAACCAGTACAGTCCCAAATCCACAGCAAACTCTGGCAGGCATGCATTGTCAAAAGAGCAGATGTGAATCCAAGATTCTACATAGTTGAGACAAACAACAGAGCAATCTACAGAAGGAACAGGCACCACATAAAGATATTCTGTCACCAACCACACCACTGAGTTTATCAGAAACAACACCTACCCCTGGCCCTAGAACACCATCTGAAATCCCTTGCTTATGGTCATAGACCAACATTTAACAGGTCCACACCTGTACCAAGCACCAGTTTCATGACCTATACAGAACTCCATGGTACCACCCCCTACATAACCCATACTGGTCTCTCTGTGAAGCCAGTCCAGAGGCTTAACTTGTGAGATGAAATCAGTTAACTAGAGGAGTAACCCTACCCCTCCCTCTTTTTCTAAAGTGAAGTGAATATTGTGAAACATTAGTAAAAACAAAAACAAAAAAGAACAAGTCTAGCACCTCCTCATAAAGAAATATAATAATGTGGTAAATATTTACCAAATCATATTATTGACTTATGAATGAAGTGAATATACCACTTGATGCCTTTTTTATGCTCTATATGAATATAATAATCATTTTTGTTGGAAATGAATTTTAGCCCCCACCCCTATATATAACAATTCAGGGCATATATTTGCACATTAGGGGGGTGGGGAAAGTTTAAAATTACCTCTCATTTACATCAGAAATTAAATTTATCCTCTCCCCCTAATGTGCCAATAGGCTATATACCCTGAATTGTATAAATAGGGGTGGGGGTAAAATTCATTTATTGACAAAAATGATCATTATACTTGTAAAGAACATAAAAAAAGGCATCGATTGGTATATTCACTTTATTGGTAACTCAATTATATGATTTGGTAAAAATTTACCAATAATGTATTATGGCAGTGTGTTTAGTATTTAAAACAAAATTTGTTTTTCATTATATTTTTGTACCAGATTCCTAGTTCAGAAAGGAGGAAGGAAGTAATATTCTTATTTTTCTGTTCTAGATGATCTGGGTTTCATTGTCTAAAGAATACATGTTGAGACTTTCTACAGGACCAGAGCTTTAGCCTATAGGCCTAGGCTATTAAATTTGATCTAGCCTACTATTGATTGATTAGTAAACAATGAGGATAACTTATTAGACTGCATAAAATATGAAGTTTAAACTTAATCTTAGGTCACTACCTACCTTCTCACATAGTGTTTTGACCTGATTTTCTGCTAGTTGTTTCTTCTCATATAACTGCTCAATCCATGCATCTAATTCTTTCATGCTGTGATGCAGTCAGTGATGCCAGGTGCCTGACTTTAAGCGAAAATGGAGTTCGTTGGAGTTGTTGGAGTTCGAAATTTTTGGGTGGAGTTCAAAATTCAGGGTAAATTAGATCTTGCAGGGATGAGTGCAAAAAAAAAAAAAAAAAAAAAAAAAAAAAAAAAAAAAAAAAAATTAGAGACAATGCTGCCAGATAGTGTGAATTTTGCTTTTCAGAATTATAGAACTCAAAATTGGTAGGATTCAGTCTTCATTGACAGATTTCGGCTCCCTGTTCCGAAATCTGGAACAGTGAAGCATTTTTGACGGATTACATGCGATTTCGTGGTCGAAATTTTTTGTTCTCTGTCTTTGGCTTGACAAAAAAGATATTTTCCTCAGTTTTCTGGCATGTCAGAGAATTAAATAAAAAGGGAATTAAAGAAGATCTAACAAAAATAAAATACTTGCTAATATCAAAATTTTAAATTATTTTCTGGCTAATATGCCGAATTATTCCCTATCAACAATAGAAATTGTGATTAAAGAACTAAAAAAAAGAAATAGGTACTCAGTATACTGGTCTTGCAATATAGATTAGTTATACAAAAACGAGAAAGTTAAAGGCGCATTTGATAAAGATAACTAATATATAGGATTTTCTAATGTAGAACTAAAAAGAAACATGATCCTTGAAGGTCACATCTCTCCAAAATGTCATTTAGGTAAGTGACATCAAAGTTTACTTCTTTATACACTGTTTTAATGACATTACAATTCCAAGCTTCAAGAAAATATAAATTCTCAAACTTACTTATGAGAACAAAATATTTCGTAGCTTTCAAAATATAAATTAGAACGACCAAGTCAAAGACAAGAAATTAGACCTGCCGTTATTAATACAACTATCTATAAAATTGCGGGTAAAGACTATCTTCTGAGATTTTGTCATAAAACAGAATCCAAAGACATACATATGAGACAGAATTGTACTTGGCAAGGTCCTTCAACAGCTCCGATTGTTATTCTATTTATGTTTTCCTTTAAATGAACTTAGAATTAGTTTTGTACATTATTTAATCATATTGTATTGATCTTCGACTAGTATTCAAAATCATTTTCAAAGTTAAACAGCAGACCATCTTTCTATATCGCCCAAAATTTACTAAGGAGTTTTCATTTTCATTGTCACTGGATGGTTTTTTGATGTCAAACATGTCAATGGTAAATCTATTCAGTATAACGGGTGTAGGATCGAAGTCCCTGCAGCACTTTCCCTGGCGATTTAGCCTAAGTCGAATTATCATAGTAGAGTTAAGTATTTTAAGCTGCATCCTGTTTCGAATTTTGTGCTTGATTAAATAAAAAAACAAATTTTTTAACTGAAAGTAAGGAGCGACATTAAAACTTAAAACGAACAGACATTGTTCTGTATATGAAAGGGGCTGTCCCCTCCTTAACCCCTCGCTCTTTACGCAAAATTTTTTTATTTTAAAAAAAAACAAAGTTGTGAGACAGAGTCAAACTTTAGCGTAAAGAGCGAGGGGTTGAGGAGGGGACAGCTCCTTTGATATACAGAATAATTTCTCTTCGTTTTAAGTTTTAATGTCGCTCCTTAATTTCAGTTAAAAAACTTGTTTTTTTAATTTAATTTCTGAATGTTTTTGAGTTAATGCAGCTTTTATTTTGGCTCACCGTACATGAATAATCAAAACGAAATTTGCATATTTATTTTACTTTTTTGGCTAAATGGCTTTCTCGAAATTTTGTTCAGACTTAGATTACAAATTAACTTACGTAACAAACTGCTATATTCGTTTTTTTTTATATGAGGGGGTTCACCCCTAATCAATACCTCACTCATTATGCTAAGTTCAAATTTTCTTCCAATTCTTTAAGAATGACTCCTCAATCACAAAGGCCGATAATTAGAATAAATAGCTCCGATGAAAGCACATAAAAAACTTTAGCGTAAACAACAAGGTAATGAGTAGAGGTCGAACCCAATCATATACGTATTAATTTATGTTCGTTTTAAATTTTAATATTGCTCCTTACGTTCAGTTGAAACAATTGTTTTTATTATTATTTAATTTCTGATCTTTCTTTTAAATAATGCTGGGAAATCCGACGCCCCCTACATAGCATTGTCCCTTCCCCCATGAAAACTTCCTCCATGGAAAGATCCTCCCATGTAACACCCAACCCCACCCCCCAACTGTCAAAACATCCCCCCTATTTATAGAATAAATAGCTCTGATGAAAGTACAAAAAAAACTTTAGTGTAAAGAACGATGTAATGAGTAGAGGGTGAACCCAATCATATATGCATTAATTTATGTTTGTTTTAAGTTTTAATGTTGCTCCTTACGTTCAGTTGAAAAAAATGTTTTTATTGTTATCTAATTTCAGATCTTTTCTTAAAATAATGCTGGGAAATCCGGCGCCTCTTCATAGCAATGTCCCTTCCCCCCTAAAACTTCTTACATGGAAAGATCCTCCCATGTAACACCCCACCCCACCCCAGCCCCAACCACCAACTACCAAACAAATCCCCCTGAAAACTTGGGTATACTTCCCAATAACCAATAGGCCTACTATATGTGAACATTGGGCTAAGCTCATTACTTGCAGCCCATCCCCCGGGGACTGTGGGGGGATTCAGTCATCCTCAAAGACATAGTTACTGAATTTTTCGACCATGCTGATCAAAATGGCTATTTGGGAATTTTGATCGGAAGACTTTGGGAAAAAAATGAGCTTGGAAGAAGGCCTAATTGCCCTCTACTTTTTTGGCCACTTAAAAGGGCACTAGAAGTTTTAATTTCCGTTCGAATGAGCCCTTCCGCGATATTCTAGGACCACCGGTTCGATATGATCACCCCTGGAAAAAAAAACACGCATCCGTGATCTTTCTTCTGGCAAAAAATACAAAATTTTACATTTTTGCATATAGGATCTTGAAACTTTTAAGGTAGGGTTCTCTGATACGCTGAATCTGATACTGTGGTTTCCATTTAAGTTATCTGAATTTTAAGGGGTATTTCTCTCTTTTGATGAGACTTAAATCTTTTAGATCAGCTTCTTTTGATAAAAACCTTATTCATTTCATATGTCTATTGGTATCAAAATTCTGTTTTTAGAGTTTCGGCTACTATTGAGTAACCGGGTCGCTCCATACTTACAGTTCATTATCACGAACTGTTTGACAAGATTCATAACAGAACACTTTCTCGACAAAGGGGTTGCTGATGGGTAAGCTTAAGACAGAAGCTTGAGCTTTGTCGAACAAAGGCCAGCTTTTCCCACTCTTTTCTGTATTTTTTTTCGAAATTTGATCACTTTCCCATTTAATTTTTCACGCTAAGGATAATGCACACTTTGATAATTGGAAATTTAGGTTGTCATGGAGTCTGGAATGCGATATGAGAATCCCTGCGGGGCTCTGAAAATTCTAATCGTATTTATAGAGGGATTCCTGAATCTGTCAGTAGAAGTTGTCAGTAAACATTAGACTATAAATTTTGATTTTTTTCATTGTTATTGTTAAGGCAAAATGCGCCCACTTTCTGCCGTATTTTTACGACATGCGCAATTGAAAAATCGAATGCGCAATCAACTTAAAAAAGTGCCCAAATTGCGCAAATGCGCGCCAACTGGCAACTATGCCGGGATGCCAGGTGCCTGACATTAAAAAGCACACCATGGGAAGCGAAAATGCGCCATTGGCGCATTTTCGTCATAAAATTTGTTTATGGTTCGAAATTCAGGGGAAATTAGATCTTGCAAGGATGAGTGCAAAAAAAAAGAAAACAAACAAAAAAAAACAGAAATTCACAGACGACGTTACCAGATACGCACACATTGTGTGAATTTCGTCTCTCAGATTACTAGAACTCAAAATCAGCATGCTTCAGTCTTCATTGACGTATTTCAGCGCAAGATTCCGAAATCTAAAACAGTGAAGCCTTTTTTGACTGATTACATGCGCTTTTGTGGTCGAAATTTTCTGCTCTCAGTCTCTGGCTTGACATAAAAGATATTTTCATCATTTCTCTGGTATGTCAGAGAATTAAATGAAAGCGGAAATTAAAGAAGATATAGCAAAGAAAATACTTGCCAATATCAAAAGCGGTATTTTACATTACTTTGTGGCTGATATGATGAATTATTCTCTATCATCAATAGAAATTGTGATTAAAGAACTAAAAAAAGAAATAGGTACTCAGTATATTGGTCTTGCAATATAAATAAGTTACACAAAAATGTGGAAATTAAAACCGCATTTGACAAAGATAACTAATAGATGGGATTTTATAATGAAGAACACAAGAGAAGAATGATCCTTGAAGGTCACATCTCTCCAAAATGTTATTTAGAACGCTTTGATAATTTAAAGTTTAGGTCGTCATAGAGCCTGGAATGGGATATGAAAATCCCTACAGGGTTCTGAAAATTTCATCTATCTTTATTGACAGATTCCTGAATCTGTCAGTAGATGTTGTCAGTAAAGACTAGACTTAAAGATTTTGAGTTTTGTCATCGTTATTGTGAAGGCAAAATGCTCCCAATTTGCGCCTGTTTTTTTCTACATGCGCAAAATCGGCGGAATGCGCCAATTTGAAAAATTCAATACGCAATCACCTCAAAAAAGCGCCCAAATGGCGCAAATGTGCCCCAGCTGGCAACAATGCACCACAGAATGTCCATTAAGCAGCGTTGCCTATAGGACCATTTGGGATTTACTAGTTTTGGGCGAAAAAATTTACTAGATAAGCTCCCGTTTTACTAGATGTTGCCAAAAAAGTGCGCGTGTTGCGGCTTTCGCTGCGACACGCGCATTGGCGTGAAAAAGCTAGTAAATACTTTTTGTCAAAAAATGAAAACAAAACTAAAGACTAGCTAGTGCGTATTTTTTTTTGCTTGTGCGACATCATAATATGATTTCTTTTTGCAATTCGGCTTATTTACCTTCAAATATGTAGGAAATGTGTTCCCAGTTATTCATTAGGTCCAAACAGTTTCTTCCAGCCGGGAATGTTCTAGCACTTTTAAGGGTAAAAAATGATGAATCTCCCTTCCGTGACTTTTCACGCCCCCACTGGCCCTCCTTTGGTATTGGAGATAAAAATTTCTGAATATTAACTTTTCCAAAATAGTCGAAAGGTCCCATAAACATGCTTCCAGGGATGAAAATAACGGTGGCTGGCGTTTACCCCCACGGAAAATACCCCGCCCCACGGAAAATACCCCCCGGAAAATAAGGCTTTCCAAATTTGAGAATTTTATTTGTGTTTTTTTTTTCATTTTCCGTAGGGGGAAGTAATTTGGTTACTTGTGTATTTTACGCCACTCACTCAAGTTTACGCTTTGTAAAACTCGAAAGCAAACAGGTTTCTTCGTTAGTTTCTTTCAGCTTAGCGGGAAACAAGACACAGACAAGTGTCAAAATGGATGAGAAATATATAATTTGGGCTATATATTTGTATATAAGGGGGGAGGGGTAAAGTATTTGGACAGTTTGAAGTCAGAAAACAATTCTTACTTCATAATATACAGAAGAATTGTTCCTAACACATTTTGCATGCAGGCAGGCTATACTTTACCCATCCCCCTAATTTGTAAATATGTAGCCTAATTTTTTTAAGTAATGATGAAACCGGTTTGTACTCGAATTTTACACATAGACTGAGTGGCGTATAGTACACGAGTACCGGAATTTTCCATGGAGAGAGCCGGATTTCCAAGTATTGTTTAAAAACGATTCAAGCAGAAAACGTGTTATCACCGGTGAAAATATGTTACTTGTAAGAGAAATTTGATAGTGTTAGGCAAAAGTTTGTTACTGTTAAGGAAAAGTTGTTACTTCGAAAAAAAAAATTGTTAGTGTTCAGGAAAGCTTGCTACTTCTGGCAGAAAACTTGTTATCATACCGAAAAAAAAGTTACTTCTTAGAAAAATTTGGTATCTTTTACTGAAAACTTGACACTTCTAACAGATAACTTGTTATCATTGACGAAAAATGGTTACTCTTAAGAGAAATTGGTTACCATTGATGGAAAGGTTGGTGCTATTAAAAAAAAAATTATTGTTAAGATAATACCTGTTACTTCTAAGAGAAATTTGAGTGTGTTAAGTAAAAATTTGTTAGTATTAAGGTAAAAGCTGATACTTTAATAAGAAAATTTATTAGTGTTAAGAAAAACTCACTACTTCTGAAAGAAAACTTGTTATCATAAACGAAAAAAATGTTAATCCTATGAAAAATTTGTTATCTTTGACAGAGACCCTTCTACTTCTAACAGAAAAGTTGTTATCGTTGACAAAAATTGTTAAGTTTAAGAGAAATTTTTTATTTTTGACGGAAAAGTTGGTGCTATTAGAAAATTTTGTTAGTATTAAGGTAAAAGCTGATACTTTAATAAGAAAATTTATTAGTGTTAAGAAAAACTCACTACTTCTGAAAGAAAACTTGTTATCATAAACGAAAAAAATGTTAATCCTATGAAAAATTTGTTATCTTTGACAGAGACCCTTCTACTTCTAACAGAAAAGTTGTTATCGTTGACAAAAATTGTTAAGTTTAAGAGAAATTTTTAATTTTTGCAGCTGCTGCAGCTGCGTTATTGCTTTTGCAGGAGGAGGAGTCACTAATCACCTAACTACCGTAATTATAAAATGAAAAATCCAGATGCGATAATCCATGAACTTAATTCAAAAAACAGATTTCAAAAGTGTAGAATTTAACGTCAAAGGACTTGAGCAGTTTGTCGTGTTTTGGGACCACAGAATAAATTTCATAAGAAGAGTGAGACAACAGTCAACCGTCTCCGGTACGTTGTCCCAACAAAATGCTTTCAGATGAGAGGGCAAAAAAATTTACTAGATTTTGGCAAATATTTACTAAATTTGTTCGATCTTACTAGATCTGACCCCCATTTTACTAGATTTACAAGGTGGATGTGCTTTTTACAAGATCTAGTAAAATTTTACAAGGGGTGGCAACATTGCCACTAAGGCGTAGTTTCAGGGTTGCCACCCGGTGAGAAAAAAAAATCACTAGATTCTAAAAAAAAAATCACTAAATTAGCACATAAATCACTAGATTATTGACCAAAAAATCACTAGAATTATAATACTTTTTATCATTGAAATTAATAATTGTTTTATTTCTTTACCATGTTTATACAGGAACACCTACAGGAAGAGGGTAAAATTACCTCTTAGATTCGGAAAAATACCTTTAGATTCATGTTTTCTTTTTCTCAAGCGAAAATACCCTTGAAATTTTGAAAATACCTTTCCGCGTCTTTATGCAGAGAATAGAACAAAATCCTTGTTTCCTCCCTGTTCCCGAATTAGTACCCTTAGCTTATGCTCCGATCACTGAAAATTGATTATCTAATCGAAATATTTGCTTTTTCTTTTTAATTTTTTCCCTTGTCGATTAAAAAAATTTCCAAAAAAATAGAAACTGTTTTTTTTTACTCTAGTTGAGCTAGTATAATTACTGGGACACAAGTGACAATTTTGAAAATGACTTTTTTATAATTCCATTGAAAAAATGTGTCCCACTCTTCACAAATTTCGATAAGCATCGTTTTAATTGCTTTTAAAAAATAAAGAGGCACTTGTTAATTATACGGAACAGACCCAAGAAGTAAAATTATGTTAATCCGAATGAAATATACCATAATATTATGAAAATATAATACTTTAGTTTAT
Organism: Artemia sp. Qi Xiang Cuo; assembly: GCF_049724085.1. Taxonomy (NCBI): domain Eukaryota; kingdom Metazoa; phylum Arthropoda; class Branchiopoda; order Anostraca; family Artemiidae; genus Artemia; species Artemia sp. Qi Xiang Cuo. The sequence continues at coordinate 62,011,050 of NC_142800.1, forward strand.
ATAACAATATAATTTGGGCTATTTAGTTGCATATTAGGGGGGTGTGGGGGTAAAGTAACCTAACCTTACCCCACTCCCCTAATGCGCAAATATATAGCCCAAGTTATACAAGTCCAATCCATTCTGTCACCCGTTATTTTTCTTTGTGGCTACGAAACTGGGTTTCAAAGATAGTACATTATCATTATTATCCCAAGCATACTTTCATCCCAAGATCCTCAGGGGCTGTGTGGGTCATGCTAAATCTAAATGTATAGTTTGGGAACCTTTCAACTATGCTAAACAAAATGGCTATCTCAAACTTTGATTGAACAACTTTGGGGAAAAAAGGGTTGTGAGAGGGGGACTAGTTGCCGTCCGATCTCTTAGGTCAAATAAAAAGGACACCAGAAGTTTTAATTTCCATTCAAATGAGCCCTCTCCAGATGTTCTAGAACCCTTGGTTCGATACGATCACGCCTGGAAAAAGAAATGAACACGCATCCGCGATTTTTCTTCTGGCAAATAGCACATAATTCAACACTTTTGCAGATCGGGCCCTGAAACCTCTACAGTAGGGTTTTCTGATTTGCCAAATCTAATGGTTCGATTTTAATCAAAATTCTTTCACTTTTTTTGGTTGCTTCCTCCCTGATTCAAAATCAGGCAATTTTTCACAGTTTCTTAGCCTTTTATGTGTAAAACTAAGCTTAATGAACCTTGTATATTTGGAATCGACTTAGTAAGCCGATGATATATTGATTGATATCAAAATTTCGTTTCTTGAATTTCGGCTACTATTGAGCCTTGTAGCTTAATTTTTACACTTCGTTACTACAAACTGTTTGATATATTAGCACATAAATCCAAAAACTTAAAGAATAGGACGTTATCTGTTTTTATTAGGTGTTTCAATTAAAAATAAGATAATTTGGAGAATTATTGGTTTTGATTAGATATTAGAAGTATATATATATATATATATATATATATATATATATATATATATATATATATATATATATATATATATATATATATATATATATATATATATATATATATATATATATATATATATATATATATATATATATATATATATATATATATATATATATATATATATATATTATGCATGTTGCAATTTACTGAAAAAAAAACAACAAATGAATGTGCATTGTCAGTTTAATATACATATACTGATATTTAGTAGTCACAATGTTAATATTATTTAATTCATTAAAGTTATAAAAGTAAAAACATTTATATTTTTTTCAGTAAAGTGTAAATTATGTTTCGGCCTTGGGAAGGCATAGGGGTTTTGAGCCCAACTTATGTTAATTTCTGCTCGTTTTGAGTTTGACTCGATTATTTATTTTAATTTCTGTTTGTTTTGGGTTTCATTTATTTATTAATACTGATTTGTGGTAGTTGTATGCTTGGTAGATTATTTGATTCTATTTTGGTTCATTTTTGGCTTAATGAAGTTCTTTACTTGCTTTTGGAAAACTTATTTTGTAGAAATTTTTTTTAAAATTAATTACAATAAATTACCGAGACAAACTCAAAACCAGCAGAAATTACCATGAGTAGGGCTCAAAACCCCTATGCCTTCCCAAGGCCAGAACAGAGTTTGCACGTTACTAAAAACCAATACTAATGAATTTGCATTGTTAGTTTAATATACAGGAACTGATATTTATTACTCAAAATGTTAATAATATTCAATTTATTAAAGTTATAAAAGTAAAAACATTTAAATGCTTTTCAGTGAAGTGTAAACTGTGTTCTGGCCTTGGGAAGGTATAGGGAGTTTGAACGCTTAAAAACTTAAATAAGGCTTTGTCACGTGATTGCCTTTTCTTTTTTGAAGGCAATGCTATTACTACTGCTAATAACAACTCACCGCAGCACCAAGCCATCTGTGGCCAGGACAGATACGTACACTCCTCCTCCATCCCAATCTTTTCAAAGCCTCCTTCTTTACACCCTCTGATGAAGTTCCCATTTCCCTTAAATCGTTCTTTATGACATCACCTCAGCCCAACCGGGGACGACCTACTTTCCGTTTAGCCCTAAACAGTAGGCCAAAAACCTTCAGCAATCTTTCATCCTTCATTCGCAGAACGTGCCCTAGCTATCTCAACCTTTCTTTTATTATAACCCTAAGTGGGATTGAATCACATTTTTCCAATAGCCTTCTGTTTGAAATACGCTCAGTCAGGCGGGTACCCAAAACAAGCCGTAGGCAATTTCCCTGGAAAATATGTAGCAAGTCATCAACCACTTTTCGGAGCACCGATGCTTCAAAATCTTATTTGACCACTGTCGCCACTGTAGCCTTCGATATTTTAATCTGGTTTGCAAACTTCTTGCAGGCTTTTTTCAACTGTGAAAATAAACCCTGTCTTTGCTAATAATGCTCCAACTGTTTTTGCTAATAATGCTACCAAGGTAAATAAAGCTGTCTATCTGATCAATCTATTCGCTACCACGTCACCTTTTCATCTTCAATTATTCCTAGCCTTAGTGATTTAGTGTTCTTAACATTATTTTCCAAACCTATTCTAGCACCTTGAATTAGTAAAATCTCTTAAGGCTCATTCCTTTTGCTCACAATTTCTATTAGAATGCTTAAATCATCAGCATTATTTAAGTCCAGGAAGATTTTTCCTTCCCATTGGATTCCGTCTTCTCCCATTGCCTTTCCTGTACTCCTTAAGACAAAGTCCATCAACATAATCCATATAAAGGGGATAGAACAAACCCCGCTTAAGTCTTGATTTAATACGAAACAAGTTGCTAACCTCATTTCCCACCTTAACCACAGCAGTGTTACTCTCGCACATAGCACTAATCACTTTCATGTATTTGTCCGGTATACCATACAAAGATAAAATATTTGCTAAAGCTCTTCTATCAGCTGAGTCGAACGCTTGCTCGTAATCTATAAAACTGAGGACTAAGGGTATTTGATTACTCAGGCACTTCTTAATTATTAACCTAAGAGTGAAATTTGGTCTATACATCCTCCATCCTTTCTAAAACCATACTGTTATTCTCTTATAACTTCGTTTACAGCATCTGTGAGTCTAAAAAGTATCGTATTACTAAGTAATTTGCTACCTACAGAGACCAAGCTAAAGCCTCTATGATTATCCTAATCACTCTTGTCACCTCTCTTGTACAGGGGTTTAATTAGGGTATTTTTTTTTCAAAAATTTTCCAGGTATTTTTTCTTCTCCTAAAATCGTAATCATAATCTTCAGTAACTTATTTCTAACCTCAGAGCCACCATACTTAAGAAACTCATTTGCCACACTATTAGCACCCTAGGGCTTATTATTTTTTTTATTGCTTTTAGTACTATTGCCAATTCTTCCTTAGAGAACAATTCTTCCTTCCATGGTATCACATACTTTTACCCATCTTACGCATCCAAGGTATCACAAGTTTTTTCATTTTCCTCTATATCTTCCTGTAACTCTATCTCGGTTCAGCACATTCTCAAAATTTTCTCCCCATCTTTCTTTTGAAGGCAATAAAACATAAAAACCGTGCAATCAGTGAGCAAATTACAAAAGAAGTAGGATTTTTCGAAAAGTATCTCCATGAAGCTGTCTTCAGTGCAAAAACGAGTATCAACATACGGAAAAAGACCAAAATCAGAATAGAAAGATGGGGAAAGAAACTGAAAAAAATTAGGACAAAAAAAGTAAACAATACATAAAAAGGTCATTAAAATAGCTAAATTACGAAAGAAAAAAGATAGAATTTTCATGTGAACTAATGTATGGGCTTTTATCTATCCCCAAAAATTCCTTTTCTAATTTGATTCTGGCTTGCCAAAGCTAAAGCAAACTAGACCTTCGTGAACTGTGGCAACAATTTTGATACATGAGTCACAGCTATGCATCAACACAGCTGTAGAGTCTAAGAGTTTTGACTCGAAATAAATAAAGGTACAACAAAAGTCCTGGCTGCTAGTTGCTACCATGTTTATTAGAAATCTTACTGATCGAAATAATGGATGTGGCTGACGAGAATATACCCGCAACCCCCATATCATAGATGGCATTATTCATAGCCCAAAGGACTTCAGCCTCAATTCAAGTATAAATGATTCTTTCTGTCGGAAATTGCGCGAAGAGGATAAAAAAGGTTAACTTCATTCTGAGCCGAATAAATAACCGAAGATCATTTTTGATTTCGTCTTATTTAACCAAAAGAAACAAGTAAAGTAGTGAAGTAACTGATATCTACAGTAATTTTGAAATGAAGGCTAAAGCATTTGATTCAGCAAAAGAAAAACAAAGAATATATGAACCAATGATGGGATCAGTGATTTCTACTCTTTGTCTGTCAGCGACAGTTTTTTTTAGCTGGACCAATCATGACTAGATTCATCATTGATTCAGAAGAAGTATATATTATGCACTAAAAAGTAATATTTTCTGTATCAGATCTAGTGGGAGCCCTGCTCTTCGGGTAGAAGATAGTTATATATTGACCCTCATACTCCCTTTGTTTCAGAGGTAGAGCCACTCATTGGCTCCGAAAAGATTTAAGTAGAACATAAGCTGTTACTTCCTGCTAAGCGGGTTGGGTCCTGGCAAACCTTTGATTGAAGTCATAAATTGAATCTTGGTGCCTCATTTCCCTCCCCCAGACAGTTTGGATCGGGTCCCAGTCTTAAAAGGTGTTACCTCTTACTTTCCACCGACTTTTGTTAAGATCCAACAAACCTTATGGGAAATTGAATTCACGATAAGAATTTAAAGATTGCCTTCCTCAACATAGGTTGCTAAGGCACCTGACATGGCTCTTTACTTATGCAACAATACTGCGTTGCCTCTGATTTTTATTTTATTGAACTGTCTGAAATTTCATATTTGTATAAACCTCGGGTCTAGAAGTAAGACTGAAGCAATTTCATTTATGAATCGGTTCACAGATGAGAGGTAGGGGGTTTGGAAATTTGCTACTTGCACATTTTCCAGAAGGGATTTTTGCACCTCAACCAAATCAGGATAAAACTAAGAGGTTCTGTCCAAGCCCTCTCTTTTCAGGACTCGGACCTCAACTTATTAGTGTGGGGGTGAAAAAAATTCTAGCCCTCAAATTCTTGCCGTCATCTGGGCAACTACACAAATGGTTGTCAGATCTCAATAAAACTTGGTAATAAGTAAATATCCTGATTTTACTTGGGGGGGGGGGGGGTCAAGATGGATTATATCTTTGTGGAGGGAATTGGGGGGGGGTTAGTCTTTTAACTTTTTTTTTATCAGTGGGTGTTATAATAGGGGCTATTAAATCCCAATAAAACCTTGCGGAAAGTAAGAGTAAGTGTCCTATTTGGGTGTTTTGGGTGCCCAGACGTAATTGGTCTTTAGCAGGGGAGCAGGAAGGGGCCCCTAGATTCATATCATCGAAGCATTTACTAGAAAAGAAGGTCGAATTCCTAATAAACTTTGTGGAAAAGAGGAGCTAGTGTCCTAGTTAACCCTTTTGGGAATTCGAGCTCGGTACGATCTTTATGGGGAAGAGGTTCTAGGTTCTTGACAAAATTTCCTAAACCTCTTTGTCGGTTTACCACATTTTCAAAATGTTTTGCCCGTCTGTCTTGAAACTCTTTCCTTATCGCTAATTGTGGCCCCGTTCCTATCATTAACTTGGACAGTCCCAGATTGACTACTCCCTCTCAATTTGTTAACATGCCAGTGCAATATTTTAAAATTATGCCATCTAGCTGCATCTTCTAGATTCTCGGCAATTTTATCCATGGCCTCCACTTCACCCCTATTTAGTTTATATTTTAATGCTTTCAAATCTTATTTGGAACTGAGAATAAGTGTCCTTGCTGCACGTTTTAAGGTTCAGTATCCATTCTGTCCTCTTTGAGGGTAGGGGGTCCCTAAATTCTAGTTATCTTGACATCCACCCGAACGGGTTGTTGGGTCTCAATCAGAAACAATGAGAGATGAGAATAAGTTTGTTAGTCGGGCCTTTTCGGAGCTTGTCCCCCCTGACCAATGGGGAGAGGACACATATAAATTCTTATCATTGGTAAATTTGCATCAAGGGGTTTTCAGATCTCAATGAAATTCGATAGAATGTAAGAGCTAAGGTCAAAGTTATGTCTTGCAGATCAGAAAAAAAATTGCCCTTGTTTGAGATCCTACTGTCAGGGACCCTGTATAATTTTTTCTATTTTTTTTTTAGCAATGGGGTCTCCTTGGCCCAAGGATCAAGAGATAAAGTTTTTAAGCAAATTGAAAAGAAACAAGTTTTCTGACTTTTTTTCAAGTTCACTGTCTGGGGATCTCTGGCCCTTGGCTGTGAGAATGATCCCTTGAAGTTTCAAGCCAATGGGACTGCCTGGATAAAAAATCATAGTATTTTTCCACTACAAAACCTCTCTTTAGACACAAATAATTTACATAAATTAATCTTCACAAATTCTTGAGCCTTGCTTTTAGATTAGTTATAACTTCAAATTAAATAACTACGAATTTTAGCTAATAGCTACCTGTCACCCTGTCGTAGCTAAACCTTAGTGAATCGTGGACAACTCAAAATTGTTTATCAATGTATGGACTAAAAAAGACTGCCCTATGATACCCCTTCATAAGGTTTGCTGTTTACAAGGTTGCAGCAGCGACCATATGCACGACGCAAAGGATCGTTGTATAATTTTTTGATAGGTTCTAATTCAACTTTCTATGATTATCCATTCTCCACTATGAGAGCTAAAAAAGCAGAGTAATTGTTTTCTCTGTGTTAGGGCCTACGAACTCTTTTTTCTAAACTTATATGAGGTATTTTAGGGTCGTAGAGGGCAGTAAATAAAATTGTGCTGTTTATTGCATCCTTGGTAATAAATACGACTGCACACAGGTAATGATACTCTTTGGAGACAGAGTGTCAAAGCTTAAGTCTCTTTGTGGCAATGATAAAAGCCTTTTTTTTTTCCTCTGTATTTTTTATTTTTATGCTTTGGGTGCTCCGTTAATACTAATCCTAAAATTTGGTAATTCAAGATAAAAATGCTTTCCTAGAGATAGATTATCAAAGTTATGTAAAACTCGATTTCCGCTACTGGGGCAACATGATTTGTTGAACTGACCTTTGGTCGGCCTCGTCAACAGAAGTGTTTTTAATTTTGCTCCATTGCCACCGATCAAATGCAGTAGTTGTCAACCCCTCAATATCATAAAAAAGAGTGTGTCTTGCGAAGAATTTCTTTTTAAAGGAAAGAAATTGATAACACATTCGTCAATAGTGGTGTTAAAACACGCTATGTTCTTAAAACCATCTTTACTTTTTAGATCTTTCCACTCAGTAAAAGGTATTTTTATAATGCAACTTGCATACTAGCTAATTTGCCCTAAAACACAAAACCTAACAAGGTCCATGCCATTATTTCAAAAATTGCAGCATGTGCAAGCTAAGACTGCATTAATTTGCCTCAAAATATATCCCCTATTAACTGTTTCATATGTACAAAAAAATATATTTCTTTCATCGAGTGGTTGCTACATGAACGCTTTACTAATAATTACAAAATACCACCACTGCGCCACGTTGTTGTTCATATCCAGGTGCAGAGTCATATTTTACTACCCTCTTATGCATCGGAAAATAATAAAAGTCAGACTGATTAGCCAAGATTTTTGCTCCTCGTCACTGAGGATAAACAAAATTTACGATTCTTGATTTCAAGTCACCCTTTGTGATGTAAGGTTGCCCCTACTTATCAGGGCTAAAATTTGGTAGCGTGTTATAACTGAGATGTTTGGTAGGATCGGTAGTCAGAATCCAGTGACAACTGATATTTATTATAAAATAAAATAAAAGAAAAATATTCTATTTCTAATTATTTTGAATACTTCTAATACCTCATCTAGGTCGGTTGTTGTTTAATATTTTGTGGGTCTGCTGTTCAATCCGCGAATGTTTACCGAAAAGAAATGATTTAGTTAATTTTAGGCTATCGAATACTTCCAATTGAAAGAGCTACACTTGAATAATTAGACAAGATTTGGGTACCAAGGTAATTAAAATTCTTTGCATCATATTATTGTTTCTTTGAAACTAGCAATAACCTTTTTATTTGATCTCAAATTATTTGTGTAAACTAAACCAAGTTCCTTTTTTTACATCTTGAAAAAGAAGTTAATGCTCTTTGGAACTTTGATAAACTCAAACTTTTCTAGAGAAAATTCAATCTATTGGGACGGAAGAGATTGAAATTTTTAATCTAGCAATTTAATTCCTCTTTCTTCCCTAGCCAATCTGTAAAACATCAGGGCCGCCTATATATAATATTAGCACGGGTTGAGAAATCCAAAAGTGGCTAAAAAGAGGAATAGGGTCCCCCTTTCGTATAACGTCAGAGAATGCACCAGGGGAGGAATATTGTGTCGTGCCCTAGTTCCAATCTTCTTATATATAAGATCTAAATAAACGCTATGTAAGCTCCAATGGTCACTAAGCTGGAAGGAGGATGCAAAAAGCTCTTTAATTTATTCATAAGGTTAAGGGGTTTTTTCCTTTACTTGAACCTTAGGTTATTCACAAGTTTCAGTTTCTGCGAAGAAACTAAAGTATAAACCCAAATCACCAAGATATAATAGACCTTCTAGAGTTCTAAGCTATTTGTGCGCGTATTTTTCTGTTGCTAATCTGTTTTAGTTAGATTATCCATCCCATAATTAATAAATCTCTTAAAAGTCTGTTGACAATCTTCCAATGGGGATTTTTGCTCTTGACTCCGGTATCAACTATATGTCTCCAATAGAAGTGTTAAATTAATTTAGTATATGTGGTCTAACCCAAGTGATAGAGATCTTCCCGAAGTTTATTTCTTATCTCAGTATTATTCTCAAAGGGAAATTTAAAGGATTCAATTGATAACTTATTTCAACAAGGAAATGGGATTTTCCCGGTATAGTCTAAAGTGACGAAAAGGTTTAATATTATTACTTTAACTTTACATTTAAAGAGATTGAACCAAGGCAGATACTTGCCATTATTAGTTAAAAGTTTACTAACCAAGAGTTCCTTTCTAGTCCCCTCTCCTCACCAAATAACCTCTATTTTCTCTCCCCCGTAATTTTTATTCCTTTGTTACTTGATTTGTTTAGTGACCTTTCAGCCAATCAACAACTTTTTGTTAAAAAGTAGTTTTTTCATTATTTAAAGGCCTTGCGTTCCTCTTTGTCTTATACCCAAAACTCGTCTAAGTTAGGTCTTCAAATATTTATCACGGGTTCAAAAGTCGTTTGATTCTTGAACAAAGAAGTGTCACTACAAGATTTATGACTAGTTACACAAAGCGAAGTTATTTTCAAATTCAAGCTAATTTGAAATTTTTACTTCATTTCAGATCTTTTGGAGCAAAAGGAATTCCAAATTTTACTGAAATTGAGTTACCAAATTTACACAAAAATGAGACCTCCTTACAATCTCCCCCACTTAAAATCTTAGTATAATTTGGTTTAAAATGAATAAACGAAAAGAAACACAAATTTACTAAGATCTATTGTAACTCAATTTCTCTTTATACTACTTCTAGATGAAACCCCTGAGGCTTTTCGTCTTGATAACCTGTATATAAATTTCTAAATTTTGTTAATATCAGTCCTACTGAAAGAAATCCTATTATATATATAAAGAGTGTAAAAAATATTATAAGTCGATGTCCAATATGTAAATCTTTCCCTTTTTCTTCTTGCAAGGAAACTTGTATTTGCCTCACTTTATCCAGGCTAATTTCGCATTTCGCGGCATCCGAAATCAAACCCCTGCTCTTGTGTTTCTAAGCACAGATAAATCGATTCCTTGATTATTTTAAGTTTAAAATTGAGCACATCTTCAATAAATGAAAGATAAATTAACTGACCTTTACGAACAGCTGAATTTTATCTTTTTATTTGGGCCTTTTCAAACTTTTTTCGCAATTTTTGGGGATTGACAATTCAAAGTGAAGATATATATATATATATATATATATATATATATATATATATATATATATATATATATATATATATATATATATATATATATATATATATATATATATATATATATATATATATATATATATATATATATATATATATATATATATATATATATATATATATATATATATATATATATATATACATTTTAAAAGTAGAAGACATGGAAGCTTAGTGGTTTTAGTCCTTTATGCTGAATTAGGCAAAGTTATAAAGGACTAGTAAAGTGTGAAAAATCCTTAATGACAAATTGGTATTTATATAAGTTTTGTTTGTAAACTATGGGTCAGGAGTTTCAGGTTTGATTTTTGTTTTTTATAATTCAAGCGTGGCGTCACCAAGTAAAATGAAGGCTCAAAATGAACTCTTGTCCTTTATTGACAGTTATGACTGTGCTTTGGTGAGGATATTAGAGATATTTTTCTTTCAAATTATAAGTGAATACTTGAAAGAGTAAAAAGGTGTCTTGAAAGGTGTCAAAAGGTCCAGTAAAAATGGACGACTTGAAAAACCAAAGGCAAATACATTCTACGATGAAAGAAAAAAAATTTGTACCCGTTCTCTAAAAAAATACGAGTTATGAAATTTTGAGCCTTTCGAACATTCTGAAATCATCTCCTTTGTTGGAGACAGAAAAATCACAAATTATTACTAGTTTAAGTTAGTGTATGGCTACATTAAAAGGAGTCTCTTACATAATACCCATAATTCTTATCCTGTATTTTACGGATTTTATCCTATAGATTTTCTGTATTTTACGGATTTTCTGGTATTGTGTTTTAATCTCAACAATATTCTAAATCTTACGGGCAATGCGTTTTCTCTCATCAATTTTCTTAGAGGGTGCTACTACTATATTTTTACCAATGTGCATTGGTCACCATTCGCGCTAGGTCGCAATTTTCCTGTGGTATCACTTGACCGAATGTGAAAGAGGTCATAAGGGAAAATATTATCTATAAAAGTGGGGTAATTAGCACTAACTTTATCTCATCTCAAACAGAGTTCATAATTTATACTACCTCTTCAATCTGATGGTACATATTTTCAAAGACACAACTTTTGTTTTACCTTAGTTCAAGTTTTCACAGTCCGCATGTGCGCTCCTAGGAATAAGACTCGTATGCTTAAGACTAATGATTACACTAATTAGTTTTTTGGTAGAATAATTTTAAATTGATGCATCTCCTTTCCCTTCTCTGAATCGTCTATTGCGTACAATAACCCCTCTACTAGGATCAAATTGGAGATCTCTCAACCATTTTACAATAAAAAGGATTCCCTTTCCCCAAATTTGAAGTTTCTGGTGTGTTTTCAATTTGAGCTCTGCCTGAAACGTCAAATTTTGGAAATTTTCTGGTAATCTGCGGCTTATCCCTCTTGGTGCCTAGGTCTGCGGGTATTACAAACCCATCCCAATTATTTGCGCTAGTGACTCCTTTCATAGTCCTATTCTTATTCATCTGTGCTAGTGACTCCTTTCATAGTCCTAGTCTTATCCGTGCTAGTGAATCCTTTCATAGTCCTATTCTTCGCAAGCTCAACCTCGCGAGCTTGTCCTATCCTTAGCGGTTTGCCCCTCTCGGAGTCTGGATCCATGGGCGTTTTGGACCCAACAGTAGAGATGCTCGTCTGGATTCTATGGGGCCCCCGTACCAAACAGGTTTTTCTGGTAGAACCTTATACTTTGCGTACGCCCCCGTACCAAACAGGTTTTTCTGGTAGGTATTCTATTCTACAGGGCATTACACCTTTGCCAAGAGATTTACGCAATTTAAGGGCAATTTTTTCTGACGTAGATTTCTAGTTAATGATATACAAGTTTTTTTTTTAGGTTAAATCCGTGGTCATTCATCTGTAAGTTGATTAGTAGGTTTTTTTTTTTTTAAACTTGGCTAATAGGTTTTTAAACCTATTACTACGAACGCTACATGCATTCCATTTTTGGAACTAGGAGCGAGATTTTGTGATGCTATCAGACTGGTTTCGTTTCATGGGCTCATTAATAGAAGGACTAATGTTTTTGAAAAGGGTAATTACGTCTTTAGTTTACGAGATTTGCGAATTTTTTGCGAAAAGGTATTTGCGTAAAGGTATTGCGATGGTTAAGAATGCCTCACGGATAATTAAAGAATGGGATGCTTGCATCAACAATACAAAGAATATGCTCAGATACTTAATAGATTTGACGCCTACAAGAGACATTGGTAGAAGGTATTCAATAGCTTAATTGAAAAGTAACGATAGAATGACATTGTGACTTGACTTAGCTTTACCTCGCCGATGTGGTCTGTATAATACACAAGTGATGATTTGCACAGTGTTGTCAATTTTAAATAGTTTAGAAATAACAAAAATTAACAAGAAATGGCTGAAAAGTGTTTTGAGGGAGTTGAGTTGCACGAGGGTTCAGTTACATACGGATTCAGTTACACGGTGATGATTTCATTGAGGTCGTGTAGCACGGAGGTTCAGATGTACAGGGTTTCGTTTATACAGGGGCTCACCTACATGGGGGGTTCAGTTGTACGGGGTTTCGGTTATACAGGGGGTAAGTTACATGGGGGGCTCAGTTATTTTTTCTGATGTTGTGTGTTTTCGCAAGAAAATAACTAGTCTTTTAGCAAACTTAGCCATAGCTACCTGAAACTCTGCATAAATATCTTCATTTTTAATCTAATTGCATAGCTAATAAAGGAACATTGAACATTTTTTCTGATTTTGTGTGACCACCCGGCACCCCAAAGACTCCTGAGCCTCCATTATAATACTTTTTAAGGCTTTATTATATATTTTCAGAACAAATTATTATTTTAGGGAATTATTTCGGTGAAACAGTTAGAGACATTTTAACGGTGTTGTGAGGTCCTTTACTACAACCCCAAAGGGCTCCGATCCCCCCAGTCAAACCCCGAAGGAAGCCCCCGGACAGCAAAGGTTCTCTGGACCCCCAAAGGACCCCCGGCGCCCCCAATGCCTCCTGAGTCCCCCATTATAATACTTTTTAAGGCTTTATTATATCTTTTCAGAACAAATTATTATTTTAGGGAATTATTTCGGTGAAACAGTTAGAGACATTTTAAGAGGGTTGTGAGGTCCCCTACCACAACCCCAAAGAGCTCCGATCCCCCACCCCCAACCCCGAAGGAAGCCCCCGGACAGCAAAGGTTCTCTGGACCCCCAAAGGACCCCCGGCGCCCCGATGCCTCCTGAGTCCCCCATTATAATACTTTTTAAGGCTTTATTATATCTTTTCAGAATAAATTATTATTTTAGGGAATTATTTCGGTGAAACAGTTAGAGACATTTTAAGAGATGATTTTAGAAAAGGACTTGAGGGTGAAACTCTGTGGTCGTTATAATACACAAGTTCCATTTGAACGGTGTTGTGAGGTCCCTTACCACAACCCCAAAGGGCTCCGATCCCCCCACCCCAAACCCCAAGGAAACCCCCCGCCAACAAAGGTTCTCTGGACCCTCAAAGGATCCCCGGCGCCCCGATGCCTCCTGAGTCCCCCATTATAATACTTTTTAAGGCTTTATTATATCTTTTCAGAACAAATTATTATTTAAGGCAATTATTTCGGTGAAACAGTTAGAGACATTTTAAGAGATGATTTTAGAAAAGGACTTGAGGGTGAAACTCTGTGGTCATTATAATACACAAGTTCCATTTGAACGGTGTTGTGAAGTCCCTTACCACAACCCCAAAGGGCTCCGATCCCCCCCCCCCCACCCCGAAGGAAGCCCCCGGACAGCAAAGGTTCTCTGGACCCCCAAAGGACCCCCGATGCCTCCTGAGTCCCCCATTATAATACTTTTTAAGGCTTTATTATATATTTTCAGAACAAATTATTATTTTAGACAATTATTTCGGTGAAACAGTTAGAGACATTTTAAGAGATGATTTTAGAAAAGGATTTGAGGGTGAAACTCTGTGGTCGTTATAATACACAAGTTCCATTTGAACCGTGTTGTGAGGTCCCTTACCAGAACCCCAAAGGGCTCCGATCCCCCCACCCCAACCCCGAAGGGAGCCCCCGGACAGCAAATGTTCTCTGGACCCCCAAAGGACCCCCAGCGCCCCGATGCCTCCTGAGTCCCCCATTATAATACATTTTAAGGCTTTATTATATCTTTTCAGAACAAATTATTATTTTAGGGAATTATTTCGGTGAAACTCTGTGGTCGTTATAATACACAAGTTCCATTTGAACGGTGTTGTGAGGTCCCTTACCACAACCCCAAAGGGCTCCGATCCCTCCACCCCAACCCCGAAGGAAGCCCCCGGAAAGCAAAGGTTCTCTGGACCCCTAGAGGACCCCCGGCGCCCCGATGCCTCCTGAGTCCCCCATTATAATACTTTTTAAGGCTTTATTATATCTTTTCAGAACAAATTATTATTTTAGGGAATTATTTCAGTGAAACAGTTAGAGACATTTTAAGAGATGATTTTAGAAGAGGACTTGAGGGTGAAACTCTGTGGTCGTTATAATACACAAGTTCCATTTGAACAGTGTTGTGAGGTCCCCTTACCGCAACCCCAAAGGGCTCCGATCCCCCACCCCAACCCTGAAGGAAACCCCCGGTCCTCAAAGGTTCTCTAGGCTCCCAAAGGGGCCCCCGGCGCCCCAAAGACTCCCGAACCTCCATTATAATACTTTTTAAGGCTTTATTATATCTTTTCAGAACAAATTATTATTTTAGGGAATTATTTCGGTGAAACAGGCCCTCATAGGTGTTTGTTGTCTGAAACCTATAGTTTGGGATGAATACTTTGCTATTTCAAGCTTTTCTGAGCTAAGGTTTCTTAGTATTTCATAGGTGTGTGTTGTCTGAAACTTATGATTTGAGGTATGTAATTTGCTATTTCCGACTTTTCATAACCAGATTTCTTAGTCTTTCGTAGGTATGTGGTGTCTGAAACCTATGATTTCGGATGTGTGGGTTGCTATTTTTTGACTTTTCTGAGCTGGATTTCTTAGCCTTTCGTAGGTGTTTGTTGACTGAAACCTATGATTTGGGAATGAGTGGTTTGCTATTTTTGACTTTTCTGAGTTAGATTTCTTAGCATTTCATAGGTGTGTGCTTTCAGAAAATTATGGTTTGGAAGGTGTAGTTTGCTTTTTGGACTTTTCAGAGCTAGGATTCTTAGTCCCTCATAGGTGTTTGTTGGGAGTTTGGGATGAGTAGTTGGATATTTCAGACTTTTCTGAGCTAAGGTTTCTTAGTATTTCGTAGGTGAAGCTTCCACGTCAGTTTTAAGTTCACCAAGACATAAAAAATTTAAAGTTCAGTTCTAATTTTTCCATAGAAGATAGGAAGAGTTATACTATTATTGTGATTATTTTCTATGAAGATAGAAAGTTTCACTTTAATTCTAAATGTTCTTAAATTCAGTTCCGACTTTTCTCATAGAGATGAGAAAATTTAAAGTTCAATTCAAAATTTTCTCAACGAAGTCAAGGAAAGTTCAAGTTCCCTACTGAATTATACCAAAGAACACAATTCAATTCTAATTTATCCAGAGAAAATAAAAATCTTCCACTTAAGTTCTTTATTTCACAAACCCATAAAGAAATTTAAAGTTCAATTCTAAATTTTTCAGTGGAAGATAGCAAAAGTAATACCATACTTGTGAATATTTTCACGGAAGATAAAAAGTTCTAGTTCAATTTTAAATTTTCTCAATGAAGTGAAGAAAAGTTCAAGTTCCCTACTGAATTTTACCAAAGAACACAATTCAATTCTAATTTATCCAGACAAAATAAAAATCTTCCACTTAAGTTCTTTATTTCACAGAGACATAAATAAATTTAAAGTTCAATTCTAAATTTTTCAGTGGAAGATAGAAAAAGTAATACCATACTTGTGAATATTTTCCCGGAAGATAAAAAGTTCTAGTTCCATTTAAAATTTTCTCAACGAAGTGAAGAAGAATTCAAGTTCTCTTCCGAATTTTACCAAAGAACACAATTCAATTCTAATTTTACCAGAGAAAATAAAAATCTTCCACTTCAGTTCTTTATTTCACAAAGACATAAAGAAATTCAAAGTTCAATTCTAAATTTTTCGGTGGAAGATGGAAAAAGTAATACCATACTTGTGAATATTTTCCCGTAAGATAAGAAAGTTCTAGTTCAATTTAAAATTGTATCAATGAAGTGAAAAAAATTTCAAGATCTGTACAGACTTTTACAAAAGAACACAGTTCAATTCTAATTTCTCCAGAGAGAAAAAACATCTTCCAATTAAGTACTATATTTCACAAAGCCATAAAGAAATTTAGAGTTCAATTCTAAATTTTTCGAAGGAAGATAGGAAAAGTAATACCATACTTGTTAATATTTTCCCGGAAGATAAAAAGTTCTAGTTCAATTTAAAATTTTCTCAGGGAAGTGAAGAAGAATTCAAGTTCTCTTCTGAATTTTACCAAAGAACACAATTCAATTATAATTTCTCCAGAGAAAATAAAAATATTTCACTTCAGTTCTTTATTTCACAAAGACATAAAGAAATTTAAAGTTCAATTCTAAATATTTTGATGGAAGATAGAAAAAGTAATACCATACTTGTTAATATTTTTACTGAAGATAAAAAAAGTTCTAGTTCAATTTAAAAATTTCACAATAAAGTGAAGAAAATTTCAAGTTCTCTACTGAATTTTACCAAAGAACACCATTCAATTCTAATTTCTCCGGAGAAAAAAAAATTCTTCCACTTAAGTTCTTTATTTTACAAAGACATAAAGAAATTTAGAGTTCAATTTTAAATTTTTCGATGGAAGATAGAAAAAGTAATACCATACTTGTGAATATTTTCCCGGAAGATAAAAAGTTCTAGTTCAATTCAAAATTTTCTCAACAAAGTGAAGAAGAATTCAAGTTCTCTTCTGAATTTTACCAAAGAACACAATTCAATTCTAATTTCACCAGAGAAAATAAAAATCTTCCACTTAAGTTCTTTATTTCACAAAGACATAAAGAAATTTAAAGTTCAATTCTAAATTTTTTGGTGGAAGATAGAAAAAGTAATACCATACCTGTGAATATTTTCTCGAAGAGATGAAAAATTTAAAATAAAAAAGTTCTCTTCGGAATTTTACCAAAGAACACAATTCAATTCTAATTTCTCCAGAGAAAATAAAAATCTTCCACTAAAGGTCTTTGTTTCACATAGACATAAAGAAATTTAAAGTTCAATTCTAAATTTTTCGGTGGAAGATAGAAAAAGTAAAACCATACTTGTGAATATTTTCCCGGAAGATAAAAAGTTCTAGTTCAATTTACAATTTTCTCAACGAAGTGAAGAAAAGTTCAATTCCTCTTCTGAATTTTACTAAAGCAAATTCTTTCTTGAATTCGCCTCCTGGATAAATAAAAAAGACATTTCATTCAAGAAATTATGACAAATTCTAAGTAAGTAACAAACTGTTTCTTGAATCCTCCTCCTGAATGCACAATACAGTTATTTCATTTAAGAAATTACGAAAAAATTATAAGCAAGTAACAAACTCTTTCTTGAATACACCTCGTGGATACACAATGCAGAAATTTCATTTAAGAAAGTATCAAAAATTGTAAGTAAGTAGCAAATTCTTTCTCGAATTCGCCTCCTGGATCAATAAAAAAGACATTTCATTCAAGAAATTACGACAAAATTCTAAGTTAGTAACAAACTCATTCTTGAAGTTACCTCATGGATACATAATGCAGAAATTTCATTTAAGAAATTATGAAAAAATTGTGAGCAAGTAACAAACTCTTTCCTGAAGTCACCTCGTGGATACACAATGCAGAAATTTCATTAAAGAAATTATTAAAAAATTGTAAGTAAGTAGCAAATTCTTTCTTGAATTCACCTGCTGGATAAAAAAAAAGACATTTCATTCAAGAAATTATAACAAAATTCCAAGTAAGTAAGAAACTCATTATTGTTTTCACGACTTAGATACACGATGTAGAAATTTAATTCAACAAATTATGAAAAAATTATCAGTAAGTAACAATTTCTTTCTTGAAGTCAACTCTTGGATACACAAAACGGAAATTTCAATCAAGAAATTATCAGAAAATTATCATAAATTTTAAGTAAGTAGCAAATTCTTTCATGAATTTGCCTCTTGGATAAACAAAAAAGTCATTTCATTCAAGAAATTATGACAAAATTCTAAATAAGTAACAAATCCTTTCTTGAAGTTACCTCATGGATACACAACGCTTTATTGTTTTCACGACTTACATACACGATGTAGAAATTTAATTCAATAAATTAAAAAAAAAGGAAAGTAAGTAACAAAATCTTTATTGATATTCATCTCTTGGATACAAAAAAAAAAGACATTTCATTCAAGAAATTATGACAAAATTCTAAGTAAGTAAAAAACTCATTCTTGAATTCACCGTTTACATGCACAATTACAGAAATTTCATTCTATGGGACCTCTACACGTGATTAAACACGTTTTGAAACTACATGCTATTTGCTTGCCTTTCCTTGGCACCTTTCCAAACGAGCGGGGATTCCCCACTGGTTCCTACACATTGCAAAAAAAGTGACGTCTCTGTGTCGTCTCTGTATCGTCTCTGTGTCCTACACATTGCAAAAAAGTGACCAGCACGAAAACTCCACGTTTTCAACCAGACTGGTTTTTGACACGACACGCAAACAGAGTCATAGTGAGAGAGATATCTAAAAAGTTGGGTTAATCTAGGTTCACTTAGAGTGGCGCGCCACTCTAAGTGAACCTAGATTAACCCAACTTTCAGTAGAGAACTTGAACTTTTCTTCACTTCGTTGAGAAAATTTTAAATTGAACTAGAACTTTTTTATCTTCCGTGAAAATATTCACAAGTATGGTATTACTTTTTCTATCTTCCACCGAAAAATTTAGAATTGAACTTTAAATTTCTGTATGTCTGTGAAATAAATAACTGAAGTGGAAGATTTTTATTTTCTCTGTTGAAATTAGAATTGAACTGTGTTCTTTGGTAGAATTCAGAAGAGAACTTGAATTCTTCTCCACTTCGTTGAGAAAATTTTGAATTGAACTAGAACTTTTTATCTTCCGGGAAAATATTAACAAGTATGGTATTACTTTTCCTATCTTCCATCGAAAAATTTAGAATTGAACTTTAAATTTCTTTATGTCTTTGTGAAATAAAGAACTTAAGTGGAAGATTTTTGTTTTCTCTGGAGAAATTAGAATTGAATTGTGTTCTTTGGTAAAATTCAGTAGAGAACTTGAACTTTTATTCACTTCATTGAGAAAATTTTAAATTGAACTAGAACTTTTTTCTTTTCCGTGAAAATATTCACAAGTATGGTATTACTTTTTCTATCTTCCAACGAAAAATTTAGAATTGAACTTTAAATTTATTTATGTCTTTGTGAAATAAAGAACTGAAGTGGAAGATTTTTATTTTCTCTGGTGAAATTAGAATTGAATTGTGTTCTTTGTTAGAATTCAGAAGAGAACTTGAATTCTTCTTCACTTCGTTGAGAAAATTTTAAATTGAACTAGAACTTTTTATCTTCTGGAAAAATATTCACAAGTATGGTATTACTTTTTCTATCTTCCACTGAAAAATTTAGAAATGCACTTTAAATTTATTTATGTCTTTTTGAAATAAAGAACTTAAGTGGAAGATTTTTATTTTCTCTTGATAAATTAGAATTGAATTGTGTTCTTTGGTAAAATTCAGTAGGGAACTTGAAATTTCCTTCACTTCGTTGAGAAAATTTTGAATTGAACTTTAAATTGTCTCATCTCTTTGAGAAAAGTCGGAACTGAATTTAAGAAAATTTAGAATTAAAGTGAAACTTTCTATCTTCATAGAAAATAATCACAATAATAGTATAACTTTTCCTATCTTCTATGGAAAAATTAGAACTGAACTTTAAATTTTTTATGTCTTGGTGAACTTAAAACTGACGTTGAAGCTTCACCTACGAAATACTAAGAAACCTTAGCTCAGAAAAGTCTGAAATATCCAACTACTCATCCCAAACTAGAAGTTTCAGACAACAAACACCTATGAGGGACTAAGAATCCTAGCTCTGAAAAGTCCAAAAAGCAAACTACACCTCCCAAACCATAATTTTCTGAAAGCAAACACCTATGAAATGCTAAGAAATCTAGCTCAGAAAAGTCAAAAATAGCAAACCACTCATTCCCAAATAATAGGTTTCAGTCAACACACACCTACGAAAGACTAAGAAATCCAGCTCAGAAAAGTCAAAAAATAGCAACCCACACATCCCAAATCATAGGTTTCAGACACCACATACCTACGAAATACTAATAAATCTGGTTATGAAAAGTAGTAAATAGCAAATTTCATACCTCAAATCATAAGTTTCAGACAACACACACCTATGAAATACTAAGAAACCTTAGCTCAGAAAAGCTTGAAATAGCAAAGTATTCATCCCAAACTATAGGTTGCAGACAACAAACACCTATGAGGGCCTGTTTCACCGAAATAATTCCCTAAAATAATAATTTGTTCTGAAAAGATATAATAAAGCCTTAAAAAGTATTATAATGGAGGCTCGGGAGTCTTTGGGGCCCGGGGGGCCCCTTTGGGAGCCTAGAGAACCTTTGAGGACCGGGGGGCTCCTTCCGGGTTGGGGTGGGGGATCGGAGTCCTTTGGGGTTGCGGTAAGGGGACCTCACAACACTGTTCAAATGGAACTTGTGTATTATAACGACCACAGAGTTTCACCCTCAAGTCCTCTTCTAAAATCATCTCTTAAAATGTCTCTAACTGTTTCACCGAAATAATTCCCTAAAATAATAATTTGTTCTGAAAAGATATAATAAAGCCTTAAAAAGTATTATAATGGGGGACTCAGGAGGCATCGGGGCGCCGGGGGTCCTTTGGGGGTCCAGAGAAACTTTGCTGTCCGGGGGCTTACTTCGGGGTTGGGGTGGGGGGATCGGAGCCCTTTGGGGTTGTGGTAAGGGACCTCACAATACCGTTCAAATGGAACTTGTGTATTATAACGACCACAGAGTTTCACCGAAATAATTCCCTAAAATAATAATTTGTTCTGAAAAGATATAATAAAGCCTTAAAAAGTATTATAATGGGGGACTCAGGAGGCATCGGGGCGCCGGGGGTCCTTTGGGGGTCCAGAGAACCTTTGCAGTCCGGGGGCTCCCTTCGGGGTGGGGGTGGGGGGATCGGAGCCCTTTGGGGTTCTGGTAAGGGACCTCACAACACCGTTCAAATGGAACTTGTGTATTATAACGACCACAGAGTTTCACCCTCAAGTCCTTTTCTAAAATCATCTCTTAAAATGTCTCTAACTGTTTCACCGAAATAATTGTCTAAAATAATAATTTGTTCTGAAAAGATATAATAAAGCCTTAAAAAGTATTATAATGGGGGACTCTGGAGGCATCAGGGTGCGGGGGGTCCTTTGGGGGGCCCGCCCACCTGGGGTGGGCGGGGGGTGCGGTGGGGGGTGGGGTGGGGGCAGCGAAACCCTTTGGGGTTCTGGTAAGGGACCTCACAACACCGTTCAAATGGAACTTGTGTATTATAACGACCACAGAGTTTCACCCTCAAGTCCTTTTCTAAAATCATCTCTTAAAATGTCTCTAACTGTTTCACAGAAATAATTTACTAAAATAATAATTTGTTCTGAAAAGATATAATAAAGCCTTAAAAAGTATTATAATGGGGGACTCAGGAGGCATCGGGGCGCCGGGGGTCCTTTGGGGGTCCAGAGAACCTTTGCTGTCCGGGGGCTTCCTTCGGGGTGGGGGGGGGGGGATCGGAGCCCTTCGGGGTTGTGGTAAGGGACCTCACAACCCTCTTAAAATGTCTCTAACTGTTTCACCGAAATAATTCCCTAAAATAATAATTTGTTCTGAAAAGATATAATAAAGCCTTAAAAAGTATTATAATGGGGGACTCAGGAGGCATCGGGGGTGCCGGGGGTCCTTTGGGGGTCCAGAGAACCTTTGCTGTCCGGGGGCTTCCTTCGGGGTTGGGGTGGGGGGATCGGAGCCCATTGGGGTTTTGGTAAGGGACCTCACAACACCGTTCAAATGGAACTTGTGTATTATAACGACCACAGAGTTTCACCCTCAAGTCCTTTTCTAAAATCATCTCTTAAAATGTCTCTAACTGTTTCACCGAAATAATTCCCTAAAATAATAATTTGTTCTGAAAAGATATAATAAAGCCTTAAAAAGTATTATAATGGGGGACTCAGGAGGCATCGGGGCGCCGGGGGTCCTTTGAGGGTCCAGAGAACCTTTGGTGTCCGGGGGCTTCCTTTGGGGTTGGGTTGGGGGGATCGGAGCCCTTTGGGGTTGTGGTGCGGGACCTCACAACACCGTTCAAATGTCTCTAACTGTTTCACAGAAATAATTCCCTAAAATAATAATTTGTTCTGAAAAGATATAATAAAGCCTTAAAAAGTATTATAATGGAGGCTCAGGAGTCTTTGGGGTGCCGGGTAGTCACACAAAATCAGAAAAAATGTTCAATGTTCCTTTAGTAGCTATGCAATTAGATTAAAAATGAAGATATTTATGCAGAGTTTCAGGTAGCTATGGCTAAGTTTGCTAAAAGACTAGTTATTTTCTTGCGAAAACACACAAAATCAGAAAAAATAACTGAACCCCCCATGTAACTGAACCCCTGTATAACCGAAACCCCCGACAACAGAACCCCCCATGTAACTGAACCCCTGTATAACCGAAACCCTGTACAACTAAACCTCCGTGCTACTCGACCCCATTTAACTAATCCCCGTGTAACTGAATCCGCATGTAACTGAACCCTCGTGCAACTCAACTCCCTCAAAACACTTTTCAGCCATTTCTTGTTTATTTTTTTTATTTCTAAACTATTTAAAATTGACAACACTGTACAAATCATCACTTGTGTATTATACAGACCATATCGGTGAGGTAAAGCTAGGTCAAGTCACAATGTCATTCTATCGTTACTTTTCAATTAAGCTATTGAATACCTTCTACCAATGTCTCTTGTAGGCGTCAAATCTATTAAGTATCTGAGCATATTCTTTGTATTGTTGATGCAACCATCCCATTCTTTAATTACCCGTGAGGCATTCTTAACCATCGCAATACCTTTACGTAAATACCTTTTCGCAAAAAATTCGCAAATCACGTAAACTCAAGACGTAATTACCCTTTTCAAAAACATTCGTCCTTCTATTAATGAACCCATGAAACGAAACCAGTCTGATAGCATCACACAATCTCACTCCAAGTTCCAAAAATGGAATGCATGTAGCTTTCGTAGTAATAGGTTTAAAAACCTATTAGCCATGTTTAAAAAAAAAACCTACTAATCAACTTACAGATGAATGACCATGGATTTAAGCTAAAAAAAAACTTGTATATCATGAACTAGAAATCTACGTCAGAAAAACTTGTCCTTAAATTGCGTAAATCTCTTGGCAAAGGTGTAATGCCCTGTAGAATAGAATACCTACCAGAAAAACCTGTTTGGTACGGGGGCGTACACAAAGTATAAGGTTCTACCAGAAAAACCTGTTTGGTACGGGGGCCCCATAGAATCCAGACGAGCATCTCTACTCCCAACCCAATTACTCATGGTGCCAGTAACTCCTTCAATAGATCCGGTTTTCGCAAGTTCCACAGCCAGAACTTTTCCTTTACATGATTCCATTTCACTCCCCTCTAGAATTGACCTGCTGTCAGTAACACACGCGAGTGTACTGCCCTTTACTTTTACCTCATCCAGTTTGCCATGGATAGACCCAGAGGTCAAGCATCTATCCCTGTACCCAGGCTTGTTCCCTCTCACAGAAGCAATCTCCTCTTCAGTATTACTACTGAATTCATCCCCATTCCGATGTTTTGGTAGCTCTTTGATAGCTTTGATAGCTTTTGATAAAACATCAGGGCCGCCTCTATATAATATTAGCACGGGTTGAGAAATGCAAAAGTGGCTAAAAAGAGGAATAGATTCCCCCTTTCGTATAACGTCCGAGAATGCACCAAGGGAGGAATATTGTGTCATCCTCTAGTTCCAATCTTCTTATATATATAAGAGTTACCAAGAGTTCCTTTCTAGTCCCCCTCCTCACAAGATAACCTCTATTTTCTATCCCCCGTATGTTTTATTCCTTTGCTACTTGATTCGCTTAGTGACCTTCCCCTGTTCTTTCAGCCAATCAACAACTTTTTGTTAAAAAGTAGTTTTTACCAGTATTTCAAGGCCTTGCGTTCCTCTTTGTTTTATACCAGAAACTTGTCTAAATTAGGTCTTCAAATAATTATCACGGGTTCAAAAGTAGTTCGATTCTTGAATAAAGAAGTCTCACTACAATATTTATGACTAGTTACGCAAAGCGAAGTTATTTTCAAATTCAAGCTGATTTAAAATTGTCGCTTTATTTCTGATCTATTGAAGCAAAGCGAATTCCAAATTTTACTGAAATTGAGTTACCAAATTTACACAAAAATAAGGCCTCCTTACAGTGATAAAGAAGAACACCCTAAACTTTGAAGTCTTTTAGCCTCTGGACTGTAAAGTTTACAGGTCTGAAATTCATTGGTCCAATTCTTCTTAGCTGTAGATATCTTCCTGCCAAATTTTATGTGGATGCGGATGCATTAGGCAGAAGGTAGGTGAAGTGATGGACGCCTCAATCGGCTCTGCACCCTTGGCTTAAGTTGTTTGCCCTATTAGTTTCAAGCTTATTGAAGGTAGAAGAATGGGTATACATCTATAATATATCTGATGTGGTCTCGGGGGTCTTGGGGGGCAAGTGCTTACTTTGTGCCTCCTGGTGTACTGATCGGAAATTCTTGGATGACTGTTTCGAATGGGAAAACTTGCCTAGCTTCCTACTAAACATCTGGTGATGAGAGGAGGAGTGGTGCCTGAGAGGCAATGGGTCCTTTTTAAGACACGAATTATGTAGCTTATACGTTTTTGATTTAAACAAGGTGCAACATACCTTTCTTCCTCTTAAAAATTAAAGATGGGGAAAGAAGGGGCATTCATGGTGCCCCTCTGCCGCTGGGGTTCACTAATTATAGACATTGTAAGTCTTTTTGCTATTTGAATATACAAATTGTAACATGCCTGACATTCAGCTCAAAAGTTAGCACTGCAAAGAGTGAGGATCGATAACACAGACTGAAAATCGTTGCTTGACTTTGCTTCTGCCAAGGAGTAACATACCTAACTTTCTCTAAAAATTTCAAGATGGGAGGAACAGGGAGTATTGGAGAAGCCCTGGGCCCACTTTTTCTTCAAGTTATGAACATTTAAAATTGGTCGGGTAAAAAAGAATGCAAAAGACCTACTTGTTTGCTATAAGTTTGGCTTGGGTATTGGATGAGCTAAGGCCTTCTCTGTTTCTCCATCATGCCATTTGAAATGCTTTTCGCTATTCTAGTTTATTCTAGATGCAATATCCCTACCTTTCTGATAAAAACTTGGCGTCCGAAAGTGCAGGGGGAAATCGGATTGACGATGGACCTATTTTATCTATCTATTAAAAATCGTTACAGGATTCCGCTTTAAACAACGTGCAACATGCAGGACTTCCTAAAAAAATTGTAGGGAGAGAGAGATCAGGTGATGAAGCGTTCATGGCCTCAAATCTTGTCTACAATCATACCGGTTTTAAAAATTTTGTATAATTATGTCTCAAATGAAGTGCGACATAAACCAATTTTCAACTAAAAACATGGTGGAAGGGTGGAGGGAGTGTTGCTATAGAGGAGTATATCTACTTTGGTTTTCCAATGATGAAGATTGATGGTGGTGGTTTGAAGAGTGGAGAAAAATCTTCGTGGTATTCAGCTTTAAACAACTTGCACTATACCTACCTTCTTGCAAAACAATTAGCAGGAAGGCCGGGGAAGGGGGCTGCTGGGAGGTCCATAGCCCCACGTTTAGCCTACAATCATTCAGGTTTTTAAATGGTTGCATGATTCTGACTCAAACAAGGAGCAACTTGTCTATCTTTCTACAAAAGAGGTGATGGAGAGGGGAGTGATTTTTTCTTTGGAGGGGAATGGTCCCTCTTTGATCCTCCGCTGATGCAGATCAGAGATCCTCTCATGATTTCGGTTCAAATAAAATGAAATATGCTTAATTCTGGTTAAAAAATTGACAGTGTGAGGGATGGGAAGCGTATTTTATGTTGAGCAACTGGCTCATTTGGTTCTTCAGTCCTACACATTGAAAAAGCCCTCCGTTATTCTGGTGCGAAAAAGTGCCACTTACCTACATTTCTTCCAATTAGCATAGGTCTGGATGACGGAGGGGTCAAGGGCCCACTGTTTGTCCTTAGCATGTTTTTGCAACAAATCAAGTCCCAAATTGATTTTGAATATAATCTTTCAATGTTATGTTTCCAGTGTGCGCCATAACAAAGCAATTGTGCGCTCTTTGAAATCTTCACACTAGTATGTTTCAAGGACCAGTTTTTGTAAAAAGATTTACTGGTGTGACACGAGCTCGTCAGCTCTTCAAGTAGTATTAGTCCTAAAAGGAACAAAATTAGGAAACTAATTTTATTTTCCTTGTGTCAACTTTTTTATATCACTTTAATAATAATAATAATAATAATATGTTGAAAACCCGTCGCATACAATAAATGTACAATGACAGAGAAGCCAAGGGAAACCTGCGATCTCTTCAGCAATGAGAGGAGGGTATAATTACCAACAAAAATGGCTTGTAAATGGAGATGACAGCACTTTTGGATCCTCCAGAAAGGCTCCTTTTATGGATCTGTACGTTTTCATATTTATTGTAAAAAAAAGAATTGGTGATGGGGAAAGAGATTCGTCTCAAAACTCGAACACTTTTGAATTCTTGTCTCGCTTTAATTAAACATATGTCTACTACCTTTTCTGTTCAAATGGAGTTTTCTACGGGAGAGCAGAAACATGGCTTGAAAAATTTTAAACTTAATAAAATAACTTTAAATACTCCATTTTCACAGCAACTATAAAACTTCAGTTCAGCTCTCATGCTGTCGGCTCTGACTCCAGGGCATGCGGAAACATGTTTTTTTGACCCCAGACAAGAATTCTAAGGCTCTGCAAAATTTATTATCTTATTCAACAACGAGGCCAGAGATCCATATTTTCCCTGAAAAGTGTAGAGGTTAGAATAACGCCCCTTTCTCTTAATAAGATGACATTGGTGGCAAAAGTTCCCCCTTTCACAAAACAATGAACAGGTTTATAAGCCAAAATTTACCAGTTTTGAATGTTTTGGGACTAACACTTACATTTTGGTTTTGTCCTGTTCTGTTGTGTGTGTGTTGTTGTTTTTTTTTCTTTTTTTCTTTTGTTTTTTCTCCTTTGCCACTTTTTTGGGCTTATTATGATTAAACGGTATGGGTTTAACCTCAATGGTTTGTACAGAAAGTGGGGTTACAGAACATAGAACTTACAGCCTTGTTCAATGGTAGAGGCCTCATCAGGTAATTTTATGCTGTTAATTTTTCTGACATTACATGACCCCGAAGAACGGAGGTAGGCCAGTTTTTTTCATACTATTAGTTGTCCTAAGATATAAATGATCTTTTTTTGAAAAACTGAAAATTTTGCCGACTTTAGACATTCCTTTCACCTCCGTTTCACGATCTACATACTGGGAAAAAAAAAATCGAATTTATGTCCTATCATTATCAACCTATAGAGTGCTCATAGAAAGAAACCACAAAAACTATAAATGTACCATAATGCAGCTACAAAATGTAGCAACTGAGTCATTTTCGGGATAAGAAACCACTTCAATAACTTTCTGACTCTCTGATGAATGGCTAGACCTGAGACTAATAGATCCAGTGATGTATGTGTCTTGTTTTCAACAAGACAGGCTTTTTGAGGCTTTCCCGGGCTGTCGCGTGTATATACAGTTAATTCTGTAATCATTAGTAAATAAATAAATCTTGAATCTGGTTGTTTTTATGCAAGTTGCAGGTATTGGCTTGTCGCAAAATTACTTATACCTCAATGCTGAAATATTGTAGTTATGTATCAATCACTTATCTGCTTAGGCCTTGTTTAGCAATAATATTCCAGCTATACGACTAGCATAGGAATGTCCAGTAGACGGTATAAAAGATTTTGGTGCCTAAGTTTGTAAAAAATAACCGGTGCCACAATTTCTTATTTACATCATCGTGGTGGAATCTATACGTGGGAATGATGTGTTGAATCAAGCTCAGATTGGACGAAGTTCACGTCTCGCGGTTGGTGACATAAATTTTGAAAGTTTTACTTCAAAACACATGAAACGTTAAGTTTGTTATGATTGATTAAAAAAACATTCCGAAAAACAAGTTTTTCAAAGAAAAGAGAACGCCATTTTAAACTTAAGCTCAGCAGATAAAAATACCTGCTAAAATTCAAACTCAAAACGACCAGAAATTACTATTAAAGAATAAATTAAACCCAAAACCAGCAAAAATTAAATAAACAATCATAGAAAAAAACATACAACAAGAGATAATATAAATGAATAAATAGATGTTAAAGCGAGTAATTCTTAGATTGAATATAAAATCAAGCTGAAAACGAAAAAAAAACATTTTGCTATTGAAGTATAAATGAAACTTAAAACGAACAGGAATTAAATAAACAATCAATGTAAACAAACATACAATAGATATTAATGTAAATGAATATATAATTCTTAAAACGAATGAAACTTAAATTAAATATGCAAATCAAGCTTGATACGAACAAACATCACTACCAACAAGAGTTTGGGTATCGCCTCCTTCTCTCACTGTAAAAGTCTAAAACCTACTGCGTCATTGCGCTTTACTAAAAACTATATATGTCTTGAACAGTCTTAAACAAAATCAAATTGAATATTTAATATATGATATATTAATTGTTTAAAGATCCATCAGTTCAAAATGTTATTGCACTGTAATTTTATTTTCATTTTCAATGCTGTAAGAACTGGAAAAGAAAATATAATTCGTTTTCAGTAAAGCGCCAATGACGGAGTAGGCTTTAGATTTTTACAGTTAAGAAAGGGGACAATTTTAAGGGTGTTGAAAAATTTTAGTAAGAAAGAATATTCTATGTATAATGATATTAATTGCTGAAAGCTCATCAGTTCAAAATTCTACTGTAATTTTAATGTTTATTTTCAATATCAAGGACAAAAGAAAATATTTGTAATACAATTAGTTTTCAGTGAAGTCCCAATGACGCAGTAGGCTTTTGGTTTTTATTTACAGTTAAGGAAGGAAGCAGTACCCAAACTCTTGTTTGTAGTGAAACTATATTTTTTTTGAACAACTTTAGACAGAACTAATAAATTAAACTGAATATTTGATGTATAATGATATCAATTGCTGAAAGATGATCGGTTCAAAATTTTACTATAATTTTAATGTTTATTTTCAATATTAAGTACAAAAGACACTATTTGTAATAAAATTGGTTTTCAGTAAAGCACCAATGGCGCAGTAGGTTTTAGACTTATACACTGAGAGAAGGAAGCCCATATCCAAACTCTTGTTTATAGTTATTTTTGTTCGTCTCAAGCTTGATTTGCATATTCCATTGAAGTTTCAGTCGTTTTAAGAGTAGGAGGGACCTAATGAGTCCAGGGGGGGGATATAACTATGCATGTTTTTTGGTCTCTTTGTTGATTGTTATTTGATGGTTTTGTTCTGTTTGATGGTTATTTGATATTTTTTCATGGTTATTTGATGTTGTTTCTGTTGTGTTTGTTGATGATTGTTTGATGATTATGAGTGTTGGTCAATTTGTTTGTTGTCTTTTTGGATGCAGACATAAGTTCAACGACTTGGATGTAGAAATAAGTTCAACAACAACTTGGATGTAGACATAAGTCCAACAACAATTGCTGGATGTTTCTTGGATGTAGACATAAGTCAAACAGCAATTGCTGGATGTTTCTTGGATGTAGAAATAAGTTCAACAACAATTGCTGGATGTCTCTTGGATGTAGACATAAGTTCAACAACAATTGCTGGATGTAGACGTAAGTTCAACAACAACTTGGATGTAGACATAAGTTCAACAACAATTGCTGGACGTTTTTTGGATGTAGACATAAGTGCAACAACAATTGCTGGTTGTTTCTTGGATGTGGACATAAGTCCAACAACAATTGCTGGATATTTCTTGGATGTAGACATAAGTCCAACAACAATTGTTGGATGTTTCTTGGATGTCAACATAAGTTCAACAACAAATGCTGGATTATCGATTCTAACGGGTCAATGACACCTTTTTCAAGGTCAATCTGGGGATGTTTCTAAGTGTATTGATTCACTAAAGGGACAGGATTTCTGGAAAATTGATTTGTATAATCTGACGGGGAATTCTAATGTAACACAAGGGGAATTAAGAAACCATATGGTTTCTCTGGTCTTTAGGTCTGAGAGATAAATTAATATTCTACACAAGCCTTAATAGTGTAACTAGGAACACCTTAGATTTTTTCAGAAATTCAAACGAGATAAAGACAGATTGAATCTATTTTACGCGGGAAATGGTTTCTTGGGAATTTTAAATGTGACATCGCAAAAGGATGTCGAAACAAAAGGAACACGCAGAAATTACTTTTAGGGGACTATTTGAGCAAAACAAATTAATCAACATTTTATGGATTTTTTTGGGTGAAACAGTTTGAGACATTTAGAGGATGATTTTGGGTGAAGCTTTGTGGTCGTTATAATACACAAGTTCTATTTGAACAGTGTTGTATGGTCCCCTACCCGAACCCCCAAGGCCCCCCTCCGCCCAAAGGTTTTGCCACACTTTTTACACTTTTTTTTTAAGTTTTTTTAACTTTTTTTATATCATTTTTTATAATATTATTTTTTTCAACTTTTTTTGTGTGAAACACATACAAACAGAGAAAGACAGGCACTTTTGACATACAAACTAACAAATACAAAAACTTGGACTTGTAAAAACCAACACATATACACAAACAAATAGATTCGGACAAAAATACAGAAAAAGACAGGATCTTTAGATATAAAATCCAACTATGGACTTGCAAACACCAACCAAGACATAAAAATAAATGGTTTCAAACATAGAAACAGAAACAAACTGGAACTTTACACTTGCAAACACCAACCCAGACATACAAACAAATAGATTCAGACATACACACAGAGAAAGACAGGCACTTTAGACATACAAACCAACAAAGGCAAACCTTTGGACTTGCAAACACCAAGCCAAACATACAAACAAATAGATTCAGACATACAAGCAGAGAAAGACAGGCATTTTAGACATACAAACCAACGAAGACAAACACTTGGACTTGCAAACACCAACCAGATATACAAATAAATAGATTCAGACATACAAACAGAGAAAGACAGGCACTTAAGACATACAAACTAACAAATACAAACAATTGGACTTGCAAACACCAACCAAGACATACAAACAAATAGATTCTGACATACACACAGAGAAAGACAGGCACTTTAGACATACAAACCAACAAAGGCAAACATTTGGACTTGCAAACACCAACCCAGACATACAAACAAATAGATTCAGACATACAAACAGAGAAAGACAGGCACTTTAGACATACAAACCAACAAAGACAAACACTGGACTTTTTATTCTGAAAAGGGGCATTTCGTTTTCAGGTTGAATGAACTTCCTTGAACGTGTATGCGCAAGAGTTTTCCATAGAAGCTTTATATGTTAACGATGGCCTGCTAATATAACTTATAGCCCTTTCTCCGAGGGCTGGGGGGATTCAAACCCGGAGCTGTTGGACATTTGGACTATCATAAACAGAATGGTTAGCTCCAAATTTTGATCGGAAGCATTTAGAAAAAAATGGCTTGGGGGGTGTTGCTTACTGTCCAATTATTCTTGACTTTTAAAAACGGAGCTAGAACTTTCGATTCCAATCGAAGGAGCCTTTTCCAAAGTCTAAACCATTACCTCTTTGATAAAAACCTTATATACGAACAATGGACAGCTTGCATAACTTATAGCCCTTGCCCATGGTGCAGCGGGAGGTTTTGTCAACCGCCGAGACATAATTATTTTAATTACTTCACCTTTTGACTACTTTTCACATAATGGCTATCTCAAAATTTGGATTGGCTGTATTTGGGGGAAAGAGGGCGTGAAGAGGGGGGGGGGGGGCTTGGTGCCCTCAAATTACATTTGACTCCTGAAAAGGGCACTAGAAATTATTATTGCCAATTTAATGAGCCCCTCCAAAGTTTGAGATAGCCATTCTCAAAATTTTTATCTGATACATTTGGGGAATAAGAGCGGGGGGCTAGCTGCCCTCCGATCACTTTTGATTTATAAAAAGTGAATACAATTTTCAATTTCCAATCAAATGACCCCTCTTTGAACGTTTATACGAGCATCCCTGCCATAAAAACCTTATATGCCCCCAGGGCATAACTTGCAACGCCTTTCTCTGGGCCCTGGGGGGTTGTGTCGACATCATAGTTTTTTTACCTGACGTTTGAACTATTTTTAACAAAATAGCTATCTAAAAAAATTTATCTGATGCAATGGCTACCTCAAATTTTCTATCAGATATATTTGTGGAAAAAGGGCTTGGGGTGGCTGGTTGCTCTCCGATCAATTTTGACTCTTAAAAAGGGCACTAGAACTCTCAGTTTCCAATCGAATGAGCCCCCTTTGAAGTTTATACAACGACCCCTTCTATATGAAGTGCCTCTGGGAAAAAATAAATGGAGTGTGGGCTAGCTGCCCTCCGATCACTTTCTACTCTTAAAAAGTGTATTACAACTTTCAATTTCCAATCAAATGAGCCCTCTATGAAGTTTATACGATCGTCCCTTCCATAACAACCATATATGTCCACAGGAAATAACTCACAACGCCTACCCTTGGGCCCTGGGACACTGTGTCGACACCAGAGTTTTAGTTATTTGAACTTTCAACTAGTTTTAACAGTATGTCTATCTCAAAATTTTTATCTGGTACATTTAGGGCGGGGCGGGGGGGGGGGTTAATTGCCCTCCGGTCTCTTTTGACTCTTAAGAAGTGAGCAATAGCTTTCAATTTCAGATCAAATGAACCCTCTCCGGAGTTTATACGAGCATCCCTTCTATTAAAACCATATGTGCCCCCAGAGCATTACTTACAACGCCTGCCTCCGGGCCTTGGGGGGTTGCGTTGACACAGGAGTTTTTCTTATCTTATCTTTGAACTATTTTTAATGAAATGGCTATTTTAAAATTCAATCGCATAGGCTAGGGGAAAAAGCGTTTGGGGGGGGGGGGGCTAGTTGCCCTCAGATTTCTTTTGAATCTTTAAAAGTTAAATAAAGCCTCCAATTTATAATAAAATGAGCTCTCTCTGAAGTTTATATGAGCATCCCTTTCATAAGAATCATATAAGCCCCCAGGAAAACACTTAACACGCCTACCCCCTGGGCCAGAGTTTCTGCTATCTAATTTTTGAACAATTTTGAAAAACTGGCTATCTCAAAATTTGTTACGGATGGGTTTGGGTGAAAAGGGCATGAGGAGGGGGCTAGTTGCCCTTAAAGCTCTTGACTCTTAAAAAAAGAACTAGAACTTTCAATTTCAAATCAAATGAGCCCTCTATGAAGTTTTTACGAGCATCACTTTCATAAGAACCATACATACCTTTAGGGCATAACTTAGAACGCCTTCCCCCGGGCCCTGAGGGGTTGTATTGACACCGGAGTTTTTCTTATTCGACCTTTGAACTATTTTTTTTAAGAAAATGTCTATCTTAAAATTTTCATCAGATGGGTTTAGAAAAAGAAGGCGTGGGAGGGGGGCTAGTTGCCCTCAGATCTCTTTTGACTTTTAAGGAGTGAACTGGAACTCTAAATTTTGAATCAAATGAGCCCTCTCTGAATTTTATACGAGCATCCCTTTCATAGCCACCATATATACCCTCAGGGCATAACTTAAAACGCCTTCCCCGGGGGGTTTTGTCGACACCAGAGTTTTGTTATATGATCTTTGAACTATTTTTAACAAAATAGCTATCTCAAAATTTTTGTCGGGTGTGTTTGTGAAAAAGGGTGCGGGGGTGGGCTGGTTACCCTCCGATATCTTTTGACGCATAAAAAGTGAACTAGAACTTTCAATTTTTAATCAAATGAGCCGTCTTTGAAGTTTATAGGAACATTCCTTCCATAAGAACCATATATGCCCCCAGGGCATAATTTAAAACCATTGCCATAAAGACTGTGGGGGGAGTGTCCTGCTCAAAGATAAAATTTCTAGAACTTTCAACTACGTTGAACAAAATGGCTATCTCAAAATTTTTATTGGATGTTTTGGGAAAATGGGGGTCGTGGAAGGGGTGTTAGTTGCCTTCCAACCACCTTCGACTATTAAAAAGGACACTAGCTATTTAAATTTCGAATCGAATGAGCCCTTTTTGAAGTTTCTACGACAACACTTTTTATAAAAAGATTATATGCCCCCAGGGCATAACTTACAACCCTTGCCCTGAGGGCTGTGGGATGGGGTTCATCCTCAAAGACCTAATTTCCAGAATTTTTAACTACATAGAAAAATTTTGATTGGATGTGTTTGGGGAAAAGGTGAGCGTGAGAGGGGGATTAGTTGCCTTCCAATCACTTTCGACTATTAAAAAGGGCACTAGCCCTTTCAATTTCTAATTGACTGAGCCCTTTTTGAAGTCTCCACGACAAAACATTCTATAAAAAGCTTATATGCCCCAAGGGCATAACTTACAATCCTTGCCCTGAGGGCTGTGGGGGGAGTGTGGTCCTCAAAAACATAATTTCTATTTGGAAATCAACTACGTAGAACAAACTGGCTTTCTTAAAGTTTGGATTGGATGTGTTTGGGAAAATGGTGGGCGTAGGAAGAGGTATTAGTTGCCTTCCAATCACTTTTGACCCTTAAAAAAGGCACTAGAACTCTAGATTTCCAATCGATTGAGCCCCCTTTAAAGTTTATATGACGACCCCTTCCATAGAAAGTGCCTCCGGAAAAAAAAGTAATCATAGGCAGTGCAATAGTGCTGCCTAAGTAAAGAACGATGTTGGCATAATGTATTATTTGGTATTTTTTTTTCTTGGTATTCGACCAGGGCACTTCGTATCGAAGGAGTTGTCGTAGAAACTTTGAAAAGGGTTCATTCGATTGGAAATTGGAGTGGCTTGTGCCCTTTTTAATAGTCGAAAGTGATTTGAGGGCAACTAACCCCCCTCTCACGCCCACTTTTTCCCCATACACATCCAATCCAAATTTTTAGATAGTCATTTTGTTCACCGCAGTTGGAAGTTCTGGAAATTAGGTCTTTGAGGATGACAACTTCCCACAGCCCTCAGGGTAAGGGTTGTAAGTTATGCCCTGGTCTTTTAATCCTGAGAAATCCGAAGTTATCCTTTTCAATTGGCGAAATCCCTCTACTTCTCCTCTAAATCTGGACGGTTCTCTTGTTAAACCCGCAGACCATATTACATACCGGGGCCTTCTAATTGGCACATCTATAGGCCACAAGCGTCGTTTGCTGATTTCTCACGTTGAGCGTAAAATTAGCATTTCTTACGCTGTCATCGTAAAAAGCAAACTACGTTTCAACCGTTACCTTCTAGCATCCATTTACAACGCCGCAGCCCTTCCACATCTGCTTTAAATTGCCCCTTTCTGAAAATTCTTTACAGTTACAGATAAAAAGCACCTACGATCAATCTTCTTCATATTTGCTAAATATCTTCTACATTTGCCCCCTTGGACAAGAAACCGTAAGATTATTCATTTGTATAAGCTAGCTGACCCTAATATTAGCATCAATAAATCTCTATCCCGTTTTCAAAGTAAGTTTCATCATCCATGGTCACCAATTTGTTCACAATAGTTTTTTTGTATTAATGTAATGTGTGTAAGGAATTTTTTTTCTTTCTCTATTTTTTGTTATTTTAGTGATTATTCCGTATATGTACCTTTTTCTTACTTGTAATAAATGAATAATAATAATAATAATAATAATGTTAGTATTAATAAATCTATCTCTCGTTTTAAAAGAAACTTTTATCATCCTTTCGTTAACATCATTGTTCGTATTAATGTAATAAAGAGTTTTTTTTGTCATGTATTTGAATTTTCAATGTGTATTAGTGTCCTTCTTTTCTTCTTTTTTCTTTTTGTTTTCTTTAGTGATTACTCCGTCTACTGTACCTTTTGTACCTTTTTTTGACGGGCAATAAATGAATAATAATAATAATAATAAAAGATTCTTTTATAGAAAGCTTTGTTTTAGAAAATTCAAAAAGGGCTCATTTGATTGGAAATGTAAACGGCTAGTGCCATTTTTAATAGTCGAAAGTGATTGGAAGGCAACTAATACCCCTTCCCCGCCCACCATTTATCCAAACACATCCAATCAACATTTTGAGATAGCCATTTTGTTCAAAGTAGTTGAACGGTCCGGAAATTATATCTAAGAGGATGATACTCCCCCCACGGCTATAAGGGCAAGGGTTATAAATTATGCCCTGGGGGCATTTAATGTTCTTATCGAAAGATTTGTCGTAGAAACTTGAAAAAGGGGTTATTCAGTTGGAAATTCAAAGGGCTATTGCCCTGTTTAAAGGTCGAAATGATTTGAGGGCAACTAACCCCTCTCTCACGCCTACCTTTTTCCCAAATACATCTAACCGAACCTCAGAGTCCTTGGGGAAAGGGTTATTAGTTATGCCCTGGGTGCATATAAGGTTTTTATAGATAGTGATGTTGTAGAAACTTCAAAAAGGGCTAATTCAACTGAAAAATGGAATTGTTTGTGCTCATTTCAATAGTAGAACGTATTTGTAGTAGAATAACACACCTCTCAAAACCATCATTTCCCCAACACATCCAATCAAAATTTTGAGATAGTCATTTTGTTCGACGTAGTTAAAAAATCTGGAAATTTTTTTTAAGGATGACACTCCCCCCACATCCTTCAGGGCAAAGGTTGAAGTTGTGCCCGGGGGGAATATAAGGTTTTTTTTATAGAAAGCGTTGTCGTAGAAACTTTGAAAATGAATCATTCGATTAGAAATTGAATCGTCTACAGCCCCATTTAATAGTCGAAAGTGATTAGAGGGTAAGTAACCCCCTCTCATGTCCACCATTTCCCCAAACAGATGGATTTAAACTTTTGAGATATCCATTTTGTTCAACCTATTTGAAAGGTCTGAACCCCCTTACAGCCCTCAAGTCAAGGGTTGTAAGTTATGCCCTGGGGTATATAAAGCTTTTATAGAAAGCATTGTCTCAGAAACTTCAAAAAGGCCTCATTCGATTGGAAATTGAAAGGACTAGTGTCCTTTTTAATAGTCGGAAGCAATTGGAGGGCAACTAGCCCCCCTCTCATGCCCACTATTTCCCATAACACATCCAATCAAAAGTTTGAGATAGCAATTTTCTTCAACGTAGTTGAAAGGTCCGGAAATTATGTCTTTGAGGATGACAATCCCCTCACAGCCCTCAGGTTAAGGGTTGTAAGCTTTGCCCTGGGGCATGTAAAGTTTTTATTGAAAGCCTTGTCGTAGAAACTTCAAAAGCGCTCATTCGATTGGAAATTGAAAGGACTGGAGAGAAACTAACACCCCTCTCACGCCACCCACGATTTCCCCAAATGCATCCAATCAAAATTTTGAGATAGCAATTTTGTTTAACGTTGAAAGTTCTGGAAATTAGGTCTTTGAGGATCACTACCCCCTCACAGCCCTCAGGGCAAGAGTTGTGACGTATGCCCTGGGGGCGTATAAGGTGTTTATAGAGAGCGTCTTAGAAACTCAAAAAGGGCTCATTTCATTGGACATTGAAAGGGCTAGTGCCCCTTTTAATAATCGAAAGTGATTGGAAGGCTTGACATTTTTATAGTAAAGATCGATGTGGGTACAATATATTATTATTTTTTCTTCTTTTTTTGTTTAGACCAGGGCACTTCCTATCGAAGGAGTGGTCTTAGGAACTTCGAAAAGGGCTCATTCAATTTAAAATAGAAAGGGTTAATGCCTTTTTAATTGTCGAAAGTGATTGGAGGGCAACTAGTCCCCCTCCTACGCCCACCCTCCCATTAGCCTATTATGTTTAAAAACTATATGTTGAATTAAGATTAAATCAAAATGCACTGTGTTAATGCTTATTCCCAATAAGGCATCCCAAAAACGACTGATTGGTATTATGTTCAAACTTTCAGGGCTACTTCTATTACTACTTCTGCTCTTAAAATTTAACCAAATCAAAATAGCGTAAGTGTATCCAAGTTATCACAGAAAGCAAGCAGATTTTTTTGCGAATGGTATCATTTTATCTATTTCAGGTCAACTAGAGGAGGCATGAAACTAAGTTAAACACTACTATTTGTGTCTAGATTCTTATAAGGGTGCATGTTGTTAAAAATTGTTGAAAATTTTTCTCTACTATGCAAATAGCAGGCCAAACTATAAAGTCTTAAAAGAAACGAACAGATTTAAAGTATTATTTTCTGTTTCCCTGAAAAGATTATGTCAAAATAAAACGAACAGAAATTGATTTGAATAGAAAGAGCTAATGCCCTTTTAATAGTCGAAAGTGATTGGAAGGCAACTAGTCCCCCTCCCACGCCCACCCTCCCATTAGCCTATTTTGTATAAAAACTATATGTTGCCTTAAGATTAAATCAAAATGCACTGTGTTAAGGCTAATTCCCAATAAGGCATCTCAGCAGTATCCCAAGAACGATTGAGGGCATTATGTTCAAACTTTTGGGACTACTTCTGCTCTTAGAATTTATCCAAATAAAAATAGCGTAGGTGTATCCAAGCTATCAAAGAAAGCAAACAGATTTTTTTTCGAATGGTATCAAGTTTTCTATTTCAGGTCAACTAGAGGAGGTATGAAACTAAATTAAACACTACTATTTGTGTCCAGATTTTTAAAAGGGTGTATGTTGTTAAAAATTGTTGAAAAATTTTCTCCACTATATAAATAGCAGGTCAAACTATAAAGTCTTAAAAAAACGAACAGATTTCAAGTATTATTTTCTGTTTCCCTGAAAAGACAATGTCAAAATAAAACGAACAGAAATTAATTTAAGTAGACGTTTTCCACAAAAATAGTTTTTCAAAGAAAAGTAAAGAACTCCATTAAACCAAAAATGAGCAAAAATAAAATCAAATAATCTACCAAGCTTGAAACTACCACAAATCAGCATCGATAAATAAATGATATCCAGAACGAACATAAATTACAATAAATAACCGAGTCAAACTCAAAACGAGCAGAAATTAACTTGAGTAGGGCTCAAAATCCCTATGCGTTCCCAAGGCAAGAACATAATTTGCACTTTACTGAAAAAATACAAATGAATGTGCATTCTTAGTTTAGTATACATATACTGATATTTAGTAATCAAAATGTTAATATTATTTGATTTATTAAAGTTATAAAAGTAAAAACATTTATTTTTTTTCAGCAAACTGCAAATTTTGTTCTTACTGTTTATATTAGTTTGAGTTAGTTTTAGCTGATATTACCCGAGTTAAAACAGTAACAAATAAGCGTTCAGTGCGATTCTATGTTATGTAGGCTATAATTCCTCAGAGGACCAAAACCTATATGAAAAGTTTTTTGCCTTCTATTTTTCTGAATAATATTTCTTGTTTTTTAGTTTGACCAAATTGTTTTCTGTGTTTTCATAGAACAGGAATTTTACCAGCAGTACCTGACCTGCTATTTCCCGGTAGGAGACTCAAGCGATCCCTCTAGTGACAGTAGTGACACGGAAAGTGAGTAGATTTGATTAAAAAATTTGATATTTCCGGTTATAAGATGACGTATTATTTGATACTCTTTTATCTTAATAAATGAATAAAAAAGAAAATATACTTTTGGATCTTCCGGTAAGACTTTGTATAGGGCTTTACAAAGCTGTTCAAATACTCCTGATTAAGAAGTTACTCGTATGTAGATACAGAAATACTCTTATTGCAAAAAAAGTGCATAAATAACTGAGAACCTATTTTATTCCTTATATCTAGTTTCCTCTAGACCCGTATTAATAAAAAAAGAAATAAGAAAAAGAAAGAATAAACTGCTGAAAAGTAAACCTTTGAACCTTGAATTAGATATTCTTCAGTTGGCAAAGAACTGTCCTTCAAATTATTATTATTTTTTATATATATGTAAACTAGGGTTTATTCATCAACCAAAAATAAAAAATCCAGAAGCTTAGCTTGTAAAGGAGATCACTACCCCAACTAAGCCTTTTAAAAAACAACAAACTATCATATAAAAATCACTAATAAGCGACTATACCCCCTCCCCTACTAAAAATCAACTCAATTCTCAACATTCCACATATTTAACCTTGTCCTTCTCAATCCATCGTTCTTTTAACAGACTTCTAAATTCAGAAAAATCCGTCAATCATCTGGCAGACTATTCCAAGCACGAGGGCTAACATGGTGGATACAAAGCATTGACCTAGTTGTCACAGGCTTAGGTGGTCTAAATTCATTCCAAAGTCTTAAACTATAAGAATGTACACTAGAAACAGGCATAAAAAAATCTTGAAAGCAAATTGGTAGCATTTTATTCTGATGTTTAAACATAAGACGATCATTATAAAACTGTATCAATTTGAAAAATCGAACAATATGTAGTTCAGCATACCTTGCTCTAACCGAGGAATGCTTATCATCTCCAGTAAGTACTCTTACAGCCAGGGTTGCCACTCAGCCGGTTTTTTTGGTGCCACTTTGGTTAGCAAAATAGTGTCAATTTTGTATAAAAAGTGTCATTTTCTGAAAATTTGCCGCTCGTGACACTTCGTGTCACTCGCGCTCGAATCGATAAGCTTGTCAAAATGAAAATATCGGCCAATCAACTTGAGATCCCCCCCGCGTGGTATCCCACGTCCAGGAAAAGTCGGATTTAATGCCATCTATCAACTGTAAAAAAGAAATTTTGATTTTACTTAATCGGTGCTGATTTACGGATTTGTGCAGCACTTCCACTCTTGCCAACCTTTCAGCCCCCCTCCTAAAAACCCGCTAAAACGCAAATGGTGCTTACTGTTTAAAATGGGAACTCGTTCCACAGAGTACTTTCTTCTCTTTTTTTCTGAGAAGTCTTTGTTGATAGCGTGAAAAATGAACGGAAAAAGAAAAGAGGAAAAACCTTCAGTTTTTTTTAGAAAAAGAAAAAAGAGACAGCAATACTCGTCTACATTGAAAGTTTTTCATCCTTTTTTCATAAAATGGATTACCTGGATTATTACAGTGCATTCAAGCGCTTGAAAATTTTCTTTTCTCCGAAAATGCCGAAGAGATTGCCACGGAAATAGATCGTAGCTATTGATGACCCTAAGATAAACACAACTAATAGTTGTTCAGACACTAACTTTTTCAAATAATTTATTTGGCAAAAACTAGTGGAAAAGCAATAAAACAGCTATATCATCTAATCTGTTTATCACAACCTGAATTGAATAAGTTTCACGAGAACTCTCGCCACTCCCAGTAAATTTTTCTATAAGATGTCTCCAAAGACAAGGGCATAGGAACAGTCAACTAGCATTTTAAGTACGTATCAATATGAAAGCACCTTTATAATAAAACAAGAGCATTTAGAGTATCAGCGTGAAAGCACATTTACAATCAAAAATTAGTGGGAATGAAATAACTAAAATGAGGAAGTGCGTCCAAATTCAATTTATCTAATGATGTAACATAAATTTAAGTAAGGAAAAAAAAAGTGAAATTAGATTGTGATATTGCTAATGATTGCATAGGATTTAAGATAATGGAAGTTTTGGTATCAATTTCGTTTTTAGTATGAGGGTTATGTATGACTTTTCATTTGTCCATTGCCAAGAGTTCAAAGAAAAAATATGAAAAATATGAACAGAAATGTTAGAGCGCATCACTGGTTCAGTCACTGGTCATTTTGCGTCACTGGCCCAGTCACTGAGGAGGTCACTAGACATTCTTGTGGGACACCAGTGAGCTTAGTGGATGTTTTTGCGTTGCTGAGTCGTTGTGTGATGTCACCAGTGAGATTTTCAGTCACTAGGCTTCAAGAGCTCCAGTCACGTAAATCAATGAAAAGACGCGTAAAGTTAAGCACTCACTGGCCCAGTGACTGGTTAACATAGTAACAGCTATTAACATAGTGGTGCAAAAATACACTCTTAGCTTTTATTTCTCTTTTCTTCTTTGAATTGAAGTCAACCCTCAATTAATAGAACATAAAAATTTAATTCGAGAATTGCAAACCGCTTGACTGACTTATCGTCTATGAGCCTACAAATTATTGCAACAACACAAAATAGTTGAACTAAACAGCTGAAAAAAATTGAAGGCTTCTACAACACATTTCAGTTAAATGTCTGTCTCTGTCCTATTCATTGCCAAGTATTTCGTACCGAAAATCACTGGGTGATCTTCGCTTATCAGTGGTAAGAATAAGAATATAAAAATTTCTCACACACAGATAGATACAAACACGTTTACGTTTTTCACCGCACAGAAAGATTCTTGCACAGGGTTGCCACCGTCAGTAGGATTTTACTAGATCTGGTAAAAACAAACTGGTAAATTTAGAGGATCTAGTAAATTTCCTGAAATCTAGTTAAAAGTCATGATTTGTAGTTAACAAAACTTTTACTATTTTCCATGAATTCAGGGAAACAAAACTAGGGTCCCTTCATTAAAAAAATGTGATTTCAATTACGTTAGATATTATGGCTACTATTACTCTCATTTTTGCGATTTCGCGTCAACCTTAGCGTTTAAAAATCTACGTTTCTCTCGGCTCTTCTTGATACTCGCTTTGAAAGGCAAACTATTTAAAACCAGGACTGGCATGCCGGCTTAATTTGTTTTCAGATAATTTTCCCAGACTCTCATAACAGCTGTCACGTTTGTTAGTTAGCCTTGTCCCTTTTTAAAGACGCTGCTGGAAAAGAACGTTTTCCATACTTGCCCAAATACTTTCTGACTCTTTGCAGCTTGCCCCATTCAAGTGCTGGAGCAGAGATACAGTTCTTGATTTTGTCGGAATAGGCTAAAAACCAGAATAGGCTAAATGTCTCGAGTGTTTCGTCCCTTATGAAAACGAAGCAACTTGTTCTCAGGTCTTCAAGTGGAGTACATGACTGGGTGATCCCCAGCAATTTGACTCGGGCTATCAAGAAATGGACAAAGAGTAGATCCTTTCAGTCAAAATTCGACACTAATGGATACTTTAAATTCGGATGAGGCCGAGGATGATTAAAGCCTTTTAAGTGTGGCTTTTTTTTTAAATGTAACTACATATTTTTCTTCTTACTTTTCAATTTGTATAATTTGCCTGACCTGAAGAATATTTACACAATGTTATTTTTTTCAAACTAATTATAGTATGTTACATAAGTTTTCTTTTTATTGGCAGCCCTAGTCCAATTTTAGGTGCACTTTTTAATTTACATTTTTTAACTAAACCGGTAGCCGACTACATCATTTCCGTTTTGAAGTGACATAGATTGTATTGGTTTTTGATTCCCTTGAATATAAACGAGAGAGAAACCAGAAAAAATCAGTTAAAAAAAATCCTAAATTGATTGCTTGAAAATTTGCCAGAAATCTTTGTAAGCGGCTTAACCCTTATTTAAAGACCAGCCCAATTAGTGTTTTAAAAGTGGAAAATTTCCTCTTAAAAATGCAAATTTGAAGGGTTTAGATTTAAAACCTAAAAACGGAAACTGGGGGACATATTTCAAAATCTGTCAGTTTCAAACACACCTCAGATTCTAAGCACTTCATCGTCTGAATTGCTTTGTGAATATGAGTTTTAGCAGTTTTTCTTCGTTGATTGTTTTTTAATTTTTCAATATATCTGAATTTTATGACCTGAAGACCATTGATAAATTTAAAGCCGGGCTGGTGAACCAGCAGGATTTCCAGAATCTAAGATTCCAGACATTTGTTTGCCGTCTTCGATATATCTGAATTTTATGACCTGAAGACCATTGATAAATTTAAAGCCGGGCTGGTGAACCAGCAGGATTTCCAGAATCTAAGATTCCAGACATTTGTTTGCCGTCTTCGATAAACCGCATCTGGAATATGAAGCCTATCCAGTAGTACATCCAAATAAAAAAAGAGGGTTTTTGAACTTATAGATTTCCGGAATTTTCATTCATACTATGAGCACGAAAGAAAAGAGGAAAAGAGAAAAAAAGAAGAAAAAAAGAAAAGTAAGTGTGGAAATTCTACTGATTGTCCCCTTATAGCAAAAATCGATGCTTGATGGTGCGCGTGCGGCGGTAGCCGCACGGACAAAAATTTTTTTTTCAGCAGTTAGTTTAAAAAAATTCGATTTAGTAAACTTTTCCTCTCAGATTTAGTAAATTCTTCCAGATCAGGGTGGCAACCCTATTCTTGCATCCAATAAGTGCCAAGCGCGGAGTTAAGATAAGAATCTTAACTGACAGAAAAGGGACATCGATGCATATCTACATTGACAGTTTTCCTTCCAGTTTTTTTTCCGAAAAAATTCTCTTTTTGTAAAATAGTGCTACTTAGGAAAAAAAAGGTGTCCCGAAAAGTGCCATTTAAAAAAAAAGTTCAAAAGTGACACTAAAGTGTCACCGGTGGCAACCCTGCTTACAGCTTTATACTGTAATACTCTAACCTGCGATAGATGACCCACAAACGTTGAAGAACAACCCGATATACAATAAATCAAATACGGATGAATAAGGGAGAAATAAAGCATTCTGAGAACCGGTCTTGGGAAAGTACGCTTTAGCTTCCTTATAATTCCCAAATTTCGGGTAACC
Source organism: Artemia sp. Qi Xiang Cuo (assembly GCF_049724085.1). NCBI lineage: Eukaryota > Metazoa > Arthropoda > Branchiopoda > Anostraca > Artemiidae > Artemia > Artemia sp. Qi Xiang Cuo. Next base: position 62,055,876 of record NC_142800.1, read on the forward strand.
TTTCTAGGTTTTTTAATATTAAGCTGGGTGTAAAACAAGGCAGCACTCTTTCTCCTAAATTGTTTAACATTTTTATAAATGATGTTGTTGATTATCTAGAGAATAGATGGGCTCCGAATGTTAGTCTAGGGACCCATAAACTATCACTACTATTATTTGCAGATGATATTGCCTTGGTGGCTAGCACACCGCAAGATCTGCAGACGCTTTTGAGTCTTATAGATGATTATTTGCAGATGAAAAAACTAAGGCTGAATGTTGAAAAGAGTGAAGTTGTTATTTTTAAAAAAGGAAAACAAGCGGCGAAGATAATTATAAATTTAAATTTAATAATGAGGAACTTAAAGTAAGTAAAAGAATAAAATATTTAGGATTTGTTTTATCGGAAAATGGAAGTTTAAAGAGTCATGTTGATGAACTAATTAATAGAGGCAAAGTGGCCATGTCTGCAATTTTTAGAAATCCGACGATAATGGGAATTAAAAACCTAAAAATGCACAAAAGAATATTTAATACAAAAATTTTACCAGTATTAGAGTATGGAGCGGATATTTGGGGCGGAGAAGCGGCACAGAAGTTGGAGTCCCTCCAGCTCCAGTATTATAAAAGACTATTTGGATTACATCAGACAACTCATTCACAGGTTCTGAAAGGTGATATGGGCCTGTTTTCGTTAAAACTACGTAGGTCTATTTTGATGCTTAGATTTTGGTTGAAGATCATTAGGTGCAATGAAGACAGACTAGTAACTGCTGCTTATTATCAGATGTTGAGCTATGATTCGAAAAGGTCGTGGCCATCCCAAATTAGGTCATTACTAGAAAGTGTGGGAATGGCTTACTTATGGAGTGACGGTCTTGGTTCCCCTGATCTACCGACAAATTTAGTAAGCCAGGTACGATTTATCTTAGAGGGTCAAGAAATTCAGTATTGGCAGGGCTGGTTTTAAATTCTGCTACATTGAATCATTATAATCAGGTTAAACCTAGTTTTGGAGAGGAAATTTATTTTAAATTCAATTTACCGGCTATGATTTTATGTCGATGGATTCAGCTTAGGGCGAATCGCCTTCCAATCCAGAGTAGACAAATGGTGTTCGACAGAGGGATAGTACATCCTGATGGTCGGTATGTGTGTCCTCTTTGTAGGGATGAGGACGAAGATTTGGACCATTTTCTCCGAAAGTGCCCGGTGCTCTCTGATTTAAGGGAAAATTACTTACATGGGATTGTTTTGCTGCTTCCAAATATATTACAAAGTAGTAATCCAACCACAATATTTCGTATTGGTGCGTACATAGAGAAGGGATTAAAAAGAAGGAAATATTTTTAAAATTAATTATTATTAATTATATGGAATTAAAGTTTTTTTTTTTTTTTGTATTTTACCAGAAGGTATTTTTCGCTATGTATTCATGTTAATGTGTGTTTGTAATTTGCTCTGTTGTAATTTTTCTATTTTCATATTTTTTGTGTGTATATGGCTCTTGGGCTTTTTGAAATACACGATCTATCTATCTATCTATCTACCTTAGTTGCGATTTGATTAATATGGTCTTTGAAACTCAAGCACTCATCGACTATCACTCCAAGAAACTTCACTGCTCTAACACGTTCTATAGCATTCCCATCAACTTCTAGTTTCTCAATCCGGGGCTGGTAATTTACGCTTCTCCCGTAAATGACAAATTGACTTTTATTATGGTCTAATTCAAGTTTATTAACTCTCATCCATTTTTCTATTTGTTCCATTCCCTTTTTCAGAACTAGTAGAAGTTCACTTTCCATCCTCGCAGCAACTGTAAAATGTGTATCGTCAGTAAATCTAGGAATTATAGTTCTGAGACCGCGATCCTCTTTATCCGAAATCGTTATATCTTCAATGCACCGGTAAATATTGATATAAATCAAAAATCAAAAAAGTCCCAAAACTGATCCTTGAGGAACGCCAGCCTTCACTCTCTGCGGGCTAGAGGTCTCACTTTTAATTTGCACAATCTGCATACGTTCACTCAGGAATGATTTAATAAGTTCCAAAATTTTCCACGGATACCACAATAATCTAACTTCTTTACTAACATTTTATAATCCACACAATCAAGTGCTTTCATTATGTCAAGGAAAACGGATATTACTTTAAGACCACGATGTAAATGATCATTCACAAATGTCGTCAAGAAGATCACTGCTTGCTCAGTTGACATTCCTTTCCTAATTTGAACTTGCTAGACCGAAAAAAAGACTGTGATTCTAGGAATTTGACCATTCTTGCATTTATCAGTCTCTCTATTATTCTAGAAATAACAGGAAGAAGTGAAATAGGCTTATAACTATCTAAATTCCCACTATCATCCCCTTCAGAAAGCAGTTTCACTTTCGCAATCTTCAGACAATCGGAGAAAATACCTGACTTAAACACTCAGTCATTAGCATTACCAACTGACTAGAAACAACAGGATAAATAGCACGGAAAACTTTCGCAGTCATAAGATCCGATCCTGCTGCACTGTTTTTCATATTTTTAACCATTTCGCACAACTCATTTAATTTAACCGGCTTTAAATAAGCAGACACTTGGCTCTTATCAGGCAGGAATCGTGTAAAATCGTCATCTTCAGCCAGGACTGGGATACTGGATCCTACCTTATGGCCCACATTTGAAAAATGCTCACAAACTGAATTGTAATTCACGCTATCTGGAAGCTCCGAGAGAGGCCGACTAGGGTTCGTTACAGACTTGATAATTTTCCAAGTCTTGCCTGGATTTCCCTCTGCTTCTTGAAACTTGAAAGCAAAATAATCCGCTTTAGCTTTCCGATGAAGACAGTTTAGCATGTTATTATATGCTTTATAATCATCCTTAGTAGTTACCCCTTTATTTTGGATCAAATCCTTATATAAATGGTTTCGCCTTCTCATACTTAAGAGTAGACTCTTAGTAATCCGTGGCTTCTTTGCTGATTGATACCTGTATAGTTTTCTAGGTTTAACACTTCTGAAGTAAACCTGTTAACGTCCCGTACCATTTATCAAATTTCCGACAGATATCATATTCCACTTGTAGAAAATTGAATTCAGTCTTATCAACTTCCAATTTAAAACGGGCAACAACCTCAGAATCAATAATAGGCCTAATTACGTTACAACGATGTCCCTTATTCGATGTCCCTTGTTCACTGTTATCATTACTTTAAAATGATCTGACACACTATTTACCACAAAAGCAGGTGACTTATATTCAGTATTCACAAATGTGTTTTCCAATATTGACGCATAATTCTCAGTGGCTCTTGTACAGATGTTTATAGTAGGCTTCAGCCCGTAGCTAAGCATCATATTCAGAAACTTCTTAACTCTCTGACTAGAATGTAGACTTTTCAAATCAATGTTCAAGTCACCACACACAAAACACGGCTGTCTTGTTCCACTCAACCTTTCCAGTTGCTCTTCTAACAGACTCAGATATTCAACGAGGCTACTAGACGGAGGTCGATAAATAATAGCAAGAACACATTTAAAATTAAGCTTAGATACTTGCACAACCATCAACTCAAACACTTGTTCCTTATGTTTAGTAAGGGAAGGCATCGGCAAGACATTAAGATCACCCTTGATATATGCCGCTAAACCTCTTTGTTGGTGCAATTCCCTGTTTTTTAAAACCAGTTGGTAATTTGGAACATGTAATAGTGATGACGAATGAGGCTTAAACCATGTCTCAGTCAGGGTCAAAACCTTTAAAACCTTGAGTCTGTTGAACTTCCTCCAGGTACTGAAATGAAGTACTAATACCTTGGAAATTTAAATGAAAACCCGAAAAATCACTCGGGTCATAATCATTATTCAAATCCTGAAGGAACTTATAACGGGCTTTCGAATATTCCTCACCAACACCATTGCTATCAAATTCACGATGGAGCACCCCCATTCCCAATATCTTCAATCCTGAGTGAATCATTCTCCATTCCCTTCAACATATTCCACTCTAAATTAACCATTATCAAAAATCATTTTGTGACGGATATGAGAAAGAAAAGGGTCTGTTAACTTACATTTATTATTTTCATCATTTGCTGAGGTGGTATCATCGCTTCTACACTTCAAACCTAAACAGAAAAAAGAAGCATAAATATCTTCATAAAATCCAAAAAACGCTACTCCTGTTCCCAGGCCTAGTATCATTGAAAGCCAAGACCAATTCATAAGAACTCGAAACACAAATCGGCACGCATCGCACAACAAATTATACACCGTTATTGCTTTTTTATCATTATATATACTTTTTTTTTCATCAACAACATCCTTTTAAAAAAAAAAATAAAAACACGAGACGACATTAATTCATATCAATACCACAAAATACAAAAAAAAAAAAAAAAAACCAACAGGATAATAACTCACAAGAGCTTAAAACTCATATTAAACTAAAATAATTAAGATGAAGCTTAGTATCGTATAGGCACAACACGAGGATTTATCGGCATTGGCAATTCCGGAATCACGTCATTCACGGAAAAAGAAACACACAGGCCGTTAGGCTGATCAATACAAAGGAGAGGTGGGACCGATTTTGTTACCCATGCTTGAATACCACAATCAACGAGCTTTGACCTTTTTTCAAGCAGCCGTTTTCTAACATCTCTCACTGCCGTCGGAGCATCATCACTAAGATAAATATCTTTATGACCACAAACAGTCTTTCCTTTAAGTTTTTTACTCTGTTTCAGAATCATTATTTTTCTTTTTTAGACCGAGCAGTAACTTTAAAATATCTACGCTCTTTTTTCACTTGTGTAACAACAAATTCTGGGGTCTCGTTTACACCTACTCCTTCTTCACAAACAGTTTTGAAAATCGCTTTAGCTTCCTCTTTATCATCGCAAGGTACATTCCAAACCACTATATTTTTCTTATTCATTCTATACTCGCAATGTATTAACCGATTCTTCAACTGATTATTTCCTTCACGAAGAAACATTGACTCAGATGTAACAACACTAATCAGTTATTTCACATTTATTATTTCACTCTCAGTAGCCGCCACATGTGTCCGGATCACCGAAAATTGTTGCGATTAGCCAGATAGAGCTCTTCGAGCGATTTGACACGGGATTCCAGTGATTTGAACTGGTCCGTGATACCGTCAAGCTTTTTTCCACTGTCTTTCGCTATAGTTAGAATTTAAGAAAAGCTCCGAGCCAGCGTAGAAATTGACAAAGTCTCTCCATCCTTAGGTGAAGATGACGAATAATCATTTTAATCCTCTTCGAATGAGACTTCTTAACTGTTTCTTTTATTTTGTCCTATGAATAAGCAGTAAGAAAAAATGGACAAATAAATAAGTCTTACCTCAGCTGGCAACGATTTTTTATTCGCGATGTTGCTAGCGTGCAGTGCTTTTAGCTGTTTGGCACGGTAAACACCTTTTCCAATGACGCTAGTCAATAGGCTCTGCTGGTTGGTAATGACTAAAATCATTTATCCCAGATTACACAGGCTTCGTCGTCTTCAATGTCGTAATCCTCAATTACTCCATACAATTCTCCTGTCCAAAGCAATAATCACACTACAAAAAATTCTCTGTCATCAATTCAAAACTTTAATCACACAAGCTATTTCACTATAATTACCTCACTATAATTTTTAGCTATAATTACCTCACGGCATAGAGCGCCTAAAGTGTTACTTGTTCGAGGAATGAATCATGACTCTTTTTAGTGTCTTAATTAGTGTATATTGTGGCGGGTACACCAATATAGCTCAGGGTGTGAATATCCGCGAGAATTATTTATCCCCCTCCCCCCTCTACCTCCTCTTTTAATATTATTGAGAAAAGCTCTTGATCTTCTTTCTCTAAGGAAGATTATGTGTAATCTAACCTTCCAGTTCTGTGTCCATTTCAAGGGTTATATTTGGCCACTGTAAGGGTCAAAAATTACTATCAAGTCCCTTAAAATGTGATAGTTTTGCTGTTTATTAATTTTATAGTCAATGTCATATTTTTATAAAACTCCAAAATTCCTGTGTGTCCTGGCTTTGAAAAATGGAGAGTTTTTTTATAATTGATAGTTTTCTTTTCCCATTTTTATGTCAATGTTGCTATCTATGATATATCTCTGTAAATGAAGTATCTATAATTCTTCACATCTCTCTAACTGTAGTTATTCTAGTAGTAAATTCAGTGGCTATCTTAAAAGTTCGTACTTCAGCGTCGAAAGGAATAATAGATATTCGCTGATAAGGAGCCAAAATCAAATGGTAAATTTCTCTGTAAAATAAATTTAAATTTTATGAGATAAATTTCGATGTAATTTTATCTTTTGAGCTACTACTTGATCCTGCTACAGCATTTCGTCAATTGTTCGTCTTAATACCGCACGGAAGAGTCCTCTTGAAACGCCAGGCCTTTTGCAAAGACCACTCATTTTTGAAGTCTAAAACGAACTATCTGGACTTAAATTGGACTTGCAATGGTTTTTATTCGAACACATTTAATTATTGGTATACCCTTACCTTAGACCTTAGCTTCTCCTGGTCCGCTTGAGTCAGCTAGGAGGTCGGCTAGTATTTCCGAGTCGTTTTCCCACTCGTTTTGTAGAAACACATTAGGACTACGGAGATTTGACTGGTATATGCGCCGTAGGCTGTTCTTAAGACGACCTATCTTTTTTTATCCTGCAGGTAGCCAGTCGAAGTTGGTATAAGGAGTTCTAGTGTCCCCAGTCTCAAAATATAGCCTAGATATTTCCATCGATGATGGCGATATCCCGCACAAGTTGCTGGTTGATCATTATTTGAATCTCGACGTTTGAAACTCGATCTGTTCGATGTATGTCTAGGATTCTAGGAGATATTCATTCTCAAAGCAGAATCTAACCTTATTGTCCTCCGTTTATATGCCATGACTTGGCTATATTCGACTATATGCCCTACTATTGGCTTAAAACTTTTAAGCTTCAAACTAATTGTAAATGGTCATATGAAGTGCCTCCGTGTTCAAATCTTCAGGTGGAGTCTTTTATCAGGTAACAGATAATCAATAATGCTAAGTTTTTTTTCTGCTTAAACATGTAGTGTACACTCACCACACCTCTCGTTGATGCTCTCGTTGATGCGTTGATGCGATGGAAATACTAGCCGACCCCCTAGCTGCCTCAAGCGGACCAGGAGAAGCTAAGGTATAAGTTAAGGGTATACCAATAATTAAAGGTGTTCGAATAAAAACCAAAACGACTATTGTCAATCATTAATCCACTAAAACCATAAAGCTCAATAATTTCCTTTCACCATTGATTATATTTTTTTTTTTCATTTTGGTGGCGCCTGAGGATCTTACAAGCAGTATACAATCTGCTGACGAGTACCAGCTGGTCATTTTAAAACGAACAGAAATTATTCCGTATATGAAAGGGGTTGTCCCCTCCTCAACGCCTCGCTCTTTACGCTAAAGTTTTTTATTGTTTAAAAAAATAAGAGTTGTGAGAAAGTAAAACTTTAGCGTAAAGAGCGTGGCGTTGAGGAGGAAACAGCCCCTTTCATATACGGAATAATTTCTGTTCGTTTTAAGTTTTAACGCCGTTCCTTACTTTCAGCTAAAAAAAACTTGTTTTTTTTATTTGATTTTTGAACGTTTTGGAATTAATGCAGGTTTTGATTTTGGCTCACCGTACATGAATAATTAAATCAAAATTTGCATATTAATTTTACATTTATTTGGTTAAATGGCTTTCTCGAAACTTGTTTAATTTTATTTACGAACGTTTTTATTAGTAATAAATGTACGTAACTTACGTAACGAACTTCTATATTCGTATATTTTTATTACGTATATAAGGGGGCTCGCCCCCTAGTCAATACCTCGCTCTTTAAGCTAAAGTTCGAATTTTGTTACAATTATTTAAAAATTACATCATAATCACAAAGTCCGTTACTTATAATAAATATCTCTTACGAAATTAATAAAAAATATTTGGCTTAAAGAGCGAGGTATTGACTAGGGGGTGAACTCAATCATAAACGTAATATTTTCTGTTCGTTTTAAGTTTTGATGTTACTCCTTATTTTCAGTTGGAAAACTTGTTTTTTTTTATATTTAATTTCTGATCTTTTTTTTAAGTAATGCTGGGAAATCCGGCACCCCCTTCAAAACAATGTCCCTTCCCGCATGAAAACTTCCTTCATGGAAAGATCCTCCCACATAACCCCCGACCCACCCACCCCCCTTCTACCAGAAAAAATCCCCCCTGAAAACGTCTATATACTTTCTAATAACCAATACTATATGTTAACATTTGGTAAAGTTGATTACTTTCAGCCCTCCCCCCCGGGGACTTCGGAGGATTAAGTCACCCTAAAGGACATAGCTCTTTTATTTTCAACCATGCTGAACAAAATGGCTATCTCAAAATTTTGATTAGGTGATTTTGGGGAAAAAATTAGTGTGGGAGGGGGCCTAGTTAGTAGAATGGCCTTATTGACTCCCACGAGGACAATACCCCTTCGAATCCCAATCCGGACACTTTTTTTTAAAACTCCCACGAGGACCACGTGGTTTATGGTTTTCTTCCTTCAAGGTCGATTTATTTGCTGTTGTTTGTCCAGGTGTAATGACATTGGAATGATTTACATAATCGATGGGGGAATTATTGGTTCACGAAGGGGGAATTAAGAAACAAACATGGCTTCATTGTTGTTTGGCTAGCCTAACCTGAGAAATTGATTTACATAATCGCTAGGGGAAATTATTGATTCACGAAGGGGAAATTAAGAAACGCTATGGCTTCTTTAATCTTAGGTCTGAGGGATAAACGTTCTTTAGGTCAGAGAGAAAAATTAATATTCTATTTTTAAATAGGGCTTCATTGATCTATAGTGTCAGGAATCATAAATGACATCACTTGTTATCTTGGAATTATGTGGGAGTCTAAAGAGATAGAAATTCTATTTTTAAATACGGCTTCACGGAGCTTTAAGTCGGAGAGATAAATTGATATTCTAACGAAACCTTAATAGTTTAGCTAGTAACATTTATGAGATGAAGAGATTAACGTAGGAAAGGGCTTCCTAGAAATTTGAAATGTGAAAGCAAAGAGATGCCAAACAAAAGGAACACGCTGAAATTACTTTTAGGGATTATTTGGGCGAAACGGTTTTAGACAGCTTATGGAATTATTTCGGCGAAACAGTTAGAGACATTTTAAAAGATGATTTAAAAGATGGTTTTAGAAGAGGTTTTGAGTGTGGTCGTTATAATACACAAGTTCCATTTGAACAGTGTTGTGAGGTCCTCTACCCCAACCCCAAAGGGTTCCGATCGCCATACCCCAATACCAAAGGGTTCCAATCCCTCTACCCCAATCCAGAAGGAACCCCCCGGTCCCCAAAGACCCCCGAGCCCCCAAAGACCCCCCCAAACCCCCAAAGGCCATCCCCGGGCCCCCAAAGGCCCATCGAGCTCCCAAAAGACCACCGGGGTCCCAAAGGCCTTCACCCTGTCTCCAAATGTCCCCCAGACTCCCAACTGGCCCTCCAGGACCCCCAAAGGCCCTCCACCGGTCTCCAAAGGTCCCCCAGGCTCCCAAAGGGACCCCCTCCCCTCCCTCTTCATCCCTCTACTCCCCCCCTCCTCACCGTCCCCTCCCCCTCCTCCCAATCCCCCTCCCCCTCCCCTCCTCCCCTCCCCTCCCCTTCCCCTCCTCCCCTCCCCATTTTTTTAATATTTTTTATGCATTGAGACACAGAAGGGCCCCCTCCCCCCGGTCCCCAAAGGTTCACAGGGCTCCCACCCGGCCCCCCCAGACCCCCAAAGGCCCTCCCCGGGCCCCGTCTTTCGTTGATGTATGTTGTCTGAAACCTATAGTTTGGGATGAGCAGTTTGCTATTTTTGACTTTTCTCAACTATGTTTCTTAGCCTTTCATAGGTATGGGTTGTCTGAAACCTATGATTTGGGATGGGTGGTTTGCTATTTTTGACTTTTCTGAGCTAGATTTCTTAGCCTCTCATAGGTCTGTGTTGTCTTAAAATTATGATTTGGGATGGGTGGTTTGCTATTTGGACTTTTCAGAGCTGGATTTCTTAGCCTTTCGTAGGTGTTTGTTGTCTGAAACTTATAGTTTGGGATGAGTAGTTTGCTATTTAAGACTTCTATGAGCTAGGCTTTCCTAGTGTATCGTAGGTGAATGTTGTCAGAAAATTATGATTTGGGATATGTAAATTACGATTTCGGGCTTTTCTGAGCTAGATTTCTTAGTCCCTCATAGGTGTTTGTTGTCTCAAACCTATAGTTTGGGATGAGCAGTTTGCTATTTTTGACTTTTCTGAGCTAGGTTTCTTAGCCTTAGATAGGTGTGTGTTGTCAGAAACTTATGATTTGGGATATGTAAATTACTATTTTTGACTTTTCTGAGCTAGATTTCTTAGCCTTTCATAGGTGTTTGTTGTCTGAAGCCTATAGTTTGGGATGAGTAGTTTGCTTTTTGGACTTTTCAGAGCTGGATTTCTTAGCCTTTCGTGGGTGTGTGTTGACTGAAACTTATGATTTGGGATATGTAAATTACTATTTGGGCTTTTCTAAGCTAGATTTCTTAGTCATTCGTTTGTGTGTGTTGTCTGAAACCTATGATTTGGGATTTGTAGTTTTGCTTTTTGGACTTTTCAGAGCTATGATTCTTAGTACCTCATAGGTGTTTGTTGTCTGAAACCTATAGTTTGGGATGAGTAGTTTACTATTTCAGGCTTTTCTGAGCTAAAGCTTCTTAGTATTTCGTAGGTGTGTGTTGTCTGAAACTTATGACTTGAGGTGTCTAATTTTCTATTTCAGGCTTTTCTGAGCTAAGGTTTCATAGTATTTCGTAGGTGAATGTTGTCTGAAACTTATGATTTGGGATATGTAAATTACTATTTAGGGCTTTTCTAAGTTAGATTTCTTAGTCTTTCGTTGGTGTGTGTTGACTGAAACCTATGATCTGGGATATAAGGTTCTTAGTCTTTCGTTGGTGTGTGTTGTCTGAAACCTATGATTTGGGATTTGTAGTTTGCTTTTTGGACTTTTCAGAGCTAAGATTCATAGTCCCTCATAGATGTTTGTTGTCTGAAACCTATAGTTTGGGATGAGTAGTTTGCTATTTCAGGCTTTTCTGAGCTAAGGTTTCCTAGTATTTCGTAGGTGTGTGTTGTCTGAAACTTATGATTTGAGGTGTGTAATTTGCTATTTCAGGTTTTTCTGAGCTAAGTTTTCATAGTATTTCGTAGGTGAATGTTGTCTGAAACTTATGATTTGGAATATGTAAATTACTATTTCTGGCTTTTCTGAGCTAGATTTCATAGTGTTTCGTTGATGTGTGGTGTCTGAAAACAGTGATTTGGGATAGGTGGGTTGTTATTTTAAACTTTTCTGAGATGGATTTCTTAGCCTTTCATACGTATTTGTTGGCTGAAAACTATGATCTGGGATGGTTAATTTGCTACTTTGACTTTTCTGAGCTAGGTTTCTTAGCCTTCCATAGGTGTGTGCTGTCAGAAAACTATGATTTGGGATTTGTAGTTTGCTTTTTAGACTTTTCAGAGCTAGGATTCTTAGTCCCTCATAGGTGTTTGTTGTCTGAAACCTATAGTTTGGGATGAATAGTTTGCTATTTCAAGCTTTTATGAACTAAGGTTTCTTAGTATTTCATAGGTGTGTGTTGTCTGAAACTTATGATTTGGGGTATGCAATTTGCTATTTCCGAATCTTCATAACCAGATTTCTTAGTCTTTCGTAGGTGTGTGGTGTCTGAAACCTATGATTTGGGATGTGTGGGTTGCTATTTTTTGACTTTTCTGAGCTGGATTTCTTAGCCTTTCATAGGTGTGTGTTGACTGAAACCTATGATTTGGGAATGAGTGGCTTGCTATTTTTGACTTTTCTGACCTAGATTTCTTAGCATTTCATAGGTGTGTGCTTTCAGAAAATTATGATTTGGGAGGTGTAGTTTTCCACTTAAGTTCTTTATTTCTCAAAGACATAAAGAAATTTAAAGTTCAATTCTAAATTTTTCGGTGGAAGATAGAAAAAGTAATACCATACTTGTGAATATTTTCTCGAAGAGATGAAAAATTTAAAATACTGTTCCAAATTTTTCACAGAAGATAAAAAAGTTCAAGTTCTCTTCGGAATTTTACCAATGAACATAATTCAATTCTAATTTCTCCAGAGAAAACAAAAATCTTCCAAATCAGTTCTTTATTTCACAAAGACATAAAGAAATTTAGAGTTCAATTCTAAATTTTTCGGTGGAAGATAGAAAAAGTAATACCATACTTGTGAATATTTTCCCGGAAGATAAAAAGTTCTAGTTCAATTCAAAATTTTCTCAACGAAGTCAAGGAAAGTACAAGTTCTCTTCTGAATTTTCTCAATGAAAAAGAAATTAGTCATTGATCATTTCTATTTTTCCAAATAATATAAAAATTTCCACTTTAGTTCAGATCTGTCTCGAAGAGATGAAAAATCTAAATTACTGTTCCAAATTTTTCACAGAAGATAAAAAAGTTCAAGTTCTCTTCGGAATTTTACCAAAGAACACAATTGAATTCTAATTTCTCCAGAGAAAACAAAAATCTTCCACTTCAGTTCTGTATTTCACAAAGACATAAAGAAATTTAGAGTTCAATTCGAAATTTTTCGGTGGAGGATAGAAAAAGTAATTCCATACTTGTGAGTATTTTCACGGAAGATAAAAAGTTCTAGTTCAATTTTAAATTTTCTCAACGAAGTGAAGAAAAATTCAAGTTCTCTACTGAATTTTATCAAAGAACACAGTTCAATTCTAATTTATCCAGAGAAAATAAAAATCTTACATTTAAGTTCTTTATTTCAGAAAGACATAAAGAAATTTAAAGTTCAATTCTAAATTTTTCAGTGGAAGATCGAAAAAGTAATACCATACTTGTGAATATTTTCACGGAAGATAAACATTTCTAGTTCAATTTAAAATTTTCTCAACGAAGTGAAGAAAAATTCAAGTTCTCTTCTGAAATCTACCAAAGAACAAAATTCAATTCTAATTTCACCAGAGATAATAAAAATCTTCGACTTAAGTTCTATATTTCACAAAGACATTAAGAAATATAAAGTTCAATTCTAAATTTTTTGGTGGAAGATAGAAAAAGTAACACCATACTTGTGAATATTTTCTCGACGAGATGAAAAATTTAAAATACTGTTCCAAATTTTTCACAGAAGATAAAAAAGTTCAAGTTCTCTTCGGAATTTGACCAAAGAACATAATTCAATTCTAATTTCTCCATTGAAAACAAAAATCTTCCACTTCATTTCTTTATTTTACAAAGACATATACAAATTTATAGTTCAATTCTAAATTTTTCGGTGGAAGATAGAAAAAGTAAGACTATACATGTGAATATTTTACCAGAATATAAAAAGTTCTAGTTCAATTTAAAATTTTCTGAACGAAGTGAAGAAAAATTCAAGTTCTCTTCTGAATTTTACCATAGAACACAATTTAATTCTAATTTCACCAGAGAAGATCAAAATCTTCCACTTCAGTTCTTAATTTCACAAAGATACAAAGAAATTTAAAGTTCAATTCTAAATTTTTCGGTGGAAACAAGAAAAAGTAATACCATACTTGTGAATATTTTCCCGGAAGATAAAAAGTTCTAGTTCAATTTAAAATTTTCTCAACAAAGTGAAGAAAAATTCAAGTTCTCTTCTGAATTTTACGAAAGAAAACAATTCAATTCTAATTTCACAAGAGACAATAAAAATCTCCCGCTTCAGTTCTATATTTCACAAAGACACAAAGAAATTTAAAGTTCAATTCTTAATTTTTCGGCAGAAGATATAAAAAGTAATACCATACCTGTGAATATTTTCTCGAAGAGATGAAAAATTTAAAATATTGTTCCAAATTTTTCACAGAAGATAAAAAAGTTCAAGTTCTCTTCGGAATTTTACCAAAGAACACAATTAAATTCTAATTTATCCAGAGAAAATAAAAATCTTCCACTTGAGTTCTTTATTTCACAAATACAAAAATAAATTTAAAGTTCAATTCTAAATTTTTCGGTGGAAGATAGAAAAAGTAATACCATACTTGTGAATATTTTCCCGGAAAATAAAAAGTTCTAGTTCAATTTACAATTTCCTCAACGAAGTGAAGAAAAGTTCAAGTTCTCTTCTGAATTTTACTAAAGAGTAAAATTCAATTCTAATTTCACCAGATAAAATAAAAATCTTCAACTTCAGTTCTTTATTTCACAAGGACATACGGAAATTTAAAGTTCAATTCTAAATTTTTCGGTGGAAGATAGAAAAAGTAATACCATACTTGTGAATATTTTCACGGAAGATAAAAAGTTCTAGTTCAATTTAAAATTTACTCAACGAAGTGAAGAAAAGTTCAAGTTCTCTTCTGAACTTTACCAAAGATCACACTTCAATTCTAATTTCTCCAGAGAAAATAAAAATCTTCAACTTCATTTTTAAGTTCCAAAATGAAATAAAGAAATTTAAAGTTCTATTATAAATTTTTAGATGAAATAAAGAAAAAGTAATACTAAGATTGTGATTATTTTCCCTGAAGATCAAAAGTTTTACTTTATTTATAATTTTTCTTAAATTCAGTTCTGATTTTTCTCAAAGAAATGAAAAATTTAAAGTTCTGTTCCAAATTTTTCATAGAAGATAGAAAAAGTTATACATTGATTGTGAATATTCAACATGAAAATAAGGAACTCCACTTTAATTCAGAGCTTTCTCAAAGAAGTGCAAAATGTTCAAGTTCTCTTCTGAATTTTCTTAAAGAAGAGAAAAAAGTTAGCTTAATTCTGAATTTTACCAATGAAAATGAAAAAACCTTCCAGTTCAGTTCATAATATCTCAAAGACATAAAAAATTTAAAGTTCAGTTCTAAATTTTTCTGTAAAAGATAGGAAAAGTTATACTATGATTGTGATTATTTTACAGTGAAGATAAAAAGTTTCACTTTAATTATAGTTTTCTTAAATTCAGTTCAGATTTTTTGTAAAGACATGAAAAATTTAAAGTTCTGTTCCAAATTTTTCATAGAAGATAGAAAAAGTTATACATTGATTTTGAATCTTCGACACGAAGATAAGGTGCATCAATTTAATTCTGAGTTTTCTCGAAGAAGTACAAAATGTTCATGTTATCTTCTAAATTTTTTTAAAGAATATAAAAAAATTAGCTCAATTCTGAATTTTTCCAATGAAAATGAAAAAAGCTTCCACTTCAGTTCTTAATTTCACAAAGACATAAAAATTCAAAATTCTATTCTAATTTTTCCAAGAAAATAAAAAGGTTCCACATCAGCTCTGTTTTTTTCTCAAAGAGATGAAAAATCTTAAGTTCTTTTCTAATTTTAAATTAAATTTTAGATCCTTTGTCTTATGGATTTAACCCTCAAATTTTTTAATTAAAAAATGAGTGACTCGTCCTATTATTAAATACAATCGTTCAAACTCGTTCATCTAACCTCCAAAACAATAGGTTAGGTTAGGTATAAATAAATATTAATAAATAAATAGAAACATTTCTACATGTTTAAGTTAGGTTAGGTTAGGTTAACTTATCATGAGCGCTCATGATAAGTTAACCTAACCTATTCTGGCGAGTATGGCCAGGTTAGGTTAGGCTAGATTAAGTTAGGTTAGATTAGGTTAGGTTAAGTTAGGTTAGGTTAGCCTACGTACGCTTCACTTAGGTTAGCTTAGGTTAGGTGAGAGACAGGCAAAAAGTTAGGTGTATGATTAGGTTAGGTTAGGTTAGATTAAGTTAGGTTAGGTTAAGTTAGGTTAGGCTAGGTTAGCCTACGTACGCCATGAGTGCTCATGATAAGTTAACCTAACCTTTTCTGGCGAGTATGGCTAGGTTAGGTTAGGCTAGATTAAGTTAGGTTAGATTAGGTTAGGTTAAGTTAGGTTAGGTTAGCCTACGTACGCTTCACTTAGGTTAGCTTAAGTTAGGTGAGAGACAGGCAAAAAGTTAGGTGTATGATTAGGTTAGGTTAGGTTAGATTAAGTTAGGTTAGGTTAAGTTAGGTTAGGCTAGGATAGCCTACGTACGCGGGCGTACGTAGGCTAACCTAGCCTAACCTAACCTAACTTAATCTAACCTAACCTAACCTAATCATACACCTAACTTTTTGCCTGTCTCTCACCTAACCTAAGCTAACCTAAGTGAAGCGTACGTAGGCTAACCTAACCTAACTTAACCTAACCTGATCTAACCTAACTTAATCTAGCCTAACCTAACCTAGCCATACTCGCCAGAAAAGGTTAGGTTAACTTATCATGAGCGCTCATGGCGTACGTAGGCTAACCTAGCCTAACCTAACTTAACCTAACCTAACTTAATCTAACCTAACCTAATCATACACCTAACTTTTTGCCTGTCTCTCACCTAACCTAAGCTAACCTAAGTGAAGCGTACGTAGGCTAACCTAACCTAACTTAACCTAACCTAATCTAAACTAACTTAATCTAGCATAACCTAACCTACCCATACTCGCCAGAAAAGGTTAGGTTAACTTATCATGAGCGCTCATGATAAGTTAACCTAACCTAACCTAACTTAAACATGTAGAAATGTTTCTATTTATTTATTAATATTTATTTATACCTAACCTCACCTATTGTTTTGGAGGTTAGATGAACGAGTTTGAACGATTGTCTTTAATAATAGGACGAGTCACTCATTTTTTAATTAAAAAATTTGAGGGGTAAATCCATAAGACAAAGGAGCTAAAATTTAATTTAAAATTTGAAAAGAACTTTAGATTTTTCATCTCTTTGAGAAAAAACCATAACTGATGTGGAACCTTTTTATTTTCTTGGAAAAATTAGAAGAGAACTTTGAATTTTTTATGTCTTTGAGAAAGTAAGAACTGAAGTGGAAGCTTTTTTCATTTTCATTGGAAAAATTCAGAATTGAGCTAACTTTTTTATCTTCTTTAAGAAAATTCAGAAGAGAACTTGAACATTTTGCACTTCTTCGAGAAAACTCAGAATTAAATTGATGCACCTTATCTTCGTGTCGAAGATTCAAAATCAATGTATAACTTTTTCTATCTTCTATGAAAAATTTGGAACAGAACTTTAAATTTTTCATATCTTTCCAAAAAATCGGAACTGAATTTAAGAAAACTAGAATTAAAGTGAAACTTTTTATCTTCACTTGAAAATAATCACAATCATAGTATAACTTTTGCTATCTTCTATAGAAAAATCTAGAACTGAACTTTAAATTTCTTATGTCTTTGAGATATTATGAGTTGAAGTGGGAGGTTTTTTCATTTTCAATGGTAAAATTCAGAATTGATCAAACTTTTTTCTCTTCTTTTAGAAAATTCAGAAGAGAACTTGAACATTTAGCACTTCTTTGATAAAGTTCTGAATTAAAGTGGAGTTTCTTATCTTCATGTGGAATATTAACAGTTAATGTATAAATTTTTCCATCTTCTATGAAAAATTTGGAACAGAACTCTAAATTTTTCATTTCTTTGAGAAAAATCAGAACTAAATTTAAGAAAAATTATAAATAAAGTGAAAATTCTGATCTTCATGGATAATAATCACAATCCTAGCATTACTTTTTTTTTATTTCATCTAAAAAATTAGGATGGAACTTTAAATTTGTTTATTTCATTGTGGAACTTAAAACTGAAGTGGAAGATTTTTATTTTCTCTGGAGAAATTAGAATTGAATTGTGTTATTTAGTAAAGTTCAGAGGCGAACTTGAACTTTTCTTTATTTCATTGAGATAATTTTAAATTTAACTAGAACTTTTCGTCGTCCGGGAAGATATTCACAATTATGGTATTACTTTTTCTACCTTCCACCGAAAAATTTAGAATTGAAATTTAAATTTCTTTATGTCTTTGTGAAATAAAGAACTTAAGTGGAAGATTTTTATTTTCTCTGGAGAAAATAGAATTGAATTGTGTTCTTTCGTAAAATTCCGAAGAGAACTTGAACTTTTTTATCTCCTGTGAAAAAATTGGGACAGTATTTAAAATTTTTCCTCTTTTCGAGAAAATATTCACAGGTAGGGAATTACTTTTTCTATCTTCCGCCGAAAAATTTAGAATTGAACTTTAAATTTCTTTGTGTCTTTGTGAAATATAGAACTGAAGTGGAAGATTTTTATTTTCTCTGGTGAAATTAGAATTGAATTTTATTCTTTGGTAAAATTCAGAAGAGAACTTGAATTTTTTTTCACTTCGTTGAGAAAATTTTAAATTAAACTAGAAATTTTCATCTTCCGGGAAAATATTCACAAGTATTCTATTACTTTTTCTTGTTTCCACCAAAAAATTTTGAATTAAACTTTAAATTTATTTATGTCTTTGTGAAATAAAGAACTTAAGTGGAAGATTTTGATTTTCACTGGTGAAATTATAATTGAATTGTGTTCTTTGGTAAAATTCAGAAGAGAACTTGAATTTTTCTTCACTTCGTTGAGAAAATTTTAAATTGAACTAGAACTTTTTATCTTCTGGGAAAATATTCACATGTATGGTATTACTTTTTCTATCTTCCACCGAAAATTTTAGAATTGAACTATAGATTTCTTTATGTCTTTGTGAAATAAAGAAATGAAGTGTAAGATTTTTGTTTTCTCTGGAGAAATTAGAATTGAATTATGTTCTTTGGTAAAATTCCAAAGAGAACTTGAACTTTTATCTTCTGTGAAAAATTTGGAACAGTATTTTAAATTTTTCATCTCTTCGAGAAAATATTCACAAGTATGGTATTACTTTTTCTATCTTCCACCGAAAAATTTAGAATTGAACTTTAAATTTCTTTATGTCTTTGTGAAATAAAGAACTTAAGTGGAAGATTTTTATTTTCTATGGTGAAATTATAATTGAATTGTGTTCTTTTGTAAAATTCATAAGATAAATTGAAGTATTATTCACTTCTTTGATAAAATTTTAAATTGAACTAGAACTTTTTATCTTCCGTGAAAATATTCACAAGTATCGTATTACTTTTTCTATCTTCCACTGAAAAATTTAGAATTGAAATTTAAATTTCTTTATGTGTTTGTGAAATAAAGAACTTAAATGGATGATTTTTATTTTCTCTGGACAAATTAGAATTGAACTGCGTTCTTTGATAAAATTCAGTAGAGAACTTGAACTTTTCTTCGGTTCGTTGAGGAAATTTAAAATTGAACTAGAACTTTTTATCTTCCGTGAAAATACTCACAAGTATGGCATTACTTTTTCTATCCTCCACCGAAAAATTTAGAAATGAACTCTAAATTTCTTTATGTCTTTGTGAAATAATGAACTGAAGTGAAAGATTTATGTTTTCTCTGGAGAAATTAGAATTGAATTGTGTTCTTTGGTAAAATTCCGAAGAGAACTTGAACTTTTTTATCTTCTGTGAAAAATTTGGAATAGTATTTTAAATTTTTCATCTCTTCGAGACAGATCTGAACTAAAGTGGAAAATTTTTATATTATTTGGAAAAATAGAAATGATCAATGACTAATTTCTTTTTCATTGAGAAAATTCAGAAGAGAACTTGTACTTTCCTTGACTTTGTTGAGAAAATTTTAAAATGAACTAGAACTTTTTATCTCCCGGGAAAATATTCACAAGTATGGAATTACTTTTTCTATCTTCCAACGAAAAATTTAGAATTTAACTCTAAATTTCTTTATGTCTTTGTGAAATAAAGAACTGAATTGGAAGATTTTTGTTTTCACTGGAGAAATTAGACTTGAATTATGTTCATTGGTAAAATTCCGAAGAGAACTTGAACTTTTTTATCTTCTGTGAAAAATTTGGAACAGTATTTTAAATTTTTCATCTCTTCGAGAAAATATTCACAAGTATGGTATTACTTTTTCTATCTTCCACCGAAAAATTTAGAATTGAACTTTAAATTTATTTATGTCTTTGTGAAATAAAGAACTTAAGTGGAAAACTACACCTCCCAAATCATAATTTTCTGAAAGCACACACCTATGAAATGCTAAGAAATCTAGCTCAGAAAAGTCAAAAATAGCAAACCATTTATTCCCAAATCATAGGTTTCAGTCAACACACACCTACGAAAGGCTAAGAAATTCAGCTCAGAAAAGTCAAAAAATAGCAACCCATACATCCCAAATCATAGGTTTCAGACACCCCACACCTACGAAAGACTAAGAAATCTGGTTATGAAAAGTCGGAAATAGCAAATTGCATACCCCAAATCATAAGTTTCAGACAACACACACCTATGAAAAACTAAGAAACCTTAGTTCAGAAAAGCTTTAAATAGCAAACTATTCATTCCAAACTATAGGTTTCAGACAACAAACATCTATGATGCACTAGGAATCCTAGCTCTGAAAAGTCTAAAAAGCAAACTACAAATCCCAAATCATAGTTTTGTGTCAGCACACACCTATGAAAGGCTAAGAAACCTAGCTCAGAAAACTCAAAGTAGCAAATTAACCATCCCAGATCATAGGTTTCAGACAACACATACCTATGAAAGGCTAAGAAATCCATCTCAGAAAAGTCTAAAATAGCAACCCACCCATCCCAAATCATTGGTTTTAGACAACACACATCAACGGAAGACTAAGAAATCTAGCTTAGAAAAGCCCGAAATAGTAATTTACATATCCCAAATCATAAGTTTCAGACAACATTCACCTACGAAATACTATGAAATCTTAGCTCAGAAAAGCCTGAAATAGCAAATTACACACCTCAAATCATAAGTTTCAGACAACACACACCTACGAAATACTATGAAACCTTAGCTCATAAATGCCTGAAATAGCAAACTACTCATCCCAAACTATAGGTTTCAGACAACAAACATCTATGAGGGACTCTGA
Organism: Artemia sp. Qi Xiang Cuo; assembly: GCF_049724085.1. NCBI lineage: Eukaryota > Metazoa > Arthropoda > Branchiopoda > Anostraca > Artemiidae > Artemia > Artemia sp. Qi Xiang Cuo. Next base: position 62,076,743 of record NC_142800.1, read on the forward strand.
ATCCTAGCTCTGAAAAGTCCAAAAAGCAAACTACAAATCCCAAATCATAGGTTTCAGACAACACACACCAACGAAAGACTAAGAACCTTATATCCCAAATCATAGGTTTCAGTCAACACACACCAACGAAAGACTATGAAATCTAACTTAGAAAAGCCCGAAATAGTAATTTACAGATCCCAAATCATAAGTTTCAGACAACATTCACCTACGAAATACTATGAAACCTTAGCTCAGAAAGGCCTGAAATAGCAAATTAGACACCTCAAGTCATAAGTTTCAGACAACACACACCTACGAAATACTAAGAAACCTTAGCTCATAAAAGCCTGAAATAGCAAACTACTCATCCCAAACTATAGGTTTCAGACGACAAACACCTATGAGGGACTAAGAATCCTAGCTCTGAAAATTCCAAAAAGCAAAACTACAAATCCCAAATCACAGGTTTCAGACAACACACACAAACTAATGACTAAGAAATCTAGCTTAGAAAAGCCCGAAATAGTAATTTACATATCCCAAATCATAAGTTTCAGTCAACACACACCCACAAAAGGCTAAGAAATCCAGCTCTGAAAAGTCCAAAAGCAAACTACTCATCCCAAACTATAGGCTTCAGACAGCAAACACCTATGAAAGGCTAAGAAATCTAGCTCAGAAAAGTCAAAAATAGTAATTTACATATCCCAAATCATAATTTTCTGACAACACACAACTATGAAAGTCTAATAAAAATATATCTGAAAATACTAAAATCGCAATCTACTCATCACAAACGATAGGTTTCAGACAACAAACACCTATGATGGACTAAGAAATCTAGCTCATAAAAGTCAGAAATAGTAATTTAAATATCCCAAATCATAATTTTCTGACAACATTCACCTACGATATACTAGGAAAGCCTAGCTCATAGAAGTCCGAAATAGCAAACAACTCATCCCAAACTAGAGGTTTCAGACAACAAACACCTATGAAAGGCTAAGAAATCCAGCTCTGAAAAGTTCAAATAGCAAACTACACATCCCAAATCATACTTTTCTGACAACACACACCTATGAAAGGCTAAGAAATCCAGCTCAGAAAAGTCAAAAATAGCAAACCACCCATCCCAAATCATAGGTTTCTGACAACACACACCTATGAAAGGCTAAGAAATCTAGCTCAGAAAAGTCAAAAATAGCAAACTACTCATCCCAAACTATAGGTTTCAGACAACATACATCAACGAAAGACGGGGCCCGGGGAGGGCCTTTGGGGGTCTGGGGCGGGGGGCCGGGTGGGAGCCCTGTGAACCTTTGAGGACCGGGGGGAGGGTGCCCTTCTGTGTCTCAATGCATAAAAAATATTAAAAAAATGGGGGGGGAGGGGAGGGGAGGAGGGGAGGGGGAGGGGATTGGGAGGAGGGGGAGGGGGAGTTGACGGTGAGGAGAGGGATGGAGAGGGAGGGGAGGGGGTCCCTTTGGGAGCCTGGGGGACCTTTGGGGACCGGTGGAGGGCCTTTGGGGGTCCTGGAGGGCCAGTTGGGAGCCTGGGGGACATTTTGAGACCGGGTGAAGGCCTTTGGAACCCCGGTGGTCTTTTGGGAGCTCGATGGGCCTTTGGGGGCCCGGGGATGGCCTTTGGGGGTTTGGGGGGGTCTTTGGGGGCTCGGGGGTCTTTGGGGACCGGGGGGTTCCTTCTGGATTGGGGTAGAGGGATTGGAATTCTTTGGGATTGGGGTATGGCGATCGGAACCCTTTGGGGTTGGGGTAGAGGACCTCACAACACTGTTCAAATGGAACTTGTGTATTATAACGACCACACTCAAAACATCTTCTAAAACCATCTTTTAAATCATCTTTTAAAATGTCTCTAACTGTTTCGCCGAAATAATTCCATATGCTGTCTAAAACCGTTTCGCCCAAATAATCCCTAAAAGTAATTTCAGCGTGTTCCTTTTGTTTGGCATCTCTGTGCTTTCACATTTCAAATTTCTAGGAAACCCTTTCCTACGTTAATCTCTTCATCTCATAAATGTTCCTAGCTAAACTATTAAGGTTTCGTTAGAATATCAATTTATCTCTCCGACTTAAAGCTCCGTGAAGCCGAATTTAAAAATAGAATTTCTATCTCTTTAGACTCCCACATAATTCCAAGATAACAAGTGATGTCATTTATGATTCCTGACACTATAGATCAATGAAGCCCTATTTAAAAATAGAATATTAATTTTTCTCTCTGACCTAAAGAACGTTAATCCCTCAGACCTAAGATTAAAGAAGCCATAGTGTTTCTTAATTTCCCCTTCGTGAATCAATAATTTCCCCTAGCGATTATGTAAATCAATTTCTCAGGTTAGGCTAGCCAAACAACAATGAAGCCATGTTTGTTTCTTAATTCCCCCCCTTCGTGAACCAATAATTCCCCCATCGATTATGTAAATCATTCCAATGTCATTACACCTGGACAAACAACAGCAAATAAATCGACCTTGAAGGAAGAAAACCATAAACCACGTGGTCCTCGTGGGAGTTTTAAAAAAAAGTGTCCGGATCGGGATTCGAAGGGGTATTGTCCTCGTGGGAGTCAATAAGGCCATTCTACTCTAGTTGCCCTCCATTTTTTTGGTCACTTAAAAAGGGCACTAGAACTTTTAATTTCCGTTCCAATGAGTCCTCCCACGATATTTTAGGACCACTGGCTCGTTACGATTACCCCTGGAAAAAAAAAATAAAATAAACACGCATCCATGATCTTTCTTCTGACAAAAAACTGACTGTTTTTTTTTATCAATAGTTAGAATACTGTCCGTTTCGAATGCGAGACTTGAGAGCACAGTAGCTCGCATCGAATACAAAACTTGAGACGTTTGGTTACCTTGGATGAGCGTTATTTTCTTTATCACCCACATCTCTTTATCTACTAACCATCTAACCTGTTATAAAACGTGACTGCGACCTCAACGCCTTGCAAGTAACTGGTAATAATTTCTTCCGGATGAGGTTTTTGCCCATTCTTCCAAGTTAGTAAAAGCGGTCCATTTACTGACTGTGATCGGAATTTTGGAAGATGTCATGTCACTATTTTCGTGTTTTTCATTTAACCCAGAGAAAATTGTGGCGCCATCAGTAAAATAAGGGCATGCGTTGGTAAAACCGCTGCATTTACCGATCAAAATTGAGATATTGTAGATGTCATGTCATTATTTTCATGTTTTTTATTTAACTGAATAGAAAATAGTGGGGCAGTCCGGAAAATCACAACACGAGTCGGTACAACCGCTACACTTACCGACCGAGATGGAGATTACGGTAGACGTTATGTCAGTATTAGATTGAGATTTTGTTGATGTCGTTTCATTATTTTCATGTTCTTTATTTAACTGAATAGAAAACAGTGGTGCAGTCCGGAAAATCGCTGCAAGAATTGGTACAACAGTTACATTTACCGAGCGAAATGGAGATTACGGTACATGTCATGTCAGTATTTTGATGTTCTTTATTTAACCGAATGAAAAAAAAATTGGCACCGTCCGTAAAGTCACGGCACAAGTCAGTAAAACCGCTGCAATTACCAAACTAGACTGAAATTTCATTAGATGTTATATTAGTATTGCCATCTTAAAATCACTGCACGAGTCGATAAAACTACTGCGTTTACCGACTGCTGTGTCGGTAAATGCACCTGCTTTACCCAGGTTTGGGACTTCTGTAGATGACATATCAGTATTTTTTTTGTTCTTTATTTAACCAACAAAATCCATACTATTGGAAATCCAATAGAATATATTTCCTTTCCATAGAATGTCGTTCTGCAGCACTAGCTGTTGAATATCCTCAGACTTATTTGAACTGCCTTGGGTAAATATAAAGTTTACCTAAAATAGGAATTATTTGATAATCTACATTAAGTTTAACACACACATTATTCTCAGCCCCAGTGGCGGATCCAGGGGGTGCCCCCGCCCCTAGCGTCGTCCAAAGTCGTGTAATTTACTTAATTAACTCAAGTTTGTGTTAATTAAACTTGCTCCTAACGCAAGTTTATCGGATTAACCTATTTTGCCCCCCCCCCTAAAAAAAAATTTCGGATCAACCTATTTTGCGCCCCCCCCCCCTAAAAACGATCCTGTATCCACCCCTGCTCAGCCATTATTCTTTCACTTATACTACCAGAATTTCATAATTATGAAACTTTCTTAAGATTCTCCTATCAATTCTGGACATTTCGTAACCCGGATAAAAAAAAATTATCATTCAGTCCTAATTATGTGTACAAAACCAATAATGTCAGAGTTGAAATGGCCATTATTATTATTCTTAAGGGACACACCCTTGATTTAGTTCTTGAATATTCCATGCCAATAATTTAATGTCTCGTATGTGGTCTTTGTCTTACTTGATACTGATAAGAATACACACCCTTTAGACACTTTATCATTTGCCACTGCTTCAGTGGAACATATTTGGTATTCTTTGATTGGTTAAAAGTTTTCCTCTGCCGCCATTTCACTTCTAATGTTTTTGTGCCTTTTCTTACTTGTTGCTTCAGCGTTGGTAGTAACATCTCTGCCTCGGTTTTTATTATTCTTATATTGAGTATGTGTAGTAGGCTGCGTAACGAGGAGACTGCATGCTATGGTATTGTTTCCATAGATTCGTCCTCTTTGCTATCTTTGTCGAAGCTTAAAAGCATCCTTACCGTGTCAAAGAGATAACAAAGAATGTGGAAAGCGGGTATACAATTTCCAAATTCTCACAACGCAGCGCTGATTTTATATAAAAAAAATCCTTTTTTTACTTTCTTTTTAATTTTTCCGTTTGGTTATTAAAATCGAAGAAATAAGATAATTTATATCTTCTTTTTATGTTTTTTTTTGTAGGATTTTTTTCTTGTGTATGTACATTCCCGCTTGTTTTTATTGTTTTCTCAATGTTTTACTCCACTGTTTGTCATTTGGATATGAATGGGTAATAACATAAACCTAGTTATAATAATTATTTTAAACACCCATATTGTCATTGATGTACTGATTAACCGTCGAAATGGCAAATCAATATTTTGGTGTTTGTGTAAATGTTTTATTTATCATTAGATGTTTCTAGTAGTTTTCTCATTGGCAACATTTAGTTAAGTTTATGTCCTAAAACGTAGTCAGTCTAAGAACGTTGAGAAAAAGTAAAATTTTTCTGAGTTAAGGATGTTTTATCTCTTAGTGAAGAAATTTTCTAGCCTGCAAAACTGTATGTTTTTATTCTATGATTTACTGATAAATGTCACGACTTAGACAAGCAAAATGTTGAGTTTTAATTTAGTATTGCCTTAGCTTCAGCCCATTGTCTTGAGAATCCCTATTTCAAATATTTTTTCCTTTGTATATGCTGTTTGCTGGAAAGGTAACGTTTTTTTTGTCAATATTAATACAAAATGTTTTTTGAGGGAGACCCAACTATTGTGTAAATATTGTAGGAGCAGAGGAGGAAAGTCTCATCAAGTATTATAATCTGGCAAAGGAGCGGCTCGCTGAAAAAGAAGACGAATGGAGTTCGGAAAGAAATATACCACATAGTTTCACTACAGCTGAAGAGGTGAGAGTAAAGACACTTGTCTTATCAAAGGTGCCTTAAATAAAAGCATTTTTATTCTCACGGGTTTATCTTTGGGCGAGAGGAGGTGGAGGGGTAGCGAAATTAGACAACTAGAACGAAAATACTGGCGAATTATGATATGAAAATAAAAAAATTGTAAAAGATGGGGAACGATAATTCAAAATTGTTATTAGGAAAAAGAAAAGGTGTTGTTGCCACCAATTGGTGGGAGGTCTCTAGATTTTGAATTTTTTTTTTACTTGGTATTAAAGAATATAATAAAAAAAGGATGCCATCACCTAGATTTTGAAAAATACTTTTTTTGGTAAACACATGTAAGGAAAAAGAAAAAGTACCTGGACCACCAATTGGCCATATTTTTCTGCATTGACGCCAATGAAAGGTACAGAAAAAATCGCTAGAAGATATACGCATTCAACAATTTTCTTTTAAAGAACTTCTGCAAATAATGCTTTGCACTTTTTTTGAAATGTGTAAACTAAAATAAGAACACCATATACACAAAAAAAACAGCATTGCCAAAAAAATATCATCAGCACGACGCTTCAGGAGCAGTTACGAATTTAAAAGAAATGCTAAAATAATGCATATTCATAATGTACAATATTATCATAAACGCCTTGACAATTCGAGGGAAGAGAACAAAGGTTTCATTATTTGTGATTAGCTTCTAATGCAGCTTTTTATCTGAAATTCAAAAACTTAATCCTATTTTTCGAGCGCCCATTTATTTTAGACGTACCATTAAAAGTACCAAGAACTTTTACTAGATATATTCAAACATTTTTGGGTTAAGGATTTATTCCAGTTCTTTTCATATTTCCCAAAATTTCCCAGTTGCTACACTTACCTTTCTATTAGTTCTGAATGGCATATTGCCAAATTTTCGAGCTTTGCTATTCATTTGGTAATTCTTAGCACTTGATGTTATAGATATGTGGTTCTGCATTAAATCCGTTAATTTAATTATAATTGTGAAAAATCTATTCGACGCGTTGTGATAATCGCCACGAAAACTAAGAATGAGTAAATACACTCATTATTTCCCCTTTCAATGGGTTTTCAAACGGTTCGTGGTAACGAACTGTAAGTAAGGAGAGACACGGCTCAATAGTAACCGAAACTCTAAAAAGTGGAAATTTGATATCAATCAATGTATCAAAAGAATCGACTTACTATGCTAATTCTAAATATATAAAATTCATTAAGCTTAGTCTTACCCATAAAAGGCTTTGAGCCTGAGAAAAATTGCCTTATTCTAAACAAGGCAATAAAAACCTATTATAGCCTATTATATAGGGAAATATAAACCTATTATATAAGGAAATACTCCGAGAGGTTAGTAAAAACCTATAATATAAATAATATAAATCAATATAATATAAATCAGATTCAGCGTATCAGAGAACCAAAAATATATAATATAAATCAGATTCAGCGTATCAGAGAACCCTATTCTAGAGGCTTCAAGCTCCTATTTTTAAAAATATGGAATGTGGATCGAACCTATGGTCCTAGAACATCGAGAGAGGGCTCATTTGAACAGAAATTTAAAGTTCTAGTGCCCTTTTTAAGTGACCAAAAAGAATGTTGGACAAACAGCCCCCCTCTCACGCCCCCTTTTTTCCAAAATTGTCTGATCAAATTATTGAGAGAGCCATTTTGTTTAACAAAGTTGAAAAGTCCAAAAACTATACTTTGGAGACAACATGCCCCCCTCCCAGCCCCTGGGGATAGGTCTTTAAGTTATAAAATTTGACCCTTGTTTACGTATAGTATTTTCTACTGGAAAGTATACTGACATTTTTCGAGGGGGGGGGGTGGAGATTTTTGCTTCGGGTGGGTTTCCATGGGGATAATTTTCCGTGCAGAGAGAAATTTTGGGGGTGAACTTTCCATTGGGAATTTAACATTGATGGGATTTGACAGAATTCTTTTTCGAAATTTTTTTTATCTGTCTTACTTTCTCTTTGCCTACTCAATTTCAAATGTTGAAATGTTCCGGGGGAATTGTCCGGGGGAAATTTTCAGTGTGTTTGAATTTCCGGGAAATACTTTCCACAGAAGGGGGGATTTCTAGAGTGATTGGGAAAATGACTAGAGTTTAGTCTTTTTCAAATGTAAATATGCTAAGGAGTTTTTTTTCAGGCTGAATGTTCTGCAAGAAATTTTATGGAGGGGGAGCGGGAATTTTCGGTGAGGATGGAATTGTCCGGGGGGAGTTTTACGAGTGAAGAGTAATTTTAGGTGGGAGGAATTTTTCCATAGAGGAGTAACCCGTGAGGGGAGGGATTATTCAATGGAGGGAGCCATATTTACAGGCATTATTTGAAAAAACGATCAGAAATTAATTAAATAAAAAACAAGTTTTTTCAACTGAAAGTCAGGAAAACATTAAACCTCAAACGAACAGAAATTATTCTGTATATAAAGGGGTTGCCCCCTCCTCAACACCTTGCTCTTTACGCTAAAGTTTGAAAAAATTGTCCCAAATCCTTAGAACAACTCATGAAACACAAGGGCCGTTTGATTAGAGTACGATGCTGTTATAAAAGTGCTAAAAACTTCGTAAAGAGCAAGTTTTCGAGAAGGGGGGTGGGGAACCTATTCATATACAGAATAATTTCTATTCGTTTTGAGTTCTAAGGTTGCTCCTTAATTTCAGCTGAAAAAACTTTTTTTTTTTTTTTTAAATAGTATCTGAAATGAATGATGTTAGTAGAAGTGACCCTAAAGCTCCGAACGGGAGTCCATATATGGGCAAAGAATACGGACGGGGCTCCATATATAGGCATAGAGTCATTAGGGAGAACACGTGGTTAATGGGGTCAATGACCTCTTTTTCCAAGGTCGATTTATATGATGTTTCTATGTGTAATAGCTCCAGAACGAAGGTTGCACATGCGCATTGAATTCTAACGGGAACAATGTTATTGATCTAGGACTCGGGGGGGAAGTGAATTTCCGAGAACTTGATTGCGTAATCAAAGTGTGTCAACAACAACAACATCGACCTTGACATTCGCTGAGAGTATGCACTTACAACAACAACAACATCAACCTTGGAACACCTGTGCTGTCGAACTCAATTCACCTATCGTGAATCAATAATTCCCCTTAGAAACAACAAATTAATTCCCCCTTTCTTGACAGATCAATCAATCAATGACATCATCTGCCAGACTTTAAAAATTTTCGCCTAGAAACGATTCTCCAGGAATAGATCCAAGTCATTAATGTCATTGCCTCGGAAACAACTCTTTTGATCGAACTCCAAAGGATATTAATAGCCAAAGGCCATGGAAACAATTCTCCAAGAAACATCTTAGCGATGAATTGTTTTAGCGCGGGAATCAGGTTTCTTATTAATTTGAAATGTATTAGCGCAGAGATGCCAAAAACAAAAGGAACACGCTGAAATTACGTTTAGGGATTATTTGAACGAAACCGTTTTAGACAGGTTATGGAACTATTTTGGCGAAACAGTTAGAGACATTTTAAAAGATGATTTTTGAAGAGATTTTAGAAGAGAATTTAATGGTGAAACTCTGTGGTCGTTATAATACACAAGTTTCATTTTAACAGTGTTGTGAGGTCCTCTAACCCAACTCAAAGGGTTCCAATCCTCCTACCCCAACCCCGAAGGAAGCCCCCGGTCCTCCACGGCCCCCCCAGCTCCCAAAGGGCCCCCGGCGCCCCCCAAAGGCACACCCAGACCCCCAAAGGCCATCCCCGGGCCCCCCACAGGCCCATCGAGCTCCCAAAGGACCAACGGGGTCCCAAAGGCCCTCCACCGGTCCCCAAATGTCCCCCAGGCCCCCAACTGCCCCCCCCGGCCCCCCAAGGCCCGCCCTGTGCCCCAAACGCCCTCCTCAGACCCCCAAAGGCCCTCCCCTGGTCCTCAAAGGTCCCCCGGGCTCCCAAAGGCACTCCCCCGGTCCCCAAAGGTCCCCGGACCCCCAAACGCCCACCCAGGGCCCCCAAGGCCCGCCCCCGGTCCGCATACATGCACACAAAACTTACACACACACAAAAACTTACACACACACACAAAAACTTACACACACACACGAAAACTTACACACACACACACTAAAACTTACACACACACCCAAAACAAACACACACACACACACAAAAACTTACACACACACACACACACACAAAACTGACACACACACACACACACACACACTCCAAAACTTACACACACACAAAAACTTACACACACACAAAAACTTACACACACGCACAAAAACTTACACACACACACAAAAACTTACACACACACACACACACACGAAAACATACAAACACACTCCAAAACTTACACACACACACAAAAACTTACACACACACACATACACACACACAAAAACTTACACGTGCACACGAAAACTTACACGCACACACAAACTTATACACACACACACACAAAAAACTTACACACACAAAAACTTACACACACACACACACACACACAAACTTACACACACACACACACAAAAAACTTACATCCACACACAAAAGCTTAGACACACAAAAACTTACACACACACACACAAAAAATTATACCCACAATCAAAAACTTACATGAACAAAAAAAATAAACATCAAAAAAAAAATTACACACACACAAAAACTTACAAAAAAGAAAAAAAACTTAAACATACACGCAAAAAATAACCAACACACACACAGGAAAACTTACACACACATGCAAAAACTTACACACACACACGCAAAAACTTACTGACACACACACACACACAAACTTACACACACAAACATACACACACAAAAACTTACACATGCACACGAAAACTTACATGCAGACAAAAAATTACATGCACACAAAAACTTACACACACACACACACACAAAACTTACACACACACACACACGAAAACTCACACACACACGTCAAAACTTACACAGACACAAAAACTTACACACACACACACACACACACAGAAAAATATACAAAAAAAAATACACATGAACACAAAAAAAACTCAAACACACACACACAAAAACTAACACACACACACACACACACACAAAACATACACACACACACACACACACACACGCCAAAACTTACACACACACACAAAAACTTACACACACACACAAACACAAAAACTAAAACATGAACACAAAAAAAACTCACACACACAAAAACAATAACTCACACAAACACAGACACAAACACAAAAATTACAAACACACTCAAGAAAAATTACACACACACCCAAAAAAGAACACACACACACACACACACACACACAAAAACTTACACATGCAGACGAAAACTTACATGCACACAAAAACTTACATTCACACAAAAACTTACACACACACACACACACAAAACTAACACACACAAACACACGAAAACTCACACACACACTCCAAAACTTACACACACACAAAAACTTACTCACACACACACACTCACACACACACACAAAAACTTACACACACACACACACACAAAACTTTCACGCACACACACTAATACTTACAAACACACGCCAAATCTTACACACACAAAAACTTACACACACACACACACACACACACATACACAAACACAAACTTACACACACACACACACAAAACAAAAACTTACACACACAAAAAAACTTACACACACACACACACACACACACACACAAAAACTTACACATGCACACGAAAACTTACATGCACACAAAAACTTACACACACACACGCACAAAAGTTAGAAAAAATACAAAATATTCCTTTATTACCTCTGCAAAACGGCTAAAAATGAAGAATTCATACACATTTTCAACTAGCTAAGGGTAAGTGTTTTAAATATGAGCCATTCTGTTGCAAAAACACACAAAAGTTAGAAAAAATGCAGAATTTTCCTTTATTGTCTCTGCAATACGACTAAAAAGGAAGAATTCATAAACATTTTCAACTAGCTAATGGTAAGTGTTTTAAATATGAGACATTCTGCTTCAAAAACACACAAAACTTATAAAAAATACAAATAATAATATATTTAAAAAGAAATACGGCTAAATAAGAATATTAATTAAAATTTTATTATAGCTAAGTGTAAGTGATTTAAATATTATCAATTCTGTTGCGAAAACACACAAAAGTTATAAAAAATGCAAAATATTCCTTTATTACCTCTGAAAAACGGCTAAAAATGAAGAATTCATACACAGTTTCAACTAGCTAAGGGTAAGTGTTTTAAATATGAGCCATTCTGTTGCGAAAACACACAAAAGTTAGAGAAAATACAAAATATTCATTTATTACCTCTGCAAAACGGGTAAAAATTAAGAATTCATACACATTTTCAACTAGCTAAGGGTAAGTGTTTTAAATATGAGCCATCCTGTTGCAAAAACACACAAAAGTTAGAAAAAATACAAAATATTCCTTTATTACCTCTGCAAAACGGCTAAAAATGAAGAATTCATACACATTTTCAACTAGCTAAGGGTAAGTGTTTTAAATGTGAGCCATTCTGTTGCGAAAACACACAAAAGTTAGAAAAAATACAAAATAATCCTTTATTACCTCTGCAAAACGGCTAAAAATTAAGAATTTATACACATTTTCAACTAGCTAAGGGTAAATGTTTTAAGCATGAGCCAGTCTTTTCCGAAAACACACAAAAGTTAGAAAAACAGCAAAATTTTCCTTTATTACCTCTGCAATACGGCTAAAAATGAAGGATTCATACTGATCTTCAACTAGCTATGGGTAATTGGTTTAAATATGAGCCATTCTGTTGCGAAAACACACAAAAGTTAGAAAAAATTCAAAATGTTCCTTTATTACCTCTGCAAAACGGCTAAAAATGAAGAATTCATACACATTTTCAACTAGCTAAGGGTAAGTGTTTTAAATATGAACAATTCTGTTGCGAAAACCCACAAAAGTTAGAAAAAATACAAAATATTCCTTTATTACCTCTGCAAAACGGCTAAAAATGAAGAATTCATACACATTTTCAACTAGCTAAGGGTATGTGTTTTAAATATGAGCCATTCTGTTGCGAAAACACACAAAAGTTAGAAAAAATACAAAATATTCTTTTATTACCTCTGCAATAAGGGTTAAAATGAAGAATTCATACACATTTTCAACTAGCTAAGGGTAAGTGTTTTAAATATGAGCCATTCTGTTGCGAAAACACACAAAAGTTAGAAAAAATACAAAATATTCCGTTATTACCTCTGCAATACGGCTAAAAATGAAGAATTCATACACATTTTCAACTAGCTAAGGGTAAGTGTTTTAAATATGAGCCATGCTGTTGCGAAAACACACAAAGTTAGAAAAAATACAAAATATTCCTTTATTACCTCTGCAAAACGGCTAAAAATGAAGAATTCATACACATTTTCAACTAGCTAAGGATAAGTGTTTTAAATATGAGCCATTCTGTTGGGAAAACACACAAAAGTTAGAAAAAATACAAAAGATTCCTTTATTACCTCTTTAATACGGGTAAAAATGAAGAATTCATACACATTTTCAACTAGCTAAGGGTAAGTGTTTTAAATATGAGCCATTCTATTTCGAAAACACACAAAATTTAGAAAAAATGCAAAATGTTCCTTTTTTACCAATGAATTATGTCTAACAATTAGGAATTAATACACATTTCCAACTAGCTAAGTATAAATGTTTTAAATATTAGCTTTTCTATCGTAAAAACACACAAAATTTTGAAAACCTGGACACGGTTAATGTTTGATCTCTTAAATTCTTATAAAAATTTAGAATAAAGACAGAGCTTAAACTATCTAAAGGTTATATGTTCTAAATAAGAGCCAGTCGAGTGCGTAAACACACAACAGTTTGAAAAAATGCAATCTCTCCCTTTTTTGCCAAAGCATTACTGCAATAATTTTAGAATTAATTCGCATTTTAAAATAGCTAATGTTAAATGTTTTATTTCTGATACATTCTATTGCAAAAACACACAATACTTTGAAGAATAGAAAAATGTTACTTTATTACCTCTGCAAAACGGCTAAAAATGAAGAATTCATACACATTTTCAACTAGCTAAGGGTAAGTGTTTTAAATATGAGCCATTCTGTTGCGAAAACACACAAAGTTAGAAAAAATACAAAATATTCCTTTATTACCTCTGAAAAACGGCTAAAAATGAAAAATTCATACACATTTTCAACTAGCTAATGGTAAGTGTTTTATATATGATCCAATCTGATGAGTTCTCAAACAAAAGTAAGAAAAATTAAATAATATAAATTTAGTAAAAAAGAATTACGGGTAAAATTTAAGAATTCATACACATTGTCAACTAGCTAGGTGTAAGTGGTTTAAATATGAGCCATTCTGTTGCGAAAACACACAAAAGTTAGAAAAAATACAAAATATTCCTTTATTACCTCTGCAATACGGGTAAAACTGAAGAATTCATACACATTTTCAACTAGCTAAGGGTAAGTGTTTTAAATATGAGCCTTTCTGTTGCGAAAACACACAAAAGTTAGAAAAAATACAAAATATTCCTTTATTACCTCTGCAATACGGCTAAAAATGAAGAATTCATACACATTTTCAACTAGCTAAGGGTGAGTGTTTTAAATATGAGCCATTCTGTTGCAAAAACACACAAAAGTTAGAAAAAATACAAAATATTCCTTTATTACCTCTGCAAAACGGCTAAAAATGAAGAATTCATACTCATTTTCAGTACCAAGTCCTGACCCCCTAATTGAAGGATATGAATTAGAACCATGGGAACGTAATTTCCTCGTATTTTGATTATTTTCGTTAGAAAAAACAATGAAAAACCATATTAAGAGATATATTTATGAGTGTTTCACTTAAAATTCCTTTTTCATACCAAGTCCTGACCCCCCTAATTGAAGGATATGAATTAGAACCATGGGAACGTAATTACATCGTATTTTGCATTTCCCACAAGAGGACACTTTTCGAGTAAAAGTAAAGAGCTACCAGACTAAACCAAAGATATGATTAAATAATAACTAATAATTGTTCAAACTTAATTTTTCTGTATTAAGGGAATAGTTTATTTTCGAACCATTATATCTACCAAAGGTTCAATACCTGAGTTAAACTAAGAGGTTTCAATTTCAGGAAAAAATTGTCATATTTTGCTTATTTTCGATGGAAAACACACTGAAAAGACATATTATTGAACTCACATCAAACATTGCCGGGCTTGCATTTGAAGAACCTTCCATTATTTTCTATCTTGTCCTCTATTTCAGCATATATTGACTTTTAAAGCTTTTCAAAGCTCTTAAATATACTAACCTAACGGTTATTTATTTACGAAATCGTGCAAACTGTTGATTTAGAACAATAATTACCTTTCTGTATATCAATTAACACTCACTAGAATTGCCACTTTTCACTCTCGGAGAATGGTTTCAAAACAATACTTCTTACATCGCATAGACTAATTGTGTCAAACGAGACATCTTCAATGCAGATTAATTAATTGTTACGTTCGATTTTGTTTTGGACATAGGAGAGCATCAATGGGAAGTGAGAATTTTTGTAAAACTATCAAAGATTGATCAACTCTATGATTTCACATTTCTTGTGTAATCAGAAAGAAAAAAGAAGAAAAATTCATAAAAGATATTTTGAAATATGCCCCAAAATCAGAGCTCTTACAACTTAAATGACGCGAGGGAGGGGGAATCAGGTTTAAGAATATCCTGGATATATCATTTTATATTTTCTAACTACTCACAGAAGGACTCGTCACAGAAACATTGAAAAGGACTCATTTGATTGGGAATTAAAGTGACTAGCACTCAATTCACAGGAGGGGCCGTGAAAATTTCTAGGAACGTATTTTCAACATATTTAAATATTTACCTACGTACGCATCACTTAGGTTAGATTAGATTAGGTTAGAGACAGCCAAAAAGTTAGGTGTATGGTTAGGCTAGGTTAGATTATGTTAGGCTAGGTTAATTTAGGGTAGACTAGCTTAGCCTACGTACGAGAAAGAAAAGTTCTTAGGTGTGGAGCTCCCCCACCACCTCAACCATCGCTCTTGAAATCCCTTGAATTAGGTTAGAGGCAGACAAAAAGTTAGGTGTATGGTTAGGTTAGGTTAGATTATGTTAGGTTAGGTTAATTTAGGTTAGACTAGCTTAGCCTACGTAGCCCACCCTCCCCCACCGCCTCAACCATCGCTCTTGAAATCCCATTGAATTAGGTTAGAGACAGACAAAAAGTTAGGTGTAGGGTTAGGTTAGGTAAGATTATGTCAGGTTAGGTTAATTAACGGCAGCCTCTTTTGTTAAGGTTTTTTATTTGGGGGGGGGGGGCTCCCGCCCCTCACAACAAAAATTTATGGGGATGGTTACGTTAGGTTAGATTCTGTTAGGTTAGTTTAATTTAGGTTAGACTAGCTGAGCCTACGTACGGCCCCCCCCCCATACCCGGGGGCCACAGGGCCTGAAAGCCACCCACGGGTGGGACCCCCACCACCAAGGTTAGGTTACCTCATATTTCATGGTGACCCCCCCACCCCCAACCCCGGGGCCACGGGACCGAAAGCCAGACACGGGTAGGACCCTCACCACCACGGTCAGGTTAGGTTAGGTTAAGTTACCTAACATTTCTAGGTTAACTTACATCAGGTTAAGTGGCGCGCCATTTAACCTGATGTAAGTTAACCTAGAAATGTTATGTAAATTAATCTAATCTAACCTGACCTTGGTGGTGAGGGTCCTACCCGGGGCAGGCTGTCGGCCCCGTGGCCCCAGGGGTGTGGGGTTGGGGGGGGGGTCACCTTGAAATTTTAGGTAAACTAACCTTGGTGGTGGGGGTCCCACCCGTGGTAGGCTTTCAGTCCCCGTGGCCCCCGGGGGTGGGGGGGGGCATACGTCGGCTAAGCTAGTCTAACCTAAATTAACCTAACCTACCATAATCTAACCTAACCTAACCAAACACCTAACTTTTTGATGGGGGGGGTGGGAGCCCCCCCCCCCAAATAAAAAACCTTAACAAAAGAGGCTGCCGTTAATTAACCTAACCTAACATAATCTAACCTAACCAAACCATACACCTAACTTTTTTTCTGTCTCTAACCTAATTCAATGGGATTTCAAGAGCGATGGTTGAGGCGGTGGGGGAGGGTGGGCTACGTAGGCTAAGCTAGTCTAACCTAAATTAACCTAACCTAACATAATCTAACCTAACCTAACCATACACCTAACTTTTTGTCTGTCTCTAACCTAATTCACGGGATTTCAAGAGCGATGGTTGAGGCGGTGGGGGAGCTCCACACCTAAGAACTTTTCTTTCTCGTACGTAGGCTAAGCTAGTCTACCCTAAATTAACCTAGCCTAACATAATCTAACCTAGCCTAACCATACACCTAACTTTTTGGCTGTCTCTAACCTAATCTAATCTAACCGAAGTGATGCGTACGTAGGTAAATATTTAAATATGTTGAAAATACGTTCCTAGAAATTTTCACGCCCCCTCCTGTGAATTGAGTGCTAGTCACTTTAATTCCCAATCAAATGAGTCCTTTTCAATGTTTCTGTGACGAGTCCTTCTGTGAGTAGTTAGAAAATATAAAATGATATATCCAGGATATTCTTAAACCTGATTCCCCCTCCCCTCGCGTCATTTAAGTTGTAATAGCTCTGATTTTGGGGCATATTTCAAAATATCTTTTATCAATTTTTCTTCTTTTTTCTTTCTGATTACACAAGAAATGTGAAATCATAGAGTTGATCAATCTTTGATAGTTTTACAGAAATTCTCACTTCCCATTGATGCTCTCCTATGTCCAAAACAAAATCGAACGTAACAATTAATTAATCTGCATTGAAGATGTCTCGTTTGACACATTTAGTCTATGCGATGTAAGAAGTATTGTTTTGAAACCATTCTCCGCGAGTGAAAAGTGGCAATTCTAGTGAGTGTTAATTGATATACAGAAAGGTAATTATTGTTCTAAATCAACAGTTTGCACAATTTCGTAAATAAATAACCGTTAGGTTAGTATATTTAAGAGCATTGAAAGGCTTTAAAAGTCAGTATATGTTGAAATAGAGGACAAGATAGAAAATAATGGAAGGTTCTTCAAATGCAAGCCCGGCAATGTTTGATGTGAGTTCAATAATATGTCTTTTCAGTGTGTTTTCCAACGAAAATAAGCAAAATATGGCAATTTTTTCCTGATATTGAAACCTCTTAGTTTAACTCAGGTATTGAACCTTTGGTAGATATATTGGTTCGAAAATAAACTATTCCCGTAATACAGAAAATTTAAGTTTGAACAATTATTCGTTATTATTTAATCATATCTTTGGTTTAGTCTGGTAGCTCTTTACTTTTACTCGAAAAGTGTCCTCTTGTGGGAAATGCAAAATATGATGTAATTATGTTCCCATGGTTCTAATTCATATCCTTCAATTAGGGGGTCAGGACTTGGTATGAAAAAGGAATTTTCAGTGAAAGACTTATAAATATAGCTCTTAATATGGTTTTTCAGTGTTTTTTCTAACGAAAATAAGCAAAATACGACGAAATTACGTTCCCATGGTTCTAATTCATATCCTTCAATTAGGGGGGTCAGGACTTGGTAATGAAAATGTGTATGAATTCTTCATTTTTAGCCGTTTTGCAGAGGTAATAAAGGAATATTTTGTGTTTTATCTAACTTTTGTGTGTTTTCGCAACAGAATGGCTCATATTTAAAACACTTACCCTTAGCTAGTTGAAAATGTGTATGAATTCTTCATTTTTAGCCGTATTGCAGAGGTAATAAAGGAATATTTTGTATTTTTTCTAACTTTTGTGTGTTTTCGCAACAGAATGGCTCATATTTAAAACACTTACCCTTAGCTAGTTGAAAATGTGTATGAATTCTTCATTTTTAGCCGTATTGCAGAGGTAATAAGGGAACATTTTGCATTTTTTCTAACATTTGTGTGTTTACCCAACATAAAGGCTCATATTAAAAACACAAACCATTATCTAGTTGAAAATGTGAATGAATTATTCATTTTTATACGTCTTTAAGATGTAATAAATGTATATTTTTTTTTTTTTATAACTTTTGTGTTTTTTCGTAACAGAATGGCTCATATTTAAAACACTTACCCTTATCTAGTTGAAAATGTGTATGAATTATTCATTTTTAGCAGTATTGCAGAGGTAATACAGGAATGTTTTGTATTTTTTTCTAACTTTTGTGTTTTTTTGCAACAGAATGGCTCATATTTAAAACACTTACCCTTAGCTAGTTGAAAATGTGTATGAATTCTTCATTTTTAGCCGTTTTGCAGAGGTAATAAAGGAACTTTGTTCTGATTGTAAAACTTTTGTGTGTTTATGCTATATAATGTCAAATAAAAATAATTTTTACCCTTATTTATTTGAAAATTTGTATGTATTCTAAATGTATTGCAGTATTGCTTTGGCAAAAAAGGACGAGTTGGCATTTTTTCAGACTTTTGTGTGTTTATACAATCGACTGGCTCTTATTTAAATCATATAACCTTTATATAGTTTAAGATCTTTATGAATCCTAAATTTTATGAAAAATTTCATAGATCCAACATTAACATGTTGCATTTTTTCTAACTTTTGTGTGTTTTCGCAATAGAATGGCTCATATTTAAAACACTTACCCTTAGCTAGTTGAAAATGTATATGAATTCTTCATTTTTAGCCGTATTGCAGAGGTAATAAATGAATATTTTGTATTTTTTATAACTTTTGTATGTTTTCGCAACAGAATGGTTCATATTTAAAACACTTACCCTTAGCTAGTTGAAAATGTGTATGAATTATTCATTTTTACCAGTATTGCAGAGGTAATAAAGGATTATTTCGCATTTTTTCTTACTTTTGTGTGTTTTCGCAATAGAATGGCTCATATTTAAAACACTTACCCTTAGCTAGTTGAAAATGTGTATGAATTCTTCATTTTTAGCCGTTTTGCTGAGGTAATAAAGGAATATTTTGTATTTTTTCTAACTTTTGTGTGTTTTCGCAACAGAATGGCTCATATTTAAAACACTTACCCTTAGCTAGTTGAAAATGTGTATGAATTCTTCATTTTTAGCCGTATTGCAGAGGTAATAAAGGAACATTTTGCATTTTTTCTAACTTTTGTGTGTTTTCGCAATAGAATGGCTCATATTTAAAACATTTACCCTTAGCTATTTGAAAATGTGTATTAATAATTCATATTTATACTAATTGAAGAGTTAATATTTTACTATTTGTTAATTTTTAGAAATTTTGTGTTATTTATCAAATGTATGTATAATTAAAAATACACTCAAAATTAGATATTTGAAATTTTTTATTAATTATTCATTTTTAGCCGTTTTGCAGAGGTAATATAGGAATATTTTGTATTTTTTCTAACTTTTGTGTGTTTTCGCAACAGAATGGCTCATATTTAAAACATTTACCCTTAGCTAGTTGAAAATGTGTATGAATTCTTTATTTTTAGCCGTATTGCAGAGGTAATAAAGGAACATTTTGCATTTTTTCTAACTTTTGTGTGTTTTAGCAATAGAATGGCTCATATTTAAAACAATTAACCCATAGCTAGTTGAAAATCTTTATGAATCTTTCATTTTTAGCCGTAAAGAATAGGTAATACAGGAAAATTTTTCAGTTTTTCAAACTTTTGTGTTAACGCAACAGAATTTCTCATAAATAATACACAAAACATTATATCTATGAAATATTTTAAGAATTATTAATGTATAGACGTTTTGCTGAGGTAATAAAGGAATATTTGGCATTTTTTCTAACTTTTGTGTGTTTTGTGAACAGAATGGCTCATATTTAAAACACTTACCCTTAGCTAGTTGAAAATGTGTATGAATTCTTCATTTTTAGCCGTTTTGCAGAGGTAATAAAGGAATATTTTGTATTGTTTATAACTTTTGTGTGTTTCGCAACAGAATGGCTCATATTTAAAACACTTACACTTAGCTAGTTGAAAATGTGTACGAATTCTTCATTTTTACCCGTTTTGCAGAGGTAATAAAGGAATATTTTGCATTTTTTCTAACTTTTGTGTGTTTTCGCAATAGAATGGCTCATATTTAAAACACTTACCCTTAGCTAGTTGATAATTTGTATGAATTCTTCATTTTTATCTGTATTGAAGAGGTAATAAATGATCATTTTGCATTTTTTCTAAGTTTTGTGTGTTTTCGCAATAGACTGGCTCATATTTAAAACACTTACCCTTAGCTAGTTGAAAATGTGTATGACTTCTTCATTTTTAGCCGTTTTGCAGAGGTAATAAAGGAATATTTTGTATTTTTTCTAACTTTTGTGTGTTTTCGCAACAGAATGGCTCATATTTAAAACACTCACCCTTAGCTAGATGAAAATGTGTATGAATTCTTCATTTTTAGCCGTATTGCAGAGTTAATAAAGGAATATTTTGCATTTTTTCTATCTTTTGTGTGTTTACGCAATAGAATGGCTCATATTTAAAACTTTTACCCTTTAGCTAGTTGAAGATCTGTATGAATTCTTCATTTTTAGCCGTATTGCAGAGATAATACAGGAACATTTTGTATTTTTTCTAACTTTTGTGCGTGTGTGTGTGTGTAAGTTTTTGTGTGCATGTAAGTTTTCGTGTGCATGTGTAAGTTTTTTTTTGTGTGTGTGTGTGTGTGTGTGTGTAAGTTTTTTTGTGTGTGTAAGTTTTTTTTTTGTGTGTGTGTGTGTGTAAGTTTGTGTATGTGTGTGTGTGTGTGTGTGTGTGTGTGTGTAAGTTTCTGTGTGTGTAAGTTTTGTAGTGTGTGTGTAAGTTTTCGTGTGTGTGCGTGTTAGTTTTTTGTGTGTGTGTGTTTGTAAGTTTTTGTGTGTGTGTGTGTGTTTGTGTGTATGTGTGTGTGTGTAAGTTTGTGTGTGTGTGTAAGTTTTGGCGCGGGTTTGTGAGTGGTCGTGTGTTTGTGTGTGTAAGTTTTGTGTGTGTGTGTGTGTGTGTATGTTTTTGTGTGCATGTATGTTTTTGTGTGCATTATAGTGTTCTCGTTAATGTGTAAGTTTTTGTGTGTGTGTGTGTGTGTAAGTTTTGATATGTCTGTGTGTGTTTTAGTGTGTGTGTGTGTATGTTTTGTGTGTGTGTGTGTGTGTGTAAGTTTTTGTGCGTGTTTTTGTGAGTTTTTTTTGTGTTCATGTGTAAGTTTTTGTGTGTGTGTGTGTGTTTGTGTGTAAGTTTTTGTGTGTGTGTGTAAGTTTTTGGGTGTGTGTGTATGTTTTCGTGTGTGTGTGTGTAAGTTTTGTGTGTGTGTGTGTGTGTAAGTTTTTGTGCGTATGTGTGTGAGTTTTTTGTGTTCATGTGTAAGTTTTTGTGTGTATGTGTGTGTTTGTGTGTGTGTGTGTGTGTAAGTTTTTGTGTGTGTGTAAGTTTTGGCGTGTGTGTGTGAGTTTTGGTGTGTGTGTGTGTGTAAGTTTTGTGTGTGCGTTTGTGTGTAAGTTTATGTGTTAATGTTAGTTTTTGTGTTAATCTTATTTTTAGTGTGATTGTGTTAGTTTTTGTGTGTGTTTGTGTGTGTAAGTTTTTGTGTGTGTGTGTGTGTGTAAGTTTTGGCGTGTGTGTGTTTGTAAGTTTTGGCGTTTGTGTGTAAGTTTTAATGTGTGTGTGTGTGTGTAAGTTTTTGCATGTATGTGTAAGTTTTTGTGCGTGTTTGTAAGTTTTTGTGTGTGTGTAAGTTTTTGTGTGCATGTAAGTTTTTGTGTGCATGTAAGTTTTTGAGTGTGGGTCTAAGTTTTTGTGTGTGTGTGTGTTAGTTTTTGTGTGTCTAAGCTTTTGTGTGTGGATGTAAGTTTTTTGTGTGTGTGTGTGTAAGTTTTTGTGTGTGTGTGTGTGTGTGTGTGTGAGTGTTTGTGTTTTTATGTTTTGTGTGTTTGTGTGTGTGTATAAGTTTGTGTGTGCATGTAAGTTTTCGTGTGCATGTGTAAGTTTTTGTGTGTGTGTGTGTGTGTGTGTGTAAGTTTTTTTGTGTGTGTGTGTGTAAGTTTTGGCGTGTGTGTGTAAGTTTTCGTGTGTGTGTGTGTGTGTAAGTTTTTGTGTGTGTGTGTAAGTTTTTGTGAGTGTGTGTCAGTTTTTGTGTGTGTGTAAGTTTTTGTGTGTGTGAGTTTTGGCGTGTGTGTGTGTGTTTTCGTGTGTGTGTGTGTGTGTGTGTGTGTGTAATTTTGTGTGTGTGTGTGTGTGTGTAATTTTTTGTGTGTGTGTTTGTTTATGTTTTGGGTGTGTGTGTAAGTTTTCGTGTGTGTGTGTGTATGTTTTTGGGTGTGGGTGTAAGTTTTTGTGTGTGTGTGTAAGTTTTTGTGTGTGTTTAAGTTTTTGGGTGCATGTATGGGGACCGGGGGAGGGCCTTGGGGGCCCTGGGAGGGCGTTTGGGGGTCCGGGGACCTTTGGGGACCGGGGGAGTGCCTTTGGGAGCCCGGGGGACCTTTGAGGACCAGGGGAGGGCCTTTGGGGGTCTGAGGAGGGCGTTTGGGGCACAGGGAGGGCCTTTGGGGGTCCGGGGGGGGGCAGTTGGGGGCCTGGGGGACATTTGGGGACCGGTGGAGGGCCTTTGGGACCCCGTTGGTCCTTTGGGACCCCGTTGGTCCTTTGGGAGCTCGATGGGCCTTTGGGGGGCCCGGGGATGGCCTTTGGGGGTCTGGGTGTGCCTTTGGGGGGCGCCGGTGGCCCTGTGGGAGCTTGGGGGGCCTTTGCGGCCCGGGGGCTTCCTTCGGGGTTGGGGTAGGAGGATTGGAACCCTTTGGGTTGGGTTAGAGGACCTCACAACACTGTTCAAATGAAACTTGTGTATTATAACGACCACAGAGTTTCACCATTAAATTCTCTTCTAAAATCTCTTCAAAAATCATCTTTTAAAATGTCTCTAACTGTTTCGCCGAAATAGTTCCATAACCTGTCTAAAACAGTTTCGCCCAAATAATCCCTAAACGTAATTTCAGCGTGTTCCTTTTGTTTTTGGCATCTCTGCGCTAATGCATTTCAAATTAATAAGAAACCTGATTCCCGCGCTAAAACAATTCATCGCTAAGATGTTTCTTGGAGAATTGTTTCCATGGCCTTTGGCTATTAATATCCTTTGGAGTTCGATCAAAAGAGTTGTTTCCGAGGCAATGACATTAATGACTTGGATCTATTCCTGGAGAATCGTTTCTAGGCGAAAATTTTTAAAGTCTGACAGATGATGTCATTGGTTGATTGATCTGTCAAGAAAGGGGAATTAATTTGTTGTTTCTAAGGGGAATTATTGATTCACGATAGGTGAATTGAGGTCGACAGCACAGGTGTTCCAAGGTCGATGTTGTTGTTGTTGTAAGTGCACGCTCTCAGCGAATGTCATGGTCGATGTTGTTGTTGTTGACACACTTTGATTACGCAATCACGTTCTCGGAAATTCACTTCCCCCTCGAGTCCTAGATCAATAACATTGTTCCCGTTAGAATTCAATGCGCATGTGCAACCTTCGTTCCGGAGTTATTACACATAGAAACATCAAATAAATCGACCTTGGAAAAAGAGTTCATTGACCCCATTAACCACGTGTTCTCCCTAATGACTCTTTGCCCATATATGGAGCCCCGTCCGTATTCTATGCCCATATAAGGACTCCCGTTCGGAGCTTTAGGGTCACTTCTACTGATGTTCGGTATTTGTGTTCTTAGAGGTTGTAAAATTAAAATTTAGAAATTGTGCAGACGCAGGATATTCTAGTATCCAAGCATATTGAGTAAATATTAGCCGCCAGGCTCCTTTTATGACCCTAATTTGAGCTGACGAGTATGTTTAAAGTTCTGGGAAGGCTTTTTTTTATTAATACAACCGAAAATAACGTATTTATTTCAACTCGAAATCTTGATGTTTATTTTGAAGCCATTATTTTTTATTTTCTGTTTCGTGCATATTTTCTATAATTTTGTTACATAAAATTGGAGTTCACAGTTAAAAGTTCTACTAAGAGTTATTTTTGTGAACTTTTCATTGACAAAGCTGATTTTTTTTTTTTCTCAACGTTGTCTATAGAGAGAACCAAAATACGTTTTCCTGGTTCAAGAGTAGGCTACATATTTGAATTAGAGAAATATTTTTTTTTGTGGGTGAGTTTTATATAATTTTGTTGCAAAAAAATAGGTTTTTCCAGTGAAAAGTTCTGTTAAGAGCTATTTTATGAAGTTTTCATGGAAATGGCTCATTTTTTTTTAATCAAAACTACGCTTCCCTGATTGAATGGTGTGCGTTTGAATCCGAGAAATGTATTTGTTTTTTGTATTTTCTGTAATGACCTATTTCAAAAATACCTATTGAGTTAAGTTGTGAAAAACTGCTCGTAAGATCATACATATTGATTTACTTAATGTATTACGGACTTGGTGTGTTATTCAGTGACACCAGTCTTTTAAAATTACTCTTTGAGGCAGCCTTTTATCTACAAGGAGTTTAAGTACACGGATGTCACAGAGGCTTTACACTGTCCACGTTTTCAGCACACATGCTGCCTAATGTGAGTCAGAATAAGCACTCTGGCCAAAAGAAAGATTGACACTATTTTAATATGTCAAGACCTTTTTAATAACGTTTGTTATCAGGGGCGTAGCTCCAGCATTTTTATTGAGGGGACAAAAAAGTTCCGCAGCCAGAGAGTCAAGGGGCATGGGATATGTAATAGCTTTTTTCTATTTTATTGGTGGGGGGCAACTGCCACCCCCAAACGACTCCACTGTTTGTTATATAGTTGATTCGAATAGATTTTTATTAGGATTTGAGGTATGCGTACTCCTAGCGTTGCCGTTAAAAACACATATGGGGTTTGTCTAGAATAATATAGGAATTCCTTAAAGTTCTAATTTGTTCTGGGCTTTTCAACTTAGAGACACATTTAATACATCCAATACATATTTAAAGATACATTAGTTTGGTTTGCACTGCTGTATCGTTTACTAAGATATAATTTCCTCAATAATTATTATAACCTTTTAAAATGATTTAATTATACACTATTATTCTTTTAGGTACTTGTATGATATAGCCCCTATCGCTCAAGTTGTTCATTCATTGACACATTATAGAATCGGTTTTTTTCCTTAGTTTCTCTCAACTTAGCGTGAGACAAGACAAATAGAAGTGACTGAATAGATGGAAAATACATAATTTGGGCTATATGTTTGAAAATTAGGGGGGAGGGTTGGGGGTAAAGTATTTGGACAGTGTAAAGTTAGAAAACAATTCTTACTTTATAATATGCATAATAATTGTACCTAACACATTAGGCATGCAGACCCGCTGTACTTTACCCCCTCCTAATGTGCAAATATGTAGCCCAAACTTGTTTCTAAAGTACTATATTTTTATTATACTTAGGTATATTTCATTAGGATTGAGCGTCAGAGAAACATATTAGAAGAATATTAGGTAGGGGGCTATATCATACAAGTACCTTTTCTTAAATTATTTGCTAAGTTGTTGTTATAAATCTCATTTATAATTATAGTAATGATAAATTATTATTTTGTGAATCTCTTAATTTTTTTCTAATAGTAATTAACCCATTACGTTAAATTGTAATGTGGCTACAATCTCTAATTTGTTATTATAAGTTATTATGCATAATTACAGTATTTATAAATTATCATTCTCTACATTGTAATTAACCTGACTATCTCAAATTGTAAATTGGTTAAGATCTCTAAATTATTATTATAAATTGTTATTTATTCTTATCAGTTATTATAACCTTCTTATAAATCATTTTCTCTAAAATTATCTCCTATTGAGAATTTCTTTCATGCATAAGAGTAAGCATTGTCACTTCCAGAAACAAAATCTCCGTTTGGGTAAAATGAAGGGTTTGACCTATGCTTATTTAGGGTCAAAAGACTTGTTCTAGAAATTTGTAGCTGCTTTATTGTCTTACAAGGCCACATCCAAGGGGAGAGTTGATTTGACCCCCACCCCTGAAATGCTTTTCCGACTCGTAAAAACGTAACAAAAATGTATATAAACGAACTTTTGATGCGTTTTTTTAAGTTTTTGTACCCTCCCCCCCCCCAAAAAAAAAAAACTGGATACGGCCCTGTTGTTTTATATTGACATTATATAACAGACAGGATATTATGGGATAGTCCAAACGTCACTGTATATTAGCCTTATTTATCTGACCCTGACCCTTGGGCAGGGTTTCGGTAATTTTTCTTGGAGTTCAATGAAATTGTGAAAAGGGGGTATTTTACGCTTGTCTTTCAATTTTTCGAGGGGGAAAACCTATGGACCAAACTCGGGGGTTATTTTCACCTTTTTGCAGGTATGTTTGAATCCATTTTAATCTTTTCTTAGATATTTTAACAAGTTTTTCATTAGTCTAGTTTTCCACTACTGTGGGAAAACCCTAAACGACTTTTCCGTTCTGATCCAAATGATTGTTCACATTACTACGAACTTCTTATAATTTGAATTACATCGTATATGAGTGACCAAATCGTTTCTAAGAGAAGTTGAAATACTTGTAGTACAGTCAATCTAGCGTCAAATAGGACTCGACCGCAAACAAATTGCAACAGAAATTATTTTTACACCATCTTGTAGAGAAAAAAAAACTGTACAACATATCAAAAGTTGAGAAACCCAACGGGGTGCAAAATAACTGTTTTTTAAGCGTTTTCCGTTTGTTTTTTGTTGTTTTTAGCGGAAATTTTCCGTTATCCTAGAGCTTAGCATTTACTTCATGGGAGACATGTTTCTGAACTAGTTTTGTGTGCTGAATTCGAATATCACATCAGATTCAAGTTATGTCCCACTGTTAGTGTTTCACATTCATCACCAAACAAGAAATTCGTATTTCGTGGCCATATTTCCCTTTTTTCTCTGCCAGTGATGACACCTGTGTGTACTCTACCTTGATGTTCATCGCACACCAAGCTAAACGCCATGGATTCGCCCCAGTCGTGACCTTCGATCAGCCATTGTGGTGGAAAGCTATGAAAATGGTTGAGGCTTCTGAACCAGGAAGTGAGCTCTCAGCAGTACTTCTGAAACTCGGTGGGTTTCACAAAACCATAAGCTTTATTGGATGCATAGGATACACAATGGAAGGATCCGGTCTCCGCGAAGTCCTGGAACTTGCATATGCCCCAAACACTGTTCCCCATCTCCTAAGTGGAAAGGCTATTTCACGAGCTGTTCGAGGTCTCTTTCTAGTTGATAGTGCTCTACATGCCGTGCTGCTCTCCGAGTTATTTGACGATGATCCCTGTTCAGAACCTGAAACAAAGTTAGACACCAAAGAAGTTGCAGACCTTAAAACACTATACAGCAAGCTAATGAATGGAGAGGCAACAATGACGGAGGTTGAAGAAAATCCTGCACTCAAGCAGATCAAAGGTTTCGTCAACCAGAAGATACTTGATCTGTCTCAGCACAGAACTTCAAAGCTGTGGTTTCAGCTTATGAATATGGTTGGGATACTTCGTTATTTCATCAAAGCTGAGCGGATGGGGCTTTGGGACTTACACCTAAAGTCTGTGTCTGAAATGCTACATTTTCTTGCGGCCTGTGGTCACAACAACTATGCAAAATCGTGCCAAATATACCTTCAGAAGATGGTGAAGCTTGAAGAAACCCATCCTACTGTTCATAGTTCATTCCAACAAGGAATGCACGTCGTCAGACGATCTGATCGCTATTGGTCTGGCTTGTCGACGGATCTAGTTATTGAACAAGAGCTTATGCGCTCGTTGAAAACAGCAGGCGGACTGACTAGGGGTACGGGCATGACCGAAACCCAGAGGTCGCTGTAGGTTTTAGCACGCCCAACCTGCTCTGCTGTTAACCTCCTAATGGAAGATCTGACGCAAATTCTCTATGGGACAAGCGAGCAGCACAAGGAGAACGCAGACCCCAGACAAGAACGAGACTTCAAGGATACGCAGGCAATGGTCACGTACTTTGAAAATGGCTCACCATTCGGAGGGGATACCCAGCTTAGAAGCATTGCTGCCGGTTTTACTGCATATGAATCTGCAAACGTTGACTTTGCGAAGGCTGTCGGGCTAAAAATCCTTGATGCTATGACCGGAAAGGTGGCGAAGGATTTTTTCTGCTGATGAAAGGAACAGGCAGTCCAGATAAAAACAACGCAAACAGCTGGAGTAGATTACAAGCGACTGGATCCGGCTTTGCTATTCCAACGTTTCATTGCGTTAGCCAAAAGGACAACACTTCCTGAATCAGAGTGCTTCCAGTATGAACTTTGTTCGTATCCCGCTGCTCAGTTTGACAGCTCATTTATGCCGAGAGTGCCGAACAAGGCCGAATTCGCCAAGGCCATTGCACTTGCATGCAAACTCGAAGAAATTCCGTGTGTGCTGAACGACGGGACACACTACGTACTTGACGGCGGATCTCTATTGCACCGAGTCCCATGGATAAAAAATGACACGTATGCGGGTATCATACAGAGCTACTCTCTGTATATTTCGTGGAAGTACCCTGGCGCAACTGTTGTTTTCGATGGGTATGATAGTGGACCTTCCATCAAAGATATGGCCCATTCGTATCGTAATCGAACGATTGGTCGCGAGGTTTTCTTCACGAATGACATGCGTCTGAAAGTTAAGACTGAAGAATTTCTCGGGAACAAGAAAAACAAGTCAAGATTCATTAGTGCGCTTGTAGTTCATCTCCGGCAAAAAGGCTATTTTGTAGTTCAAGCCCCCAGTGATGCAGACGTGCCTATTCTAAAAGCTGCTATCGAATCAGCTAAACAGAAGGTAACTGCCGTTATTGGAGAAGATACGGATCTTCTGGTCCTTCTTTGCTACCACTGTGATGTCTCCACTAACAAGGTGTACTTCGCCCCAGAGCCAAAGAAAAATAAAGAGCGAAGGTGCTGGGATGTTCATGAAATGAAAAAAAGATTAGGCCAAGAAGTATGTGGTCTGATCCTCTTTGCCCATGCATTCCTTGGGTGTGATTCTACATCACGTGTCCACAACATCGGAAAAGGTCTTACCCTGAAAAAAGGGATAGAAGACGAAAGTTTTCGAGCATCTGCCAAGGTCTTTATGAAGAAGGCGGCAACAAAAATCGAAGTCAAGGAAGCCGGAGAAGACGCACTTCTTATAATATATGGTGGAAAGAAGGGGGGAAATCTGAACGAGCTTCGAAAGCAGCTCTTCGAAAGAAAGCTCGTCGCAGCAACGGCTTTTGTTCACCCAGAGCAGCTACCTCCCACATCCAACTCTGCAGCATTTCACAGCTATAGAGTTTACTTTCAGGTACACGCCTGGAATGACGACCGTAATCTAGAATTGAACCTTCAAGAGTGGGGCTGGAAGGAGCGAAATGGTACATTATACCCTGTGATGACGGACCTACCCCCAGCACCTCCCCAACTTCTTAAGATTGTTAAGTGTTCCTGCCGTTCAAACTGCACCTCTGCTCGGTGCACTTGTGTCAGAAACGGCATGTCTTGCACTCTCGCGTGCAAAACTTGTCAGGGAGCAGAATGTGATAATTCTCCCAAATCAGAAGATCTCATCGACGATCTCGACGACGAAGTTTCAAACTACACTGCCAGTGATTAATGTTGCAAGTCATTTGAAAAGTTGCCTGCCTTTTACCAATGTGATTTTTGTTACCTGTGATTTTAGTCAATTAATACATTAAGAGATGATTGATTATTTTGAAGAAACCTTTTGGTGATGAATGTGAAACACTTTCAGTTGAACATATCCTTGATCTGATGTGATATTCGAGTTCATCGCATAAAACTACTCAAGAAATGTGGTCAAACGACTATGTTATAATAGAATCGCGAACTTCGTGAATGGTGATGAATGTGAAACACTTTTGGTTCACCGTATCTTAAATCTGATGTAATATTCAAGTTCAGCACATAAAACTACATCAGAAATGTGTTTCCCATGAAGTAAACTCTAAGCCTTGAGAAAATCGAAAATTTAGGCTTAAACACGAAAAATAAAACGCAAAACGCTAAAAAACTCAAAATTTGCACCCCGCTAGGTTTTTCGACCCATGATATGTTGTACAGTTTTTTTTTCTCTACAAGATGGTGTAAAAATCATTTCTGTTGCAATTTGTTTGCGGTCAAACCTTATATTGACTGTACTATTGTCAGTCCCAAGGTCGAGGATTTTCACAATAGGTTTCGATCGGTCAATATACTTTAGTTTGTCTTAGATAAAGAGAGATGATAGAGTGATTAGACATAATGGAAGAGTGATTATCTCCTCACCAGAATCAAACGAAGTAAATGAGAACATCCCAAAGAGGATGAAGGGGGGCTAGAATCCAATTATATTTACACAGCAATTGATGCTCTTTCTCTCTTTGATTTTTATTTTTGCGCATCCATTTAGTTCTTGATTCCTTTTTTGCATGCTATATTAATTTTATTATTCAAGCTCATGTAACCTATGTATGTCGAAAATCAGATTATGCATATGTTGATGTCACTTTATAAAGGGCTTTACAATAAATTAATTTTCTCAATTTCTGATTTTGGTTACTATTTATGATTCTTACTTCTTATGACTTAACTTACATCGTATATGAGTGACCAAATCATTTCTAAGAGGTTGAAATGCTTATCAGTATCAAGCTTGACGATTTTCACAATAGGCTTAAATCGGTCAATAGACTTTAGTTTGTTTTAGATAAAGATAGAGTGATTGTTCCGCCTAAATGATCTTTGAAGTCATGCGGTATACTAGGAAATGAAAAAAAAGAAGAGAAATGTCATAGGTTAACAACACAGTTACTGAAACCAGCCTACGCTACTAAAAAAAAAGCTCACTGTCTTTAAATTGTATAACTAATCTTTCAATTTTTTAATTAGAATAAGTAAACTCTCTATTATCTGCAAAATTAGAGGGCCTTGGCTACCGTGGATAAGCAAATTCCGATGATAGTACGAAATACAGCCGAAATACATCAACGCAAAACTATTTTTTGCAAGTTTTTACTTATATTAGATTATTACATTATAGTGTTTTTGTTATCGCCACTATCGCGAACTTTTTTAACCTTATTGTTTTTATTTTTTACGAATCTTACAATCGGTATATCGTAATGCATTTTCGCCACGTAGTGGAAACTATTGTTGTCGTGTATGTTCATAACCTGCATTATTCAAACAATTCGGTTCCTTTGAAGACCTTCGATAATCCGCAAAGAGAATATCTACGTGCAGATAATCAAGAGTTTGCTTTTATTGTATTCATGGATGTAGGCAACATCTTGTCTAGGGGGGGGGGGCAGCCGATTCGGTAATGGACAAGGGATGAAGTTATATAAGTAATATCTCTTGGTTCTTTTCATTAAACTTATTTGAAATACCATGAGGTAGTGTTGTGTACAGGGTCGCCCACAAGGTCAGTTCCCAAAGTGCTAAAATTGCCCAATTTTGCATGCTGCACAGCGATTTCCGGTGCTACAGTAAAAAAAAAATTCCCATGTCGCGGCTTGCGCCATAACACGCTCAAGACCGTTTAATTGTACTTGGATTATTAATAGCTTAATATTTTAATATTTTATGCCTGGTCATTTCAAACTTAGCGCAAATCGTTTGAAATGAACACGGCAAAAAAGTGGTTCTGGATATATCAAACTTTGCATCAATCTTTCGAACAACTACGGCAAAAAGGCGGCCCGTGTGTTTTGTTAGTTCATCTGCCTTTTCTCAAAATCCCAAATCACATTACGGTTACATAACAGCTTCATATTCTAAGAATTCAATTCAAAAGTTTAACCCTTAACTGGCAGGGTGAGGTCTCTCAGACCAAGTTTTTGTCAATTTCGTACTATTGGGTTATGCTAGAAGGCTGATATCTCATGTATTCTTCGGACCAGTTGAGTGCAAAAACCTCGGTAAAAGAACATCTCGAAATCACTTACAGGTGCGTAGATATTGAGCTCTGGGGTCCGGCAGATCCCACCCTGCAGTTTGTGTAACGTTTTTTCGGCCTAGCAGAGAAATCAATATTAGTTTTTACGACCTTTTCAGAGAACAATTAATTTGATTTCAACTTATCTACATCCTACGTTCATCCTAAATTCCCACATTTACATTCCTACTTAGTTACGTCCTACATCCTACATTTACGTCCTGCATTCGAGAGGAAAAGATTTTCGTTTTTGCTGGACCCTTTTTAGTTTATTTCTTTGGGTAATTCAAATTTTCTTTGATTTTTAGAGCTGTAAATTATCATTATAGCTAGAATATGGTCTTGTATGAAACAACTGACAATCTGGAGCAATGCTATGAACAATCCAGATACTTTTTACAGAGGAGACACGGGAGCCTGTAATCTTGTTTTACACTTTTCAGGTCTCAGAGGACAACCTAAACCCCCCTGAAAATGCATGGGGCCTTTTCGTCACAGCCGAGATTCTTGAGAAGACCGTCCTTCACACCAATGCCAAGACTGACAAGTACCACCTGCATTATAACTTTTGTTTTGTAGATAAGCAAACGTACTTGAAACCAGTCGACGTCATAGAGGTTCGATCCTCTCTAGACCTTCTGTATCTCTCTAGAGTATTCAAGTCAGACAGTGAAGATTGTGAAGGTCTCTTTGCAGCTGAAGGAACTGGGCCGGACATTTTCCACGCTACGATGAGCCTGAAGCGATTCTAGTATCTGGAAAACTGTCTTCAGTTCGATGATAGGCACACGTTTCACGAAAGAGGTGGACCTTTAACTCCCATCAAAGAAGTTTTTGATCTCTTAATCGCAAACCGCAAAGCAAATTACTCACCAGGCGAGTACTCGACGATCGATAAAAATGCTAGTTGCATTTAGAGGACGGTGCAAATTCAAGAAGTAAATTTGTTCATAACCGAACAAGTTTTGATTCAAGATTTAATGTCTAGAGGTCATTGAAGACATTTTATCTATCTAATGTCTTTGTCTTCACTGGAAAGAAAACACCAATAGTTGAAATCCACAATGCTTTAGTTCCAACATGAACATGACCCTTGTCGATCTCTTTGAAGAGCTGGAACACTATCGTCACAGCCGGTAACTAGTTCACGTCCATAGATCTCATTGAAATGATCAGAGCCTTAAAAATGGCAGACGTAAACACGACGAAAAAGAACGACCGAGATCTACACGATTAGCCACCGCACGAAAAGATGGTCCAAGGAGGTGTGGCATTTGATCATGGACACTGGTGGAGTCAATGCCAATGTCATTCTGAGCTACTCAACACTCCAAGACAAGACTTGACCTGAAGGAAAATGCTGATAGAGCTTGGACGATCCCTCATCGACCCGTAACTTAGCATCAGAGCAACCCTCCAAAGGATCCCACGAGATCTGCGTAATTTGATCAAGAACCATACATGATTTTCAGCTGAGAATGTCCCCCATGTGTGTTCCTTAGGTTTCAATTACCAAAAAGATCGTTGCATCATTTGCCCCCTAAGCAAGGACAGAAAATCCAATTGTACCTGCAGTTCGTGCCAAAAAAATGTATGTATGGAATATGCCAAGTTCCTCTGCCCCAAATGCGAATAGTGGAATGATTTTCGTGTTTTAGTATTTCTAACTGATATATCTTAATATTTTGTAAGCGAAATTATCGATAAATTTGAAACAGTATTCTATCGAATTTTTAAAAAAACTGGGGTCCTGCAGACCCAACTTTGCAGCTAGTGTAACTTTTCCCTGCCAGTTAAGTGTTAAAGTTGGGCGATATTGAATATCGATATCGGAAACAAAATTTGGAAATTTTTGTTTATCTCCAGCTTTTTCAACCATCTAACAGTGAACATCCAACAGAAAAATTCCAACATACGACAAGTTTTCGTTAATATCTGGTGTAAATTTGAAGTTCTAGGGGGGCAGCTGCCAAGCTGCCCCCCTTCCTTCCCTACGCCCATGATTGTATTTCTCTATAATTGTAAACCTAATACAGTTATACTCAGATTTCAACAGTATTTCCTAATAGTACTCGCATCCCTCTCCCCATTATGATTTTGAGAAACGTGTATATTTTAATCCTAGAAATATTTTATGTCCTAGAATTAAGGCCAAAACTTTTCCCAAAATTGTTATTTTCTTTGTTGAATTTACTTGGGAAATCACTCCTTTATTAAAACGACACTCTGCTTTATTTATTTATTTTTCTTTATCAATTTCTCGGGACAAAGATATAGATGTATCTCCTATTATCTTCTATACATACTGTTGCCTTCTGTTTTTCTAGTGTAAAGGTTTTAGCAAATAAGGGTCCCGTGGGTACCCTTCCTGCACGGTGGAACAATCATGTGGTCTAAATTATTTTAATAATTTTCTCTGCAATCAAATTAGCAATTGGTGTAATCATTATAGATACCCCTAAGTTTTCTGGGTGTCGAAATTAGCAAGCTACTACCCTGATCTGAGATCCAAATTGGCCCGACGCTGGTACGAAGATCAAACGTTGTTTTTATAAGAGTAAGTCCATTTACTCTCATAAAATCTCTCTTTATTATGAGAGCAAATCTGTTTATGTCCTATGAGGAATTCATCAGCCCCCCCCCACACACACACACACCGATACTACAATATGCTATGATCTTTACGAAGAACTAAATTTGCTACGAACACGCTCAAGCTTTATAATTCTGATCTGATTTTTCCTCTTTTTTTTCTTAGTCTGTCTATAACACGACCGTATGGTTGTTTTAGTACTTATTATACTTATTGGATTATAGTACTTCTTATATTTTGCTCAGGGACAATTAACTTTTTCAGGAAAGTGGTAGAGCTGAATTAGGAGAAAGAGCAAGTCCTCTTGGGGCTGAAGACATGAATGAAAGGTCGAATTTCACAGATAAAAGACCAGAACCGACAGGTGAAGAATCCGATCATAAAATGGTTGCTACCAGTTCAAACGAAGTTGTCGAAGAAGGGACACTCAGACCCGAACCTATTGGCGAAGCAACGGTTGCAGATGGTATGGTTTTGAATATTCCTGTTGGACAAAATGGAAGAGCGAATATATCCCCACCAGAATCAAACGAAGTAGATGAGAACATCCCAAAGAGGATGAAGGAGGACTAGAATCCAATTATGTATATACACAGTGATTAAGGCTTTTTCTCTCTTGGATTTTTGTTTTTGCCCATCGATTTCGTTCTTGATTCCTTTTTTTGTGTGCCATATTAATTTTAATTCTCAAGCTCATTTGACCTATCTATGTCGAAAATTAGATCATGCATATATTGATGTCACTATGAAGGGCTTTGCAATAAACTAATTTTCTCAATGTCTGATTTTGGTTACTATTTTTAAAAACAAAAACTGAACCACAGTTTAAAGTCATGGAAAAGCAGAGAAGAATCTTGAAAGTTTAAGCTTCCTAAAAAAAAAATGAAATAAAAAAAAACTCAATGTCGGATAATTAACACAGGATTAGAACATGGGAGTCTGTCGAAGTTTTTCTATGGTGAGTGTGTGTGTATATTTTCACCCCTCCCCCGGAGGGAGACGTTTGGAGGAAAGGAGGCTTATAAAAGTTAAGGTTGTCTTTAGTGATTCCATTACTAATCTTCAGACAAGATGAATACACTACTCGATACATTTTTTTTTTTAATGAAATAAACATCTCAACCAATGTATGTCGAAAATTAGATCATGCATATAATGATGTCACTTTATGAAGGGCTTTGCAGTAAATTAATTTTCTCAATTTCTATTCTTGATTATCATTTTTAAAAACAAAGAAGGGAACTGCGGCATAGAGCCATGGAAAGCAGAGAATAATCTTTATCGTTCAAGCTTCCTAAAAAAATAATGAAAATAATAAATCTCATTGTTGAATAATTAACAAAGTAGAACAAGGGAGCCCTTCGAATTTGTTCAAGGGGGAGAATTTTTTCTAGACGAAATTTTGGTGGAGAAATGTTCATGCATAAAGTTTTGTGACTGGGAATTAAGGAGTGATAAATTGTGGCATGGGTAGTAGCTACTAGAGTTTTTTTCTGCTGGGGAGTTGTGTGCTGTGGACTTAAAAGGTGTGGATTTGGAAAAAGATTAATAAATTTGAAAATGTGAATTCCTTTATAGCAAAACAAAAAGTTGCGTGTGTATTTCGTAACCGCCAGTAGTTTTCAAAAAAACCTGATAAGACGACTTACGTTTTTAAACTCATCTTCGGTTGATTCTTTCCCCTTTTACCTTTGAAGCCGCAACAAGGAGACGCTTTCACTTGTGCTAGAGTTCAATATATTTTTTCTCAGTTGAGTCCGGGTCATTCCTTAGCTCATACCCTATTGCGGGCTGGGATCCCCACAGGGGTGCCAATTTACAAAAAAGAAGAGGAATACAAAATGCATTTTGAGGGGGAGGGGATAATTTCGTGTTTTTTAGTGAAATTACCAAAAAAGATTATGTTCATCTATGGCAGGGGTATTGTGCCCCCTCCAATTGGTGTCGCTGATTTCATAGCCTGTAATTGTTTCTTGGCCTAATATTTGATTATGCTTGCAACTGAGGGGGGGGGGGCTATCACACAACGTTTTGAGGTACGAACCTAATGTGAAGACGAAATTTAGACAACCAAATAGGAACAGTTTCACAACTATGACCAACAAAATCATATTTTTTTTCCACATTTTTCGTCTGAATTTACTTTCGTGCAACGTTTTTGTTCAATTTATTAGTCAATCTGTAAATAGATTTTGTAACTTTTAATATCAGCA
This sequence comes from Artemia sp. Qi Xiang Cuo, assembly GCF_049724085.1. NCBI lineage: Eukaryota > Metazoa > Arthropoda > Branchiopoda > Anostraca > Artemiidae > Artemia > Artemia sp. Qi Xiang Cuo. Next base: position 62,114,086 of record NC_142800.1, read on the forward strand.
TAAAATTGGTAAAGTTATCTTAATACAAATATTTCAGCGTTTTCGGTGTCATGGCAAGGAAATACTGAACTCAAAACAAAAGAAAAAAAATGATTTAAGAAAATACATCCAAACATAATAATATATATGTCAAAAATATCGATATTCGGCCTGCTGTCATGAAGTATGTCAGGAAGGTCTGGAAAAATCTGCGTGAAAGTCACTATCACAAACTAATATCGTATCATACCATCTTGACATGCAACTGTTGTTTTTTTTTTATTTTTTATGTGTTTAAATCGTTTATTTACTGAATAAAAAAAAATGTTTAAAGAAACACATCTTTATTACGCAAAATATAAAAACGCATATGCCAAAAATAGTGCCACAATTTCATCTAAATCACAATGTTAGATGTCAGTAAATACCAATGTCTGCACAATTGCGGAAAGTTTCCTGGGGGCCACACCCCATGCCAGTTGTGCCATCTTCACACTCGCCCCAAGAATTTCCTGAAAGAAATGCTAGCCATTACAACTTGACAGAAACGCAATTTTGCATTTAAAGGCTATGTAAACAAGTTATCATTGTTGTTAGAAAATTAGAGGTGCTTGAAAAAGAGCTAGGTACAACCATTCCTCAATATTATTAAGTTAAGCCGCCTAGTCCTCCAAGCTGATCTAGTCTTCCTAAACTTCCTAGCCGTCAAATGTTTAAAAAAAATTTTTATAAATATTTTCGAAAGTGTCAACTAACATATTGTCTAGTTTGTTAAATCAAGAAGGAGGATGAAAATTAACGGGAATAGAAGAACTGAAGAAACTTTTTTCGAATCTTTATTTCATTATGTCTATGAAGCTTTAATATAGAAAATAAAAATCAGTTAACTTGTTGAGTGAGTAAAAATACTTATTAATCAGTAATAGGGGGGGGGGGGGAGGGGATTTGGACTTAAGCTGTATTTTTTTCTAATTTTGACATCTACTTAAAAACAGCCTCAAATGCTTTATATTACCAAAGGCCTTGATCATACTTGTGGTTAGCTAGACATTTTTATCTAGACATATAACATCTTTGAAGACAATCAGGAGTAATTTTAAATGAGAAAGCAGATTGTGATTGGATTAAAATGATTATGGCTACCTAGACATCGATCAGCGAGTTCGTAGTAACGAATTGTAAGTAGGGAGCGACTTGACCCTATAGTAACGGGAACTCTAAAAAAAAAAGAAATTTTGATAAGAATTAGTACATCAAAAGAATTAATTTTTAGGTTAATTTAAATCTATAGAATTCATTAAGTTTAATGCTACCTATCAAAAGCTCGGAGCCTGAAAAAAATTTGCCTGATTTTGAGAAAGGGAGAGAACACCCTCAAAAATGCGAGGGACCTTAATGAAAATCGCACCATCAGATTCAGTACATCAGAGAGAACTACTGTAAAGATTTCAAGCTCCTATGTACAAAAATGTGGAATGGCATATTTTTTTGCTAGAAGAAAGATGACGAATACGTGTTTATTTGTTCTTGTTGTTGTTTCTTTTTTTTCTTTCTTTTTTTCCCAAGAGATGAGTGTATCGAGCCTAGAGTCCTAGAATGTTGGGAGATCGCTCATTCAAACCAAAAGTAAAAGTTTTAGTGCCCCTTTTATGTCACCATAAAGGTTTTGGGGTAAAAAAAAGCTTTTTTACCCCAAGCAATTCGATCGCAATTTTTATATAGTTCTTTTTCCAGCATAGTTGAGTGGTCTAATAACTATGCCCTTTGGTATGACATATCCCCCACAAGTCCTGGGGGAAGGGCTTTAATTTTTCGAATTTGCTCATTGTTTCCATATAGTATTTATAATCTGGAAATATACAGATTTTCTTTTGAGGGGGGGGGGGGTTCCATGGAATACGAGGGAGATTTCTCGGGCTAATTTGAAAAACTATCAGAAATTAAATAAAAACAAGTTTTACGAACTGAAAGCAAGGAGCAACATTAAAACTTAAAACCACAGAAATCAAACTAATCTACCAGCATTTTAGTTAAAACTAGTAACCAATACTTTTGAATCGCACGGAAAATAAAATATAAGAACTATAACCTAACGTCACGCTTGTATTGCAATCCATGGAGTTAAAGGTGTACATGTTTGTTTTTTACCATTTTAAAGTTATTGTCGGTCAAATTTTTCTTTTTCAGGATTAATAAATCGTGTAATAAAAGAACTAGAAATCAATGGGACGCATGTTTTGCTTTCCTCGAGGTTGAAGTCGTAACTGTTCTATAACTGACAAGCTTATGGCTTGTGATTTATTTTAAACTCCATAGTTTTAAGATGTAGTTAGTCGTGAAACGGATTCCGCAGAAAATAACGAAATAGAATTGCCCGCATGTTTTGTCCATAAAGTGAAATTATTTATTTTGGAAAATTAATACTTAGTTCTGTTTTTTAGTTCAACCTCTGTGATTTTAAAAATTTGTAATTTAAGGAAATAAGCTTGGATCGTGAAACATAATCATTTAAGTTGCATATAATCCATAAGTTGCATATAATATAAAACGATAATTTAATATATTACGGAATATGTGTGAATCTAAGTCAATGTTCCGATAGTTTACAGGTCTCTTCTCGTTCAGTTCTCATACGGACCGTTACTTTTCAGCTACAAAGATCATATATTTGTAACTTGCCGCACCTCTACACGAATATTTTGTCGTTGCTTTTTTTCAGAAGAAGTAAGTAAATTAAAATTATAATTTATTTGCAGTTATCTTTATTCTTTGAACATAGATAAAAAAAACTATGCCTATTTAAATAAATTACTGATCTGGTAGAAAATCAGATCAATTTCAAGTTTATTGTTGACACTGAACCTCTCCTTAGACCGTTCCTTAGATTTTGTGACATATCGTTCGTAGAAAAGATACTTTGCAAAATTCACTGCACATTAAATATCTTTAAACGCTGTTACCTGTATAATAATGCCACTGGAGAGTGCAGTATTCGCATGTTAAGTTTTGAGGTAATTTCACATCAATGAAATGGGTCATGGCATCAAAAGTTGGGATCATGTATTGAGTTCCAGTTCCATCGGCCATTTCCAATAAGTGATTATCAAGACACTCTTGAGTTGTAAGCTCATCCACTGTATTACGTTCGCATATCCTGAACTCAAAATACCCCATGTGACTGGCAGTAAGATTAACTTGAATAGTAATAACCTGTAATGATTACTATCGTTAAGTTGCATTTCAGAAACAAAGAAAATATTGCCTATGCGAAAAGTTACATGATTCATTCCTCCAGTCTAATCCGTGTAATGTAATAAACTTTGACGGTAAATTTTTTTCAAGCAGAAGTAAGCAAATTGCCCTGATCAATCAAGTTTTTGTGAATGACCCTAATTCAAATTTTATTTGTCCTTGTCGTGTTACTACCTCTTAAAAGATCAGATTGTATGGAACAGCAACAGTGAACCAAATTGACGACGACGAATATTTTTACATTGGTAATTCACAACTTTTGTTATAGACTTCTATTAATCTCCTTGGAATGTAGGCTAACTGTTGGCACTAGTCTATAAACTTATAACAGGCAGCTAGCAAGCCAATTTTATTCACATTACTTTGGCAGCCTACGTGGGTGGCTCACTTGCCGAACGAAAAAGTCCATAAAACAAAGAAAAGTAACAAACTAATTATGTTGCTGGTGTCATGCTTCTCCTTTTAATCTTGCTGATCAATCGTCTGGTAGAAAAATGTTCTAGATTTCCTTATCTTTTCGGTTTATATCTGAGTAGGCTTTAGAGAGTGTGTTAAATATATTTTAATATTACTCAGCTAGATTTGCTGCTACAAAAACGTTGTTTATCATTTAATGTACGACATATGTTTTGCCATTTCAGGGTTTTAACTCTTATTTTGAGTTGCTCAATTGCCCAAATCTAATTTTCTGGATCGAACTCAACCTAGTTTTATGACAAAAATCTTAGATAATTGAGAAAGTCCATGTAGAATTGCTTAGCCTCTAAACTGCTCGTAATTCGAAAGTTAGGTTTTTGGACTTCATTGCCTTTATGACTTGACCCATCATAAATCTAATCCTGTCATAAGCTCACATAAGCTTATATATATATATATATATATATATATATATATATATATATATATATATATATATATATATATATATATATATATATATATATATGTTTTAAGCTTTTATAAGCTTATATAAGCTTAAAACATACGTAATAAATAACTTTACCTCATTCATTGTGTAGTTTTGTCCAATAGTACCGGTTCCATATGTGCCACCTTCCTCATTGGGTCTGGGCTGAGGAAGGTCCCAAGCGTCACCACATTCACCGCATTTACCACCGTTTATTTCCCATTGATGCTGAAATGATGTAACGGAATTAGTTATGTTTGTAGATAATTTGATTTCAGGAACATATTTTATACGGAATTGGTCAGATTTACTCTGGGTAGTATCATAGTAGGGGTTTTATAAGTTTGCAGGGAATGAAAGTTGCGTAAAATGGCCGCAACAAGTTTGTTCGTGAAACACCTAAGAGATTTAAATCGGTTACTATGTTTCAGAAAAAGAACGAAAAAGAAGGATATCATGTCTTAGGAGGAGGCAAGGGTGGTAGAGGAACAATTACCGTGTTAGGAACATTCGCAAGCCAGGAAAGCTGAGTGATATGCTAATGAACAATTCTGATGAGTTTTCAAGAAAATTAAAGGTCACATAACCATTATTGTTTTTTTATTTATTTATAATCAATGTAATAAATGAGCCTCAATATTTCAAATTCACCACGTTCATGAGTCTAGGTGGCAACCGTTTTATAGGTAAGCACAAAGTTCAGTTTAAATGAATAAGAAAAAAAATACAGTTATATCGTAGGCAATACCATGTTGCTTCAATTTATTATAAAATCCCGTCTGTTATTTCATTGCAATATAGTACGGAACTGAACGCCAATCTTTTCAGTTTTACTGCAAATATCACATCAATCTTGTAAATCATCCCAGTTCTGCAAATAGTTCACGCAGCAAATATTTTTCTAAATCTTAATGAATACGAAAAATGTTAACAATTCTGTCTCTAGGTTTACTTTCAATTTCAGGGGGTCTTATTTTCTGGAGATAAAAAAAAACACCTTATGTAATTTTTGTAAAAAATTAAGTTTTATCCAGCATTCACTAAAAGGAAATGGCTAGTGATATTACTTGTTTTGTCCAGTCTTTTATATAAAGATCTTTCTTTAGTTTTGTTTCTTGTTTAGGAAAGCGAAATGTGTGAAAGGAAGAATGTAAAGCATATTTGTTGCGAGAAAAAGATGTGGTAAATGCTGACAGGGTGGAAATGCTAGAAAATAAATCAAAATATTCAACCAATATAAAGTAAAAATACCATGGAAGCAACTTTTTTTATTGTTCCTCACGTGTCCAACTTCAATTCCTGCTTACCAGCGTGTCATTCCTACTGAACAGACTTAATAAGCAATATATTTGAGTTAAAAACATATACTTCAAATACTAGTGGACTCAAAGGCAGGTGGCGAAACTGAAATCGTTGCTGGGGTCAGACCTCAATGAATTTACAGTCGGAGCAACAGCTTGCTAATTTTTGTACCCAAGAAATTTGAAGTTATCAAAAATTGAGGTGTTGATTTCTATTCTCAGTGCTAAGAAAAATCAATAAAGCAATATAGATAACACATAGTAGATACGATGGATACCTATTGGATCATTGCTTGTAAAACAAACAACGATGTTGGATCGTTTTGCTGGGAAACATAAGCCAACATAGATCGAAGATAAAAGGAACAAATATTTATTTAGATGGTAAATCCCCCCCCCTCTATCCCTCCAAGAGACAGAAATCTAAAGCTCTAAGAATAAAACATTTATGTGTGCTACAAAGTATCTGCGGTTGTCCTAACCGAGGAATATGGAGGCAAATATTTCGCCTTAGTCCTCGAACCCCTCCCCCCCCCCCACCTACCAAAAATAAAATCAGAACCAATATCCAGTTTATTGGATTCCAAGGTTATCTGAATTAGAATTTTATTTTATTCTTGGATCACGGCCTTAGATTTTTCGGGTTCCGAAATTAGTAGACTGTTACCCCGATTTTAGTTTCCATAAGCCTCGGCTCCGGGTACGGAAGACCTGATTTTAGTGAGAAATCAAGTCATATGCGTAAAACTAAGTAACTACCTTAATACGCGTACGTCTGGAATATAATACTTGATACTTAAATACGTTAAGAGAGACAACACTCTAATTTCTCTTAAGGAAAGGCAAAAAAGAAAACAATAATTTTTTGTCTGAGGGGGCCAGGATAAAACGGAGACACTGGATCTTGTTTTGTTTTTCAGGTTTTGAGCATCATTAAGTGCTCAAGTACCTATTGTTGGTGTGGTATAAAATTGAAATCAAATTAAGTAAACTAAGCAATTTCCTAAGAAATTTTGAAAATGGATATTTATCCAATGATTGTAGGTCCTTGTACGATTTGATCTACTTGTAGACGCGAGTAGACAAAAACTGATTTTTTGGTCAATAGTGGTCAAATTAATTCGTCAAAAACTGAGAAGTCAAAAACATCAGTACAAAATGATTTAAAGGAAAATTGACAAAAATTTGGCTTTCACTCTCTAATAAAATCTTTGATTATGAGTAGGGTTAGATGAAAATTTTGTAGGAAGATATTAAGAAAAAAAGCTCGAACTTCTAAAACCATGCATTTGCCTTGCTCCAGCAGAACATTAAAAGTGTGATCTAGACTAAAGTATATTTAAAACATATATTTTTTTTGTGAGTAATCGTGCAACCATAATAAATTAATCAGAAAGAGCTTCATGCATAAAAGTAGGGAAAGATTATCAAAGGAAAAAAATGACATATCAGTTAAGGAAATTCAAAAGGCAGGGCAAAAATCTGTATTTCTTCGTTAGATAATTGTCTTATGTAATCAATTTCGTATAAATTCGGTAAGTTTTGTTTGCTCTATTCATTTTTAAGTTTAGAGTTGGATTTATAGAAGTTTTAACTTAGCATACAAGCATGTAGTTTAGTTCAGCCAAAAATACCACACAAGGTTTCGGCTTAATATTGCAGATGAACCTTTACACTTATAATTTTAAGTTACTTCTTGCAATCGGTTCCTTAGCGTAGGTAACAAAATATAGCACGGAATCTTACACAAAATCCTCCACAAAATAGCTCCCTATCGTTATAGTTCTCTGGAGTGTCAAAGCCGTACCTCCACATTGAAGACCTCTGTGGTGGCTCTAACATGAAACCGTGGCCAAATACTGCTGGTACAATGGCAGCAATATAAAGTATTTTCAACATTGTTTGACACAGGATAACTGATTAATTCACTCTTTGGTACTTTATTTATGCATTCTTTTTTATCATTTCTTGATAGTGAAAATAGTATTAAATTGTTTTTGCATAGTTAAGACTCATAATCTGACTTGACACTTGTCGCAAACAAAGATAAGAGTGAACTGTTTGCCTTTTGTGAGAAAAATGCTGGTGAACTCCACATATGGCTATAAAAATCATAATTCTGTATTTTTATGTCCATTCTATGTAGTAAATACAATTAACCCCGTATTGTTCAGATGTATGGGAATATATTTCTCCATACAAAAGGTATTGGTGGATGCCTTCCTCTAAGATCGGTCTGAAGGGCAACTAAAAAAAAAATATTTGGTGTAAGACCTCGCAATTGGGATAGGGTCCACTTTTACCCTTCCTCCATAATTAAAACCTGTCCAATTGTACCCTTTCTCTTAGAGTCAGCCCTGCAGTTGCTTATCGTGGTCATTCCCTGAGCAGCTTGTGCCAACATTAAGTGAATGGGAGGAGCAATCGCCCTTCCCAGACCTCGGTTTGACCCCCTAGATCCCAGTCCCCCCTTCCCCCAACTGAAATTTAGTTTCTTCAGAAATCTTGTCAAAACTAAGATAAGTCTGCATAATTCAAGCATCCAAAAAACGGGTCAGTTTTTTTTTAGTATATATCCTTACCTTTGTGGTACTATATGGCTCATTTTTCAGTTCTCACTGTCACTTTCACTTGGTATGGGAAAATTGGTTCCAACTTTGCCCTCCCTCCCCCCAGGATTTTGACGAAATTACGCCACTGGTGAAAAGGAAAACCTAACTGTATTACTTAATAGCCGCGATAAAGCCTATCTGTTATAGTCTAAACCTAAGATTGTTTTCTTTTTTCAGTCTCATGGCAAATCGTTGCCTTTTAGAATAAGACTTTTTGAATTACCTGGGGTGAAACTTGACCATGCCGTTTGCATCCTCATTTAAATGTACCATTTTGATGGAATTTGTCCTGAGGAGCACAGCAAAGGCAATAGGAGAACACGAAATCAATTGGGGAAGTAAAATTTTCCTAGACTTAGATTATGCTGATAATTTAAGCATCCTAGATGAAAATGTTAGAAAAATAAATGAACTTTTAGAGGTTTTGGGAGCTGAGGGTGCAAGAATTGGCTTGAAAATTAATGTCAAGAAGACTAAGTCGCTAAGACTAGGAATAAGTGAAGTTGAAGAGGTGATATGGGGTAACGAGATTTCGATCAAGTGGACAGCTTCACTTACCTAAGTAGTATTATTAATAAAGACAGTAGGTGCAGTGAAAATGTAAAAAGTAGAAAAGCAAAGGCCCAGAGTGTTTTTTCATGGTCGAAAAAAGTCTGGAAGAAAAGGAAGATAAATCTACAAACAAAGAATAAAATATTGGAAGATACAGTAATGACTGTGGTCATGTATGGTTGTGAAGTGTGGGCACTTCGAAAAACGGAAGAGAAGGAGTTGCTAGGTATTTTCCAAAGAAATTTTCCACAGATTGTTTTAGGTACCCGACTGACTGACCGTATCTCAAAGAGTAAGCTGCACGAAAAATTTGGTTCAATTCCACTTTCTAGGGGAATACTCGACCCAGAATAGTAATATATATATTAATAAAGATACCAATGCTCATCATCTTCAATAAAGAATCACGATTTGGTGTTTCAAAGTTTAGCTACTCCACCTAAAGAGAACCATATTTATTAAGTATTTACAAATATCAAAACATTTATCTACTCTACCTTAGCACCATCTATTTTTTTAGGAATTGCTTTTTCGTACGTTTAAAGTATTCTGTTTCTCCTTTCGTTAAATTTGGGGTAATATGAATTAAATTTCACGTGTTTTATGAATAAAACTAAATATAATAGCAACTTTTTCTTCCTGTCATTAGGTGAAGCGTCTCCTTTGAATCTGTCCACGTAAGAAGCATATTGTCACACAAGATAATAAATCTTTGATTATTGAGTTAAACCGAGATAATTGCTTTAAATCTAATTGACCTATATACGGATAATGGAAGAACTGATAAGGCCTAAACAGATTTAAGATAACGACCTTAGTGAAAGTAAGAAGCCCTGTAGGAGTTTGAGCGAAAAATTATTTTACCCGTAATTGGAAAACAGAAACTAAGTTTATTTTGTATTTCAAGAATATCAGATTTTTTAGAAAAAAAGAATTAATTTGACCAAGATCTTGGAATATCCTTTAAGACTTTATATATAACATTATATTTTTAATATCATGCAAGGGCCAATTGATATTTAACGTTTTAATCAAATCAACACCAAGGTTTTGCATTTGCTCTATGTTCCATCGAGTTAAAATTTAACACAGCATTATTCTTGGTTGCGTGAAAAATTATTTAACATCCAAGAAAGTAATGGTTGTACATAAAGTATTTAAGACTACGTTTCACCGAGGTAGGCTAAAGAACTGAACCTGAAGAGCTGTGAGTGAATCAGAGTGGAGTAGTTTTATATCTTCAATTCAAACAGATTTTAAAAGCGTGTAAATAGTAGCGTAGGAAGGGGTCAATACCAAGGTTTTGCATTTGCTCTATGTTTTATCGAGTTAAAATTTAAGACAGCATTATTCTTGGTTGAGATAAAAATTATTTAATATCAAAGAAAGTAATGGTTATACATAAAGTGTTTAAAACTACATTCCACCGAGGTAGGCTAAAGAACTGAACCTGAAGACCTGTGAGTGAATCAGAATCGAGTAGTTTTATATCTTCAATTCAAACAGATTTTAAAAGCGTACTGCCCCGGGTGCCAGCCCTGTAGGGGTGACAAAAATTGGTCTAAAAGGGCTTATGACTGATTAGGGCCCACCGTGCAAAAAGTGGGGTAGCAAAGCAGCAATGCTACTTGGCAGTTTTCAAATTTGTTGGACGATTTTGTCTGAAGATACCATTTATATATATATATATATATACATATATATATATATACATTTATATATATATATATATATATATATATATATATATATATATATATATATATATATATATATATATATATATATATATATATATAAATATTTTAGTATAATGTTTGACAGCACACCTGATGCCTCGCACATTGATCAAATGAGTGAAGTTAATCCGTTACGTGCACATTGAGGAGCCGGGGAAATTACACAAGATATTTTAAATGCAACTGAACAAGATGGTCTGGATACAGCAATTTGCCGAGGGCAGGGCTACGACAACGCTCCAACAATGGCTGGAGTACATTCAGGAGTACAAGCTAGGATTCGGGAGCTTAATCCTAAAGCATTGTTTGTACCTTGTGCCAACCATTCACTAAATCTTTGTGGAGTGCACTCTTGCTACAGTTCCTTCCTGTCTGACGTTTTTTGGTACTTTGGAAAGGTTGTATGTTTTCTTCTCATGCTCAAAACACAGACGGAATGTCCTCTTTGCAAATGTTGAAGTTACAGTCAAACGAATTGTAGAATCCAGGTTGAGTGCTCACTATAAAGTTGTTAAGCCAGCGTTTAAATGCTTTAAGAAGATTGTCGATATCATTGAAAAAATTTATGACTCTTAAGAAACTCTCGACACTAGAGGAGCAGCTCAAACTTTGTTGAATTCAATGTGGGATTTCTTATTTTTGTGTTTTTTTTTCTGCTTATGGAATAGTAACCTTGAAGAAGTCAACAACACCAAAAAAAACCTGCAAATTGTTGAAATAAGTTTCGAAAAGTGCCTCATCAAAATGAGGAGTTTAAAGGCCTTTTTGAATGATAATAGAGATGGTCTTGTGGAAAAGGCAATGGAATTTGCAAAAGCTATTGGTGATGAGATGGGCATTTCCCTAGCCAAATGAAGAAATATTAAAAGAAAGAAACTGATGCCCGGAGAAAAAGCTGCAGACGAGCCTCTAACTTTCAGAGAAGAATTAAAAATATCGATGTTAGAGTGCATTGAGACGCTTCAACAAGAAATCAACCCGCGTTGCCAAGGCATGGAAGGAATATCACTTCTGTTTGCTATCTTGGAGACCAGGAGCTTGCTAAAGAGTTCAGAAACTGAAGTGCTAAACTTAGTGGGGTGTTTAGTTGAGAATGACGAAGAAATATCTTAAGGAGACATGCCAAATGAAATCCCATGTCTGAGGAGGTTTTTACAAGTGGCAAACGTTCCTGAAAAAGTGGCTCTGAAGTAGACTTCTTTGAGACTACTGCAGTTTATAGTTGAAAATGAGCTTCCATACTCTATTCCTAATCTAACTTTAGCGTTAAGGTTTTACCTGACATTATGTGTCTCTTTTGCTTCTTGCAAGAGGAGTTTTTCTAAACTCAAGCTTATTAAATGTTATTTCATATCTACTATGAGCCATGCTCGACTATCAAGCTTAGCCATGCTATCTATTGAAAACAGTGAAGCAAAAAATATAGATTTTGATGAGGCTATTTCTAAGTTTGCAGAAAACAAAGTTAAAAAGAAGAGGTTCTGAATGAAAACATGGGTTTTAAATACAGTACATTTTGTTAAATTCGTGCAGATAATATATATATATATATATATATATATATATATATATATATATATATATATATATATATATATATATATATATATATATATATATATATATATATATATATATATATATATATATATATATATATATATATATATATATATATATATATATATATATATATATATATATATATATATATATATATATATATATATATATATATATATATATATATATATATATATATATATATATATATATATATATATATATATATATATTCTTGTATTTCTTCTTTAAACTCTTTAAACGTTTATAATAAAAGCCCCTGCCCATTTTAGCCTTACTTAATGTAAGCTACGAATCAAAATGGTCTTGTTTGATATTGTAATAATAATGTTAATAAATATAAAAATGTTGTATTTTGCTTAAATTTATGTAAGTTATTTACGTTAAAATGTTTACATATCAACTGAAAAACGTCATTTTATCATTTTTTCACACGCGACAAAAGGCAAATCAGAAATATCCCCATTTTTCGCAATGACAGTCTGATATAAAAGCCAAAGAAAAGGAGTAGGTGAAGTAAAATGTGAAACGGTAAAGCAAAAAAAAAAAAAATGACCATAAAGCTTTTTTTTATACCAAGAGAAGATTATTATTTACAGATCCAGTTGAGAATCGGTTTTTTACTGTGATTGTTTTTGCTCTGAAAATGGCTGACGATGTATTTTAAAAAAAAGTTCATCCTTCTTTTCTTCTATTTCACTGTTTTTCTATTATAGTTATATTAATTTGTTATTTCTGATGCATAAAACTCAAAGTAAAACGTGGACAAAAACTACCGCTGAAACCGAAACACCATAAACAAATATGACTCAACAATGTTTAAATGTTTGTTGGGGGGAGTGACAAGTTGAAATTCCACCCCGGTGTCACAAGACCTTGCTACGCCACTGCGTGTAAACAGGCGTTTTTTCCTACAATCTTCAAGAGGGCTTTTGTATTGTTTAAATCACACCTTCTAATTTACAAAAATTATTTATGCAAGTATTTCAGATATATCCTTTTCCTTTGTTTATATTATATCTTTATTTCACTTTTTTTCTTCTTTTTTTACGCGCTTAAATATATTATCTTACTAATATAATTATATCAGCTCTATGGACTGTAACTCCCTAGGGCTGATATAGATCCCCCCGAGACGAAATTTCTCCATAAGATTAGGAGCGGCCAATGACCATGTGTTTATAACTTGTGACAACCTTCAAAAGGATCTGGAAGCAAGGATGTCAATTTAAAGGGGGGGGGGGGGTTGCCTTTTATAGATTTGTCAAGCCACAGTTTTAGAATTTCTTCCCTCTTTATATTGGTGAATTGGCACCAATGTCTGAAACCAGTATTTTACAGCACCTACCAAATTGACGCTCTTTAAGAAAAATCACAATAGAGACATATGCTTCAATCAGAGTACGAGCTGCACACGCGAATTTGTTGGTTAATTCGTTAAGAAAAAATACTAAGGAAACATCAGAAAAAGTATAACAGCAAAATCTCTGTATTCTGTACATTTAATTGCAAACTTCGAATAACTCTTTGATCAAGTTTGTAATATTTCATCCCTTACATTTAAAACACTATAAATGTTCTAGTAGAAATAATGGGCGTTTATTCCAATTCATCAGTAACTAACAAACTAAGCACAACTGAACTTTTTTTTTCTTTTTCATTTAGATTCAATATCCTCAAATGAACCAAATAGGTTGTAAAGACATGCAAAGGAAACAAAATTACTGACCATTGTAGTCTATGATGCCAACAGTTTTATTTTTAACGATTGTTTCGACAGAAAAGTTAGCGTTGCTGTCCTTAATTAAAGAAAGGTTATTGCTTTATATTTGGCCTATTCTTGAATTTAATTGTCCTTAGGTATCTTCGCCCCTGGCCCCTCCGAAATCTAGACAATTTTGTAAGCCTTCCCTAAATTTACCTTACCCCCTGAAAATATTTTGCATATATATCTGCCTGTTTGTAAAGATTATTGTTTGGAGTCTCCCACCCTCTGGCGTCATTTACAACACAATTTTAAACAACAGAAGACACGGATTATAGAGTCTGAGCAAAAATGGCTGCTGTCTGATTGTTGACGCTACATTTTTCCTCCTAACGGTGTGCCGTTACGTTCCACCGCGGTGATAGCACACTTAAATAAAATAAAGTACTAGACTAACTGGACACTTTTAAAAATGCCAATAAAATTATTTTATCGTTTACAAAAGGATATTGCGATTCCTTATTTAGTATTTTATACACGCCCATCTTTATTCTTTATAGTATACACGAAAATAATTTCATAATGTTGAAACTTACATAGAATCCTCCGCAAAATTGAGCCATGTCATTGTAATTCGCTGGCGTTGTAAAACCAGCCCTCCACATTGAAGATCGATGGGGTGGCATTAACATATAACCATGCCCGAGTACAGATGGTGCTACCAGTAATAATAATGCAAAAGTATTCATTATATTTCGTGTATCGCTTAGTTATAACTGTTTTGGTAATCTTTGTTTTCTTCTTTTTTATAGTGAAAGAAATGAGATAAAGAGGGCTTATTGAAAAATAATTTTATTAAATCCTAGTCAAGATTTACCTTTAAACCACGTATTTATTTGTTTGCGTTAATTAAAATCCATGATAAACCATTCTACTGTTTCTGGGAATTTTCTTAGAAGCCGGGCATTATGAAGATTACAAAACAGCTTAGTCTAATGCATCGAGAGTACTCTTGAAGTGCTTGAGGAGATAATTAGTTTTAAGGAACATATGAGCCTGGTATTTGGCTCGTAAATTAAAAAAAAAGACGCAATTAAAGTGAAATTTTTCTAAACGTGTAAAAAGGTCTCAGGATTAAGACATTCTTAGTACGTCCTTTTAATTCGTCTTCTACCAGTTTTGCAGAGTTTAGTCGTCTGAGTAGGGTTAGTTTATCTTTTTCAAGACTAGACGCTGTCAGGCATTGCCAAAATTTATATTTTCTACAATTGTACACTTTCTGCATTAGGCCGATAATTAAGCATGCTTGTTCTGTCTTTGTGAGAATTCAAAGTCTCATATTGCTTCATGCTCACTCGAGGGCCTGTGAAATTGAAATGCAAGCAGTGGGACATCCAGAAAGAGTATAGGAGAGGGCATCTCTTAAATGGTGCAGTTGTAGTTGACTTACTTGCGATTTGTAGTCAAAATTATTTGAATTGATCCAGTATCCAAAAAAAGAATGTCACATCAATGACACAAAGACACATTTCGTACATGGTAGATTTTCAAATCTAGATTTTTTTTTTTATAATTCAACCCCGTTTCCTAACCAATTCTTTCTTTTTCCTCCCCCTTTTTTATTGTCCTCCGTTTCCTAGCCCATTCTCCCTTCCAGAAATTCTAGATACGCCACCGACCAATCATTACGGTGCGAAACAGCCTTTTTCGCTTCAGAAGTGCTTCAACTTCCGGTGACACACGAAATGAGCTCCCAGTAGAGGTTGTCTTCAGAAGGCCGTTTCCTTTAAGAGGACTTATAACCTTTTTGAAAGGAATTACATTCCTCAATAATATTGGTATATCATCATTTTTGCTGATACAACATTTTTCTTCTAAAAAAAAAGAATTTTCTTCTAAAGATCCAATGTTTCATAAACATTTTAAGGAAATCTAGATATTACTTGTTCGTAATTAATAAATAAATGATCAGTTATAATCTAAACTTATTAATAATAATGGATAAATTTTCGCTTGACAGTGAGGTCAATCAAACTTTTAAACGTACATGGAATCCCCCACAAAAAAGTTCCATATCATTGTAATGTGCTGGAGTAGCGAAACCAACTCTCCACATTGAAGACCGTTGTGGTGGCATTAACATAAAACCATGTCCAAGCACGGATGGAAGCACGAGCAATAAAACTAAATAGTTGTTCATTGCATTCACTACCTTTTTTAATTAGGACTGCCTTAAAGATATTTATTTTTCTGCTTTATAGTGAAAGGCCGGAGATAAAGCGGGGCAATAAAAAAAATTCAATTTTTTTATGGTGCAATACTCGTACTTTAACTGAGTAATATACTTTTATTGGTAATCATCTAATAAAAGTTGCGTTGAACCATTTAGCATTTAGTTTCTGGAATTTTCTTAGATGCAAGCGTAACCAACGCTATGTAATTCCTAGTTCTTTTTTTTATTGAGTATTAGAAATACAATTAGCTTCTTTGAATTCAAGATTATCACTTGTTTCATTGAAACCAGGCACATACACACCCAATAGGGTTACTCTCTCATTGTCAAAATGGTTGTCTGATTCTCAAACCTTTTATCATGTTAAAGATGCACTTATGGAATTTGTGGCTCTTGTTAGTTTGCCGATGATGAAAAGAACTCTGGTCACTCTTCCAATCGGAACGACGCACTGTCCTCTTGTCATAGTGATATCAGCCATGGCCAAACATTTTTGAGGCTGTCTTTCTACATAGATTAAGGTCTGCCCCTCAGATGGAGACTCACGGTGTTCGATAGGACTGTAGTCACAGGCTATGCCGGCTAGGGTGGTCGAAGATATGCTAAGAAGATTTTCAGACCCTCTTAGAGTTTGTTTGATAGTTTTAGCGGAGATCGGTCTTTGGAATGTAAAAGAGGACAGTTTTTCGTTGATAATGGAATCTTACCAATCAAGTCCCCTACCTACCCAAAATATATTTTTTACATACGTTATTAAACGACCCTTGTGTTGCAGGAGTCACTCTTAAAGAATTGGGACATAAAGTGAAACCTTAGTGTAAAGAGCACAATGCTGAGTATGAGGCAGCCCCTTTCATATAAGCAATAATTTATGTTTCTTTGAAACTTCAACTTTGTTTAACTTTGTCATTTGAAAAAAACTATAATTTGTTATCGTTTTTCAATTATTACCGGGAAATCTAGCTCCCTCTGGAAGGAAAATTTCTGCTTACCCCGCAAAAATTCCTCCATGGAAAGTTCCTCCTGCGGAAAATCCTCCCCCCCCCCCAGAAAATACCCCGAGGCAATTCCATCCTCGCTACAAATTCCCCCCATAAAATTTTTTTCTAAACAATTCCGCCTGGAAAATTCAATTTAGCATACTTTTTTTTGAAGACCGGTTATTTATATTAATTCTGATCTTTTTTTTTCAAGTCTGTCAGAAATCTCCCTATGTGGAACATTTACCTCGCAAATCCGCCACCACAAATGGAAGTTTTCTCCCGCGGAAGTTTCCTCGTGGAGAATTCCTGGTGATAATTCCCTCGTGTAGAATTTCTTCCGTGGAACCCCCGCCCCCTATCCACACAAAAATTGTCAAGACAATTCTAACCCCACTAAAATTTTTCCCTGGATAATTGCTCCAGAACATCTCCACATGTAAAATTAAGTCACGAAAAAGAAAGTAGGATAAATAAAACGAATTTCGTATTTGAATACTAAGAAATTTCCCCGCATTAAACTTTTCCCCGGAAAGCTCACCCCCGGTAACTCTCTCCCCCCACCAATAAGTTCTCCCCCTAAAAAACACCCAATAGAGCCCCCCCTCCCCCTGAAAAATGTCTGTATACTCCCCAATAACAAATAGGCTATTAGGCTATGTGTAAACAATGGGCGAGTTTCATAACTTGCAGCCCTTTCTGCGGAGGCTGTGCGGGGTCATTTCATTTCCAAAGCCATATTTATTGGGTCTTTCAGCTATGCTAAACAAGATGGCTATCTCAAAATTTGAATCTGACGACTTTGTGGGGGAGGGGAGGGCGTGTGAGGGTGACTATTTGCCCTCCAATTTTTTGATCACTTAAAAGGCCACTAGAATTTTTAATTTCCGTCCAACTGAGCCCTATCTCAATCTTCTAGGACCATTGATTCGATACGATCACCCATAAGAAGACAAAAAAAAACAAAAAAATAATAAAAATAAACACTCATCCGTGATCTTTCTTCTGGCAAAAATTTCAAATTCCCTGGTTTTTCAGATGGGAGTTTGAAACCACTACAGTAGAGTTCTCTGATACGCTGAATATGATGGTATGATTTTCATTAAGATCCTGTAACTTTTTGGGGGTGTTTCCCACCTTTTTAAAAAAATCAGGCAGATTTTTTCAGCCTCGTAGCTTTTGATGGGTAACAATAAATTTAATGAATTTTATATATCTAGAATCAGCAGCCAATTACATTTATGTATCTAATTTTATCAAAATTCCGCTTTTTAGAGATTCGGTTACTATTGGGCGGAATCACACTTTACTTACAGTTCATTACCACGAACTGTTTGATACAAAAATAGTTTAAAGAGACCTAGGTTCATGGTTTTGGGTCCTTAGTAGGTGGAACATCTTAATGGTAATAGGAATATTTTCAAACCACATCTATTAGGAAATACTTAGTGGAAACCTAATCATAATCACTACTAATCTGCTTTAAGTGGGTGAAATCTCATTCCAGTACTAATATGTGTCTGTTGCAGCAGATTTCCCACACTGGCCTGGAAGAATTAACAAAATCTGACAGGAAAAAAATTACTAAATCATAAGTGTTTTTATTAAATGCTCCAAAAACAATTTTTGCGGGTGCGGCTACGCCGCACGCGCATCATCAGGCATTGATTTTATTATATGAGGATAATCAATAAGATTTTCACTTTTTTTTTTTTTTTCCTCTTTTCTCTGTATTCTCCTCTTTTCTTTCGTTTTCCTTCAAATAAATCTACCGCTGTCGCTTGTCACTCAAATTTTATTCATTTTTTTTATTATTAAAACTACAGATGTTACTGTTTAGGCTGAAAACATCGATTCGTTTGAGTTATGAGAAGGGAAATATTTCTTTTCCCTAAAAAGCGTGAAGCTACTTCTGATTGGCTGAGGGCAGGAGTAGGCTTGCGTAGTACAGAAGCCATATCCACCTTCAAGGGTCTCTAACGGTGTTACTAGACTATTTTCGTGCCCTGGGGGTCGGTCATGACAGTTGGAGAAAGAGAAACAACAACCTGCTGCGAATTTTTACCACTCCGCGAACTACTGTACTCTTGGTTCAAATCACAACTTGCCGACTTGACCGAGTCAGACAACAGTTGTCCTTTTATGCCTGGAAGAAGTGGATTCAAAAGGGCAAAAGTTGTCTCACCACTCCTACAGTATCTTACTGAGAGAAAGGATTCTACCAGAAACATATTGCAAGCGACACCCTGCCTAGTAAGCCCTGTCTGTACTTGATGGCTTTTTCCTGCCATCTCCTTACAGGATGCTGTCCTGGCACCGATGAAGCACTCAAGAACCTCGAATGCATCTATCCTTCTGTTGCTTTGTGCAGCTCCATATATTACACAGTAATTTACTGTCTGAGTAGACTACAGTTTACTGCTTTTGGTAGTTATTTACGCCCGAGAAACAAGAAACTGCCGTCAAGAGAAAACTTCAGATGATTCTAGTATTGTTTTAAGCCGATCACTTCTTTTTGATGATGAACTATCGACATAAAACTATTTATTTTACTACCTAGACATTATCATCCTTACAGGAACTTCATTTATTAAAATGATTATCTTCTCAAATCACAAATCAACTTTATAACAAATCAACTCCAGTAAACATATGAAAACTTTTGAATAAAGGATAAAAAAAAACGAAAGACATGTCCCTTTACTACCTAGAGATTACCATCCTTACAGGAACTTTATTTATTAAAATTATTATCTTCTCACATAACAAATCAACTTTACTACAAATCAAATCACAAATCAACTTTAGCAAACATATGAAAATCTTCAAATACAGGATAAGAAAAAAAAACGAAAGACATGTCCCATCCACTAGCTTCCATGAAGACGAACAAAATTCCAACCTCCCCGGTGATATAACATACGCGCATCCAGACACGCAATGCAAGCAGGGGCAAAGCAGCAAATGTGGCAACTATTTTCTGGTATCCAAACCACCCTCGAATGGAAAAGTGGTCAACAACCTTACATCCAGTAGCATGCCTGGACAAACTTTTATTGGCATTCAGTATTTCAACAAGGTTGTTAACTTTGTAAGTGCTCCAAGAAACGATCAGAGGATAAAAAACAACCTGAACTGTTCCTCAATGTTCACAAAATTTATAACCTCCTCCTAACAGTTAAAGAAGATTCTCTTGGTCTCCACTTTGAGATTCTTAATACTAACTGTGGCGGTATCGATCAAGTCACTACTCCCCCATTTTCATTTTCTCTGCACACCATTTGTTTTGTGTGCATCATCGCAGCAGAGTTTCCATCTTTAGCCTATTCCGAAGCTTTGTCTTTAGGTTTGATAAAACTGAAAAATGTGGTTCTGATTCAGCAGACAAATGGGGGAGACAGCAGAGCTGCAACATAAATTTATAAGGATCATCAAATATAGATTCCCTCTTCCATCTTTCCCCGAACGCAAATTTTTCAGAACATATCAGGTTCAATTACGTCACTAAGTCTATTTTTCACAAAGTCTTTCCTAGACTCCAATTCTAACCACTGCACATCAAGGATGTCTCTTTTTCCCTATCAGCATTCTCCAAAAAATTTGGAAGTCAAACCATGAGTGGTACTAGTGTTCTGACTTAACCGCTCAAAGCAACGGCAGGATCGATGCACTCGAGGCTCTTGAGCGCTTTCTCTTCGCTGTCGAACCTCTTGGCGACCTGCCTACAGAGCTCTACAAAATATGACCTGAAGTTTTTTGTAATTCTGCAAGCTTCAGCAGAAAATTTGCATGACTGCTAGAATTGTTGGCGTCAGTTTTCGACAATAGCACATGACACCCGGTTGTTTGTCCCGAGGTTTAATTTACTCAGAGGAAGAATTAAACTCTGGAGTGTCTGATCCTCCAGGGAGAGTTTCAAAACTTCCTCCTGTGCAGCCCTTTATCACACTGGGCTTCACAAAGCACTTCAATAACGAGCTAAATGTAGCTACGGTGCTACTTAGAATACTGCAAACACAAACTTCTCTGCTATGAAACTTCAGATTTAGCACAGTGATCTTCGTCAGCGTGAAAGACAGAAAAAACAGATATGCTTTGCAGAAGGGATCGCTCATCTAACGGTAAATCGGCCTTGCCTTCTCCCGAATAGCCCTGTCAGTGTCAGCGTTGTTAGATTGATCACCCAGGAACAGAATCAAGGCACCCCACTTTTCTAAAATCCTGTAAACCGCTGCTACATGAGACACCCAATGTGTTGCACTGATGGACAGCATCCAGTGTTTGACAACATTTGTAAACTCTTGAAACTGTTCATGCTCCTTAACCCGTTTTGGACTAAAACCAATATAGTTGACTGGGTTTCTAATAAAGTCTTCTGCACTATCTGGTAAGAGTCTTAAAGTGAGAGAAGAGCACAGTGCCAAGGAGCGCCTAGAACAGCCTAAGGTAAACAGGTGAGGCACCTGTTCTTTGAGTAGTGCACCAAGACCTCTTCTGTCTTCAGTATTGACTGCAAAATTTTCATAGGCAATACCGATAATATTCTCAAGAAGAATGTCATGGTCATTGAGGAAGGACACTGTCAACTCTTTCAGCCCACTGCCAGTCGCATCTGTAACCTCTAACAGAGGAAGGAACTCTCCCCAGACAATATTGTGCCTGTTGTACTTCACATTCACTACTAAACATTTTTGTCTTGAGTGGTCGGTCGATTCGTTAACGATCGGAGAGAATTTTGTTTTCCTAAGCTTGTCGTTAGCTCCTCCAGCTCATAGTCTCCCAGAAAATTCTTTATGACCCCCGTGATTTTAGTTGGAGAAATTTGCAATTTTTTAGCAACTGTAGAGTTAGGAAAGCATACATTCCTTAACGGAATCAAAGTTTCACTCTTCCTAACCGAGACCTCTTCCTAAGCCATCCATGCAGAGAGGCGAAGTCCGGCTTCAGCTACTAGTTAACATAATTTTGGTTGATTTTCAAACTTTTTTTGGAAACTATCATCAGAAAGTAGTGAAATAGCAGGAATGTTTTTCAATGTCTATTAGTTTGCAATCAACAGGTTCAATATGACTGAAAACTGCTTTCAGATTGCATAGGACACATGTATCATGACAAGAGACCACCTGAAAATAAGCATCCTTTTGTCTATTGGCACATGGACTATAAGCTAGCATGATTCTCTATGTTTGAATTATATTTCCACGCAAAGCACAACAACAGGCCTAGTGTGTGTTTTACCTACGTTGGGAGGAAACAACCATTAGGAAAAACCAATCAAAAGATTTCGGAGGACTCAATTGTTTGTGGTTTCTGTCCATACATTAGAAAAAAACCTTCATGGGTCAGTTTGTCCTCCCCTGTGAAGAATTACCACCTCAGTGGGTGCTGTACATCCTTTTTTGTCCTGTTTTTCACCACTTTTGAGCAAAAACTGACCATGCACCCTTGAGCACCGAA
The DNA here is from genome assembly GCF_049724085.1 of Artemia sp. Qi Xiang Cuo. Taxonomy (NCBI): domain Eukaryota; kingdom Metazoa; phylum Arthropoda; class Branchiopoda; order Anostraca; family Artemiidae; genus Artemia; species Artemia sp. Qi Xiang Cuo. Next base: position 62,136,387 of record NC_142800.1, read on the forward strand.
CATACCTATTATTGTATTTAAGGTGTACCAAAACTGTATTTAAGGTGTATTAAAATTATTTAAGGTTTATTTAAATTGTGTTAAGGTGGGAAGGGTTGAAACTGAAGCCATAGAATAAAAACATATCAATTCAGACAGAGAAATATGTTAAAAATTTTTTGCACAGAATTAAACTTGGCACAAAAATAATTTAACATTTTTTTTCATATTTCTGGTAAATTTACTAAAAGACTTACTAAATTTAAAAATGTTTCAAAAATATGCTAAATTTTACCTCGATTTACTAAATTTACTAACTCAGATCTGTTTTTACTAAATTAAATTTTTTTTACTAAGTGTGGCAATCATGTGTTGCAGTTTCAGGGCCCTCCGCACGGAAGCTTATTCACTGCTTAGAATCTGGAGTATTTTGCAAGCTGTCCGCGTCCACCCTTACTACTACCAAATTGACCTATCATGTTGGTGTGATAATGGAACTAATTGGTTTTCATGGTTGTTAAAAACTTCATGGTCCCTAGCTGATATAAGAGCCCCTGGATAAAAAAAAAAAAAAAAAAAAAAAAAAAAAAAAAAACAACATAAAACGAAAAGACCTTTAAGGAAGAGACCAAGATCGGGGGATCTTTGGAGGTTTATGCAAGTCCTAAACACGACAAGAGATTTAAACCAAAAGTAAGAAATAGGGTCTCTACTTCGCAGAGCCTATTTTCCTATAGTGTGACTGATGTACTATCAAATCCCTAAGCATCTGTCATTTTACGAAATAATTGCTAGGATAAAAAAAAAATCAGAGGGTTTTATAGTTTATCCTGCTACCAGCAAGGAGCCTTTAGACTAGTCGGAATGTTTTGCAAACCAGTTTGATCGGCGAGCAGTAGATGTTAGCCGAGTCTAAAAAAAAAGTTCTTCTTCAATAACAAATCAAATACAAAAGACCCAGAAATGATAATAAAGGTGGTTTTGCGGGATCTCAATGATGACAGCTGAAGTAGGGGCAATAAACGATCGCACAGCGACTATTTAAAATACCTCTTGCTAAGTTTGACTTCCCAAAATGAGTTGAAACATCCTGAAAATAAATCCCGGCTGCAGCTTGCTGGGCTTTTCACAGTAGCTTTTCTAGTAAATGATGGAATTGAGTTTTTATTTAATATGAATTTTTTCCCTAGATTTGTTTGTTTAAGAGATCAGTTTCTGTCAAATTGGTGGTATAAAAAGCGATATTTTTCTTGTTAATGTCTCCGTTTAGTAAATTTAAGACTTGGGATGTCAATAAAGAATCTTATCAGTCATAGAAATGATAATTTTCTTCTGGTCAAAGTGTGCAACCATTCATTGTCTGCTATAGATTTTTGAACAATGATATTTGATAGTAAATCTCTATGATATTTTTTTGAATTTTTTAGTACTTTTAAAAAAGCATCTTGTTGTTCTAATTAAATGCCCCTTATGTTTCACGAGTCATTCTTAAAGAATTAGGGCAAAATTCAAAATTTAGCGTAAAGAGCGAGGTATGAGGAGGGGGCAACCCCCTTTATATACGTAAGAATTTCTGTTCATTTTAAGTTTTAATGTTGCTCTTTACTTTCAGTTGAAAAACTTGTTTTTTTATTTAGTTTCTGATTTTTTTTTAAATAATACCAGAAGATCTGGTCCCACCTCCACGGAGAAACCCCCTGCCCACGGAAATATCCCCTAGACAATTCAATCCCGGTGACAATAAACCCCGGACAATTACTCTTAATCACTCTGTACGTAAAATTGACGCGGAAAAAAAAAAATAAAACATATAAAAAGATCCTTCAATAAGATTCATGTCAAGTTCTCTCATTGTGTAATTTCCCCTGGCAAGTCCAGTCCCTTTGAGCTTCCCTCCCCCTAAAAAAGTACCCTGTCAGGAAGAACCCAGCAAGAAAATGTGCCCCCCCCCACCCGAAAACATATGCCTACACCCCAATAACAAATACTATGTGTAAACAATGGGCAAATTTTCTAACTTAAAGACCTTTACTCTGGGGCTATGGGGGGGGGGCTCATATTATAGCCATAGTTATTGGGCCTTTCAACTATGATGAACAAAATGGCTAACTCAAAATTTGGATCGGACGGTTTTGGGGAAAAAAGGGGCGGGGATGGGTCCTAGTTGCTCTCCAATTATTTTGGCCACTTAAAAAGGACACTAAAACTTTTAATTTTCGTTCGAATGAGCCCTCTCCTGATATTATAGGACCACTGGGCCGATACGATCACCCCTGGGGAAAACAAACAAACAAGCAAATAAACACGCATCCATGATCTTTCTTCTGACATGCTGATCGCTGAATCTGTTGGTATGATTTTCATTAAACTCACTTGACTTTTAGGGGGTATTTCCCTCTTTTTTCGAAAATCAGGAAACTTTTCTCAGGCTCATAACCTTTGATCGGCAAGATTAAACTTAATGCAATTTATATATTTGAAATCAGCATAAAAAGCCAATTCTTTTGATATACATATTAGTATCAAAATTCCGTTTTTAGAATTTCGGTTACTATTGAGCCGGGTCGCTCCTTACTTACGGTTCGTTACCACGAACTGTTTGATTAAAAGGGATCAAGAAATAGAGAAGAAAGCCAAGAAGGACCGATGGCATCAGTAGTAAGCTTGTATAAGATTTGACGGGTGCTTGCGTAATTTTGTCTTAATCTCTAGAATGCGTAATCTCTTGCGTAATCTCTAGAATGTACATGAATATACAGTGTGGTTTCACGTCCACATTGCAAAAAAGCTGGCAAACCTTTACCTATAAAGTGGTCAAACACGTTTTCAGAGTATAGTCGAGATTGTATAACCCAACCAGACTGGTTTTTTTGCTATTGATATCAATTGCACAAGAATATACACTTCGGTTTCACATGCACATTTAAAAAAAGCTTTGAGAGTATAGTCAAGGTTGTATAAGACAATCAGACTGGTTTTTTGCTATTACTATCAATTTCGCAAGAATAAGCATGTTTCCTTCCACGTGTACATTGCAAAAAGCGAGCAGTACGAGCGGGTATTCCCCACTGGTTCCTGAAGTCTAGCTTGTTAGACAAGTTTGCTTCAACTCCACGTTATCATGGATGCTACAATCATAATTGTTTGATTGACATTTGCAAAAAGGGATAAGGGATTCGCTTATTGGACTATAAGAACGATCTTATTTGAATAATAGGAGAAAAACAGAGCTAAATAATATTTGCGAGTTGGATTTTTTGACGATGGAGAAAAAGGGTTAAAGGGATTAGCAGTTAAGGTAACCTCAATGGCGTCTGAACAGTGTTGTCAGTTTAAAATAGAGTCTAACTTTATATTATACTAGAAAGTTGATACTAAGAGAGATGTAGATGGTAAGAAAAGAATTTTAATAATTGATAGCTTTACTTGTTTGATGTGTACTGTATAATACACAAGTGGCGTTTGAACAGTGTTGTCAGTTTAAAATAGAGTCTAACGTTATAGTATACTAAAAAGTTGATACTAAGGGAGATATAGATGGCAAGAAAATAATTTTAATAATGAAATTCAGAACAAACCTTAGAAATCTTTGCAAATCAAGTAGTAAGGTGTATGTGAGTACGAACCATCAAGAATCATAAGCACCAATGACCCTAACCAGCAGACACCAACCCCCCAAAGGTCCCCTATCCCCAAACTCGAAGGGCAACCCCCCCCCCCCCCTCCAACTTTTTGGCCCCCTCCCCCCATTTTTTTTATTTTTTTTTTTCGATTTTTTTTTAATTTTTTTTTTCATTATTTTCTTTTTTTAAAATAATATATTTTTTCAACTTTTTATATTTTAGGGGGGATTGGTCGATGGCAGAAGGATCTCTTAGAGTACTGATAGTGTGATAGTGGAGGGGAGAGTTGCTAACGAAAAACCCGTGTGGATGACTTGAAATAAAAAATTTTAACAAGAGATCTCTGAAAAAATATTTTCGGGGGGATTGGTTGATGGCAGAAGGAACTCTTAGAGTAGTTTTAGTGTGATAGTGGGGGGCGAGTTGCTAGCGAAAAACCCGTGTGGATGACTTGAAATAAAAAATTTTTAACAATAAATCTCTGAAAAAATATTTTTTGGGGGATGGGGGGGCAGAAGGATCTCTTAGAGTAGTTATAGTGTGATAGTGGGGGGGGGGCAAGTTGCTAGCGAAAAACCCGTGTGGATGACTTGAAATAAAAAATTTTAACAAGAAATCTCTGAAAATGTATTTTTGGGCGGATGGGTTGACGGCACAAGGATCTCTTAGAGTAGTTATAGTGTGATAGTGGAGGGAGAGTTGCTAGCGAAAAACCCGTGTGGATGACTTGAAATAAAAAATTTTAACAAGAGATCTCTGAAAAATTTTTTTTTTTTGGGGGGGGGGGGTCGGGTTGATGGTAGAAGGATCTCTTAGAGTAGTTACAGTGTGATAGTGGGGGGGCGAATTGCTAGCCTAAAATCTGAGCTAATAAGGGTGTTTGACCGTAAACTCTAGTTTTTTGTAAGAAAATTATGTAAATTACAATGCTCTGGTTCAAATGTGAAACTTAAGTCTACTTTTGGTTCGAAAAATAAAACTATTTCTGTAAAAATCTAAGCTATTAGGGGTTTTTGACCTTAAACTCTAGTTTTTTGTTAGAAAATAATAGAAAATACAATTCGTTGGCTCATAGGTGAAACTTAAGTCTAGTTATGGATCGAAAAATAAACTATTTCTGTAAAATCTGAGCTAATAAGGGTTTTTGGCCGTCAATTCTAGTTTTTTGTAAGAAAATTATGGAAAATACAATTCGCTGGTTCGGTGAAACTTAAGTCCAGTTTTGGATCCAAAAATAAAACTATTTACGTAAAATCTGAGCTAATAAGGGTTTTTGACCGTAAACTCTTGTTTCCTGTAAGAAAATTATGGAAAATACAATTCTCCCGTTCAAATGTGAAACTTAGGTCAATTTTGGATCGAAAAATAATAATATTTCCGTAAAATCTAAGCTAATAAGGGTTTTGACCGTAAACTCTAGTTTCCTGTAAGAAAATTATTGAAAATACAATTCACCAGTTCAAATATGAAACTTAAGTCTATTTTGGATCGAAAAATAAAACTATTTCCGTCAAATATGACCAATAAAGGGTTTTTGACCGTAAAAACTAGTTTTTTGTAAGGACATTATGGAAAATACAATTCCTTGGCTCATGGATGAAACTTCAGTCTAGTTATGGAACTATTTCTGTAAAATCGAAGCTAATAAGGGTTTTTGACAGTAAAATCTAGTTTTTTGTAAGAAAATTATGGAAAATACCATTATCTGGTTCAAATGTGAAACTTAATTATATTTTTGAATCGAAAAATAAAACTATTTCGGTAAAATCCGAGCTAATAAGGGTTTTTGACCGTAAACTCTAGTTTTGTTGTAAGGCAATTATGGAAAATACAATTCTCTGGTTCAAATTTGAAAGTTAAGTCCATTTTTGGATTGAAAAATAAAACAATTCCTATAAAATCTGAGCTAATAAGGGTTTTGACCGTAAACTCTAGTTTAATGTAAGAAAAATATGGAAAATACAAATCACCCGTTCAATGGTGTAACTTAGGTCCATTTTGGATCGAAAAATAAAAATATTTCCGTAAAATCTAACTTAATAAGGGTTTTTGACCGTAAACTCTAGTTTTTTGTAAGAAAATGATGGAAAATACAATTCGTTGGCTCATGGGTGAAACTTAAGTCCAGTTATGGATCGAAAAATAAACTAAATCTGTAAAATCTGAGCTAATAAGGGTTTATGGCCGTAAAATCTAGTTTTTTGTAAGAAATTATGGAAAATATAATTCTCTGGTTCAAATGTGAAACTTAATTCTATTTTTGGATCGAAAAATAAAACTATTTCCGTAAAATCTGAGCTAATAAGGGGTTTTGGCCGTAAACTCTATTTTTTTGTAAGAAAATTATGTAAAATACAATTCTCTGGTTCAAATGTGAAACTTTAGTCCATTTTCAGATCGAAAAATAAAACTATTTCCGTAAAATCTGAGTTAATAAGGGTTTTTGACCGTAAACTCTAGCTTTTTGTAAGAAAATTGTGGAAAATACAATTCTCTGGTTCTAATATGAAACTTAGGTCCATTTTGGATCGAAATAAAAAAATATTTCCGTAAAATCTAAGCTAATAAGGGTTTTTGAACGTAAACTCTAGTTTTTTGTAAGAAAATAATGGAAAATGCAATTCGTTGGCTCATAGGTGAAACTTAAGTCCAGTTATGGATCGAAAAATAAACTATTTCTATAAAATCTGAGTTCATTAGGGTTTTTGACCGTAAACTCTAGTTTTTTGTAAGAACATAATGGAAAATACAATTCGTTGACTCATAGGTGAAACTTAAGTCCAGTTATGGATCGAAAAATAGACTATTTCTGCAAAATCTGAGCTAATAATGGTTTTTGGCCGTGAACTCTAGTTTTTTGTAAGAAAATTATGGAAAATATAAATCGCTGGCTCTAAGGAGGTACCAAAGCTCATGTATGGAATGAAAAATTAACCGAAACTATAAAATTAGAACTAATAAGGGTTATTGGTCGTAAACGAAAGTTTTTTGTAAGATAATTTAGGGCATTGCATTAACAAAGTTAAAATGTGATAGAGGATTTTAGTTATAAATCGAAAATCAAACTATTTCCGTAAAACCTGAGCTAATAAAGGTTTTTGACCGTAAACTCTAGTTTGTTGTAAGAAAATTATGGAAAATACAATTCTCTGGTTCAAATGTGAAACTTAAGTCCATTTTTTGGATCGAAAAATAAAACTATTTCCGTAAAATCTGAGCTAATAAGGGTTTTTGACCGTAAACTACTTTCTTGTAAGAAAATTATGTAAAATACAATTCTCTAGTTCAAATGTAAAACTTAAGTCCAGTTTTGGATACTCATAATGATGAGGACTGATGGTTCTAATTCAATATTATCTTCATAAAAACAAACTTTTTTTTAAAAACTTCGTTCAACTTTATTTATCAACGTATTTTAAAATGACAAAATATGCTTACGGCTCTAACAATTGTACTCTATGATTGCTCAGAGACACGATGTGGCTTTCCCACTGGTATTCTTTGTCCGGTTATTGACACTACCTTGTTATTGCATGTATTAAGTCAATATTTTTTACGCAGTGGAACGATAAACACATAAGTCATATCTTTAAAAAAAGTGAAGATGGAGCATTTTAACAAAGTGTGTTCACCTGACAATGTTATTGTAGCATTGATTGTCAACAAGAAGAAATATTTAAACTACGAAACGATAATAAGTCTTATCACTGTTTGAAATGAGTGCATGCAGTGTCTTGGTAGCAGGAACTTAAAATTCTTTTGTATACCGAAATAATTCAACCCATAACCTTGTGGATATGTAAAATTGAGATCTCCAGAGATGATTGCACTCAAAAAGAATGCTAACATAAAAATAATTGTTGATGATAGAGGAAAACTCCATGCTACTGTTGCAGGTAACACATTACCTACTGATACAACCAATTGTCAGCTTTCGGGTATTAGCATTCAACGGAAGGTCAATAAAAGAAAGGCCTACTCTTCTACTTATATCATAAACCATATCTTGGGTACGTGCCGAAACTGTTACCTGTGTAAAAATAATGTGATAATAGACAGTGAAATTGCCAGAAAAATAAAAAGGGCATTGTCAGAAAATATCACTTTGGAAATTTAAGATGAATCGATGAAAAACAAAGCACAAGCAAACGTTACTGCCATTGATCAAACAGTCAATGAACCAAATACTACCAAAGACGAAAAGCATATTGAGCCTATTGATGAGACACCAGTAAAAATTGTGTATGACTCTAAATGGAATAATGATTATTCTACTAACTAAGAGAAGACAATAGCTACAATATCAAGAGAGAACATGGTGAACTATTTTATGGAACAGATTCAAAATGCCCAAAGTTAATCATTGATATTAATAATGTATCATAATATATTTTTGTATTAATATTCTACAAAGCATTATTTCATTAAAAATATATTATGCAGTACATTGTTATGTGTTCATTATTTTTAGAGTGAGCTAGCATATCAAACGTTTAGAATGTCTATTAAAACATCGGAGATGTAAGAAAAGGAATTTGCATACATCTATTGTCAGATACATGGGATAACATTGACAAAATCTAGGTATCAGAATGAATAAATTCTTTATCAACATTCGTTGTTGGATATGTCATTATGTCATTATGAAAAAATTGTAAGTAAGTAAGTAACAAACTCTTTCTTGAATTTACCTCTTGGATACACAATGCAGAACTTTAATTCAGGAAAGTATGAAAAAAAAATTGAACAATTTCTGTATTAACATTCATTATCGATTGAAGTCGCTTCCTAGACAGACATTACAGCAATTTCACTAAATCTAAGTATAAGAGTGATTAAATTCTACATCAACATCCATTTCTCGGATACATAGGAAAAAGTTGACAAAACCTAAGTGTTAGAGTGAATAAATTTTAATTATTAACATCTTTTGTCAGATACATCAGATAAAATTGACAGAATCTAAGTGTCAGAGTGAATATTTTTTTTTATCTACATCCTTTGTCAGATACATCAAATAAAATTGACAAAATCTAAATTTCAGAATGAATAAATGCTTTAACAACATCCTTTATCGTATACGTCGGATAAAATTGACCAAATCTAAGTATCAGAGTGAGTAAATTCTATATCAACATCCTTTTCTCGGATACATGGGATAAAATATCTGATAAAATTGACAAAATCTAAGTATCAGATTGATTAAATTCTATATCAACATCCATTTCTCAGGTACATGGGATAACATTGACAAAATCTAGGTATTAGAATGAATAAATTCTATATCAACATCAGTTGTTGAATATGTCATTATGTCATTATGAAAAAATTGTAAGCAAGTAAGTAAGTAAATAACAAACTCTTTATTGAATTCACCTTTTGGATACACAATACAGAAATTTAATTTAGGAAATTATGAAAAAAATTGAACAAATTCTTTATTAATGTTCATTATCGATTGAAGTTGCTTTCTAGACAGACAATACAGCATTTTCACAAAATCTAGGTATAAGAGTGATTAAATTCTATATCAACATCCGTTTCTCGGATACATAGGAAAACGTTGACAAAATCTAACTGTTAGAGTGAATAAATTTTATTTATCAACATCGTATGCCAGATACATCTGATAAAAGTGACAGAATCTAAGAGTCAGAGTGAATAATTTTTTTATCAACATCCTTTGTCAGATACTTCAATTAAAATTGACAAAATCTAAATTTCAGAATGAATAAATGCTTTAACAACATCCTTTATCGGATATCTCGGATAAAATTGACAAAATCTAAGTATCAGAGTGAGTAAATTCTATATCAGCAAAATAATCAGTAGAAGAATCATTATTCCATTTAGAGTCATACACAATTTTTACTGGTGTCTCATCAATAGGCTCAATATGCTTTTCGTCTTTGGTATTATTTGGTTCATTGACTGTTTGATCAATGCCAGTAACGTTTGCTGGTGCTTTGTTTTTCATCGATTCATCTTTATATTCCATAGTGATATTTTCTGACAATGCCCTTTTTATTTTTCTGGCAATTTCACTGTCTATTATCACATTATTTTTACACAGGTAACCGTTTCGGCACGTAGACAAGATATGTTTTACGATATTAGTAGAAGAGTAGGCCTTTCTTTTATTGACCTTGCGTTGAATGCTAATACCCGAAAAATGACGATTGGCTGCATCAGTAGGTAATGTGTTACCTGCAACAGTAGCATGGAGTTGTCCTCTATCATCAACGATTATTTTTATGTTGGCATTCTCTTTGAGTGCAATCATCTCTGAAGATATTAATATCGCATAAACACAAACATAAGAGTTAAAGTTTTTCGGTATTCCAAAGAAATTGAATTCCTTACTGTCATGACAATGCATGCAGATATTTCCAATAGTGATACCACTTGTACTTGTTTCATGGTTTAAATACATCTCCTTGTCGGCATTCAATGCTACAATAAAATTGTCATGTGAACACACATTACTAAAATGCTCCATCTTCACTTTTTTTTAAGATATGACTTATGTGTTTATCGTTCCACTGCGTAAAAAATACTGATTTAATACATGCAATAGACTAGGTAGTGTCGATAACCGGACATAGAATACCAGTGGGAAAGCCACATCGTGTCTCTGAGCAATCATAGAGTACAATTGTTAGAGCCGTAAGCATATTTTGTCATTTTAAGATCCGTACAAAAAATTAATAAATAAATAAAGATAAATAATTTCGAAGTTTAAAAAAAAGTTTGTTTTTATGATAAAATATTGAATTAGAACCATCAGTCCTCGTCATTTTGAGTATCCAAAACTGGACTTAAGTTTCATATTTGAACTAGAGAATTGTATTTTCCATAATTTTCTTACAAGAAAGTAGAGTTTACGGTCAAAAACTCTTATTAGCTCAGATTTTACGGAAATAATCTTATTTTTCGATCCAAAAATGAACTTAAGTTTCACATTTGTACCACAGAATTGTAATTTCCATAATTTTCTTACAAAAAACTAGAGTTTACGGTCAAAAACCAATATTAGCTAAGATTTTACGGAAATAGTTTTATTTTTCGATCCAAAATGGACCTAAGTTTCACATTTGAACTAGAGAATTGTATTTTCCATAATTTTCTTACAGGAAACTGCAGTTTACGGTCAAAACTCTTATTAGCTTAGATTTTACGGAAATATTTTTATTTTTCGATCCAAAAAGGACCTAAGTTTCACATTTGAACGAAATAATGGTATTTTCCATAGTTTTCTTACATGAAACTATAGTTTACGGTCAAAAACCCTTATTAGCGCAAATTTTACAGAAATAGTTATATTTTTCGATCCAAAATAGACTTAAGTTTCACAGAACCAGAGAATTGTATTTTCCATAAATTTCTTACAAAAAACTAGAGTTTACGGTCAAAAACCCTTATTAGCTCAGATTTTACAGAAGTAGTTTATTTTTCGATCCATAACTGGACTTAACTTTCACCTATGAGCCAACGAATTGTATTTTCTATAATTTTCTTACAAAAAACTAGAGTTTACGGTCAAAAACCCTTATTAGCTCAGATTTTACGGAAATAGTTTTATTTTTCAATCCAAAAATAGACTTAAGTTTCACATTTGAACCAGAGAATTGTATTTTCCATAATTTTCCTACAGGAAACTAGAGTTTACGGTCAATAACCCTTATTATCTTAAATTTTACGGAAATTGTTATATTTTTCGATCCAAAAATAGACTTAAGCTTCACATTTGAACCAGAGAATTTATTTTCCATAATTTTCTTACAAAAAACTAGAGTTTACGGTCAAACACCCTTATTAGCCCAGATTTTAGGCTAGCAATTCGCCCCCCCCCACTATCACACTGTAACTACTCTTAGAGATCCTTCTGTCATCAACACACCCCCCCCCCAAAAAAAAAAAATTTCAGAGATTTCTTGTTAAAAAAATTTATTTCAAGTCATCCACACGGGTTTTTCGCTAGCAACTCTCCCTCCACTATCACGCTATAACTACTCTAAGATATCCTTGTGCCGTCAACCCATCCGCCCAAAAATATTTTTTCAGAGATTTCTTGTTAAAAATATTTATTTCAAGTCATCCACACGGGTTTTTCGCTAGCAACTTGCCCCCCCACTATCACACTATAACTACTCTAAGAGATCCTTCTGCCCCCCATCCCCCAAAAAATATTTTTTCAGAGATTTGTTGTTTAAAAAATTTTATTTCAAGTCATCCACACGGGTTTTTCGCTAGCAACTCGCCCCCCACTATCACACTATAACTACTCTAAGAGCTCCTTCTGCCATCAACCAATCCCCCCGAAAATATTTTTTCAGAGATTTCTTGTTAAAATTTTTTATTTCAAGTCATCCACACGGGTTTTCCGTTAGCAACTCTCCCCTCCACTATCACACTATAAGTACTCTAAGAGATCCTTCTGCCATCGACCAATCCCCCCAAAAATATAGAAAGTTGAAAAAATATATCATGTTAAAAAAAGGAAATAATGAAAAAATAATTAAAAAAAAAATCGAAAAAAAAAATCAGAAAAAATGGGGGGAGGGGGCCAAAAAGTTGGAGGGGAGGGGGTCGCCCTTCGAGTTTGGGGATAGGGGACCTTTGGAGGGTTGGTGTCTGCTGGTTAGGGTCATTGGTGCTTATGATCCTTGATGGTTTGTACTCTCATACACCTTACTACTTGATTTGCAAGGATTTCTAAGGTTTGTTCTGAATTTCATTATTAAAATTATTTTCTTGCCATCTACATCTCTCTTAGTATCAACTTTTTAGTATACTATAGCGTTAGACTCTATTTTAAACTGACAATACTGTTCAAACACCACTTGTGTATTATACAGAACACATCGAACAAGTAAAGCTATCCATTATTAAAATTCTTTTCTTACCATCTACATCTCTCTTAGTATCAACTTTCTAGTATACTCTAAAGTTAGACTCTATTTGAAACTGACAACACTGTTCAAACTCCATTGAGGTTACCTTAACTGCTAATCACTTTAACCCTTTTTCTCCATCGTCATACGATCCAGTTTGCAAATGTTATCTAGCTCTCTTTTTTTCCCTATTATTCAAATATTATCGTTCGTACAGTCCAATTCGCGAGTCGCTTATCCCTTTTTGCAAATGTCAATCAAACAATTCTGATTGTAGCATCCATGAAAACGTGGAGTTGAAGTAAACTTGTCTAACAAGCTACACTTCAGGAACCAGTAGGGGCTTCCTGTTCTTACTGCTCACTTTTTGCAATGTGCACGTGGAAGGAACATGCATATTCTTGTGAAATTGATATCAATAGCAAAAAAACCACTCTGGTTGTGTTATATAATCTCGACTATACTCTCAAAACATGTTTGACCACTATATAGGTTTGCCAGCTTTTTTAAAATGTGCATGTGAAACTGAAGTGTATATTCTTGTGCAATTGATATCAATAGCAAAAAAAACCAGTCTGGTTGTGTTATACAATCTTGACTATACTCTCAAAACGTGTTTGACCACTTTATAGGTAAAGGTTTGCCAGCTTTTTTGCAATGCGCACGTGAAACCACACTGTATATTCATGTACATGCTAGAGATAAGACAAATTACGCAAGCACCCGTCAAATCTTATACAAGCTTACTACTGGCATCTTACTCCCTTTGTCCTGAAAAACTGAAAAACAAAAAAAGAAGTAAAACTTAGGTTATAACTACCTAGAAGACATAAAAACCAAGAAAGCCGAGAATACCTATAAGTCTAACTACTATCAAATACTTGCAGCACTAAGCTGCCTGACGTGGAAAATGCCTCCTCCTCTACCAACTGTAGTTTCAAACTTCATCTGTCAGCCCTTGCTGAGAAATTCCTAAGGCTCGTAGGTAATGTTTGTGATCTAATTGAACCCCGACCCGAAGCTCCCGATCTTTCTCGTGCACTCTTGTGGGCTATTAGCAAGCCTTCCCATGGGATCCGGATATGCACCTCTTGAGGACAAAGGTATAGGGTGCGGTATAAGTAAGGTCATTTGCTTAAGTGGAATAAAATTAAAGCATTTATTTGAGAAGTTCCTCTTTAAATTTTGAAGATAAAATGAAGAAGACCTATTGAATGGTCGCCATGCTCACAGGACCTCATCCACCGAATATTTTTGTGATATGTATTGAAAGATCAGGTCTTTAGTATCAAGCATGACACCCTATACGAATAACTTTACGAATAAAATAACTGAATGCAAGCTCATACAATTTCATGAACTCACACTTTAAATACGTCAAAAGTATATAAAAGAATTGCCTAGAGTTTGAAATTGTATGAAACTTGAAGGCGAACAGTTTGAGTACCTTAGTTTAAATAATTAGTTTACTAAGTTCCGAGGTTTCTGTAGCTTTTATTTCTTCTTCCTCCTTTAATTTAGTTTGATTTCATATTTGTTAGCCATTATTGACCCCAATTATTAGAATATTGGAAGGATATTACAGAAATTAGAATATTACAGTGATGACAAATATGTACCTTCCAATATATAGTCAAATATGGCTCTGGAGCATGGGCGCTCCGAAAAGTTGATGAAGATTTACTAAATGTTTTCCAGAGAAATTGTCTATGGATTGTTCTGGGTACCCGGCTGAATAACCGTGTTTCAAACAGTAGGTTGTATGAAAAATGTGGTTCAATCCCGCTTTCTAGGGCTATAATGAGGTTGAGATGGCTAGGGAACGTTCTGCGGATGAAGAATGACAGATTGCCAAAGATTGTCCTTGTTGGCCAACCGTCCAGGGCTAAACGTAAAGCAGGTCGTCCTCGTCTGGGGTGGGAGGATGTCATAAAGGAAGATTTACAGGAAATGGGAACTTCCTTGGAGGGTGTAAAGAGGGGGGCTTTGAATAGATTAGGATGGAGGAGGAACGTGCTTAGCTGTGTTGACCTCAATTGGCTTGGTGCTGCGGTGAGTTGTTAGTATTAGTAGTAGTATTGACCCCAGTTATCATTTTATTGGATACTTGTATGATAAACCCTACCTAAAATTCTTCTAATATGTTTCTCTGACACTCAATCCTAATGAAATATACCAAAGTAAGATAAAAGTATAATACTTTAAAAACAAATTTGGGCTATATATTTGCAAATTAGGGAGTGGAGGGGGGGGGGGGGTAAAGTGTAGCAGGTCCGCATACCAAATATGTTAGGTACAATTAGGTACAATCTGCAAATTAGGTAGTAAAAATTGAATACGTTAAAAGTATATAAAATAATTGCCGATAGAGTTTGAAATTGAAAGAAACTTGAAGGCGAACATTTTGAGCACCTTAGTTTAAATAAGTTTCTCTGACACTCAATCCTAATGAAATATTCAATAAAAAACAAGTTTTTTTTTAACTTAAAGTAAGAAGCAGGATTAAAGCTTAAAAAAAAAAACAGAAATTATTCTGTATATGAAAGGGGCGGTCCCCTCCTCAATGCCTCGCTCTTTACGCTAAAGTTTTTTATTGTTTAAAAAAAAAAAGTTGTGAGACAGAGTAAAACTTTAGCGTAAATAGCGAGGCGTTGAGGAGGGGACAGTCCCTTTCATATACGGAATAATTTCTGTTCGTTTTAAGTTTTAATGTCGCTCCTTACTTTCAGTTAAAAAAACTAGTTTTTTATTTAATTTTTGAACGTTTTTGAATTAATGCAGCTTTGATTTTGACTCACCCTATATGAATAATTAAAACGAAATTTGCATTTCAATTTTTACGCTTTTGTGGCTAAATGGCTTTCTCGAAATTTTGTTCTGACGTAACTTACAAATTAACTTAGGTAACGAACTTCTATATTCGTATGTTTTTATTACGTATATTAGGGAGTTCGGCCCCCCCCCCCCTAGTTAATACTTCATTCTTTACACTAAAGTTCAAATTTTGTCCAAATCACAAACCCCTGATCACAAAGGCCGGTTAATTAGAAAAGATAACTCTTTTGAAAGTACTAAAAACACTTTAGCGTAAAGAGCGAGGTATTGACTATGGGGTGAACCCCCTCATATATTCTGTTCGTTTTAAGTTTTAATGTTGCTCCTTACTTTCAGTTGTAAAAAACTTGTTTTTTTATTTAATTTCTAATCGTTTTTTAAATAATGCTGGGAAATCCGGTGCCCCCTTCATAGAAATATCCCTTCTCCCAAGGAAACATCCTCCATGGAAAGATCCTACCCCATAAACCCCTCCTAAGACCCCCCCCCACCATAAAAATCCCTCCGGAAATCGTCAGTATACTTCCCATTAACCAATACTATATGTAAACAATGGGCAAAGTTCATAACTTGCAACCCATCCCCCGGGAACTGGGGGGCATTAAGTTATCCTCAAAGATATATTTATTATCTTTTTGACTATGCTGAACAAAATGGCAATCTCAAGACTTTGATTGGGTGACTTCGGGAGAAAAATGAGCGTAGGAGGGGGCAAAGTTGCCCTCCAATTTTTTTGGTCACTTGAAAAGGGCACTAGAGCTTTTAATATCTGTTCGAATGAACCCTCTCGCGATATTCTAGGACTACAGGATCGATACGATCACCTGATAGCGGGATGTGTAATTTTTTTTCCCTATTGTTTGATAAAGGAGACATTACGAGATTCCTCTCTTCTCCTTTGTACAAAATTTATGTATATGTTTTTGTCAAATAAAGTCAAGTCAAGTCAAGTCCCTGGAAAAAAACCAGAACAAAAAAAAAAAAAAAAATAATAAAAAAATAAAAACGCATCCGTGATCTTTCTTCTGGCAAAAAAATACAAAATTCCACATTTTTGCAGAAAGGAGCTTGAAACTTTTACAGCAGGGTTCCCTGATACGCTGAATCTCGAAAATAAGGCAAATTTTCTCATGGTCGTGGGGTAAAGTCAGGGGCGTCGTTTGGGGCTGGCAGGGGGGCAGTTGCCCCCTCAATAATGTAAAGAAAAAAAAATTATTATATATCCCATGCCCTTTGACTATCCAGATATGGAGCCCTCTTGCCCCCCCTCCCAATAAAATGCTGGATATTCGCCCCTGGGTAAAGTATAGCGGGTATGTATGTCTAATGTGTTAGGTACAACTATTCTGCATAATAGGCAGTAAGAATTGTTTTCTAACTTCACACTGTCCAAATACTTTACCACCACAAGCCCACCCCTAATGTGCAAATATATAGCCTAAACTATATATTTTCCGTCTTTTCTGTCTTTTCTCTTTGTTTTGTCTCACGCTAAGCTGAAAGAAGCCAACGAAAAAAAAACGGCTTCTATAATGCGTCAATGAATGAACAACTTGAGCGGTAGGGCGTTTATCATACAAGCACTTTTTATGTATAAACTTTTATGTACAAGTACTTTTAAGTACTTTTATGTATAAACATCTTCGTGCCAAAATGAAGCGCGGTTCAGATCTTTTTAGTGTGCTAAAGGGCGTTAGACAAGGAGGTCTCGCTTCCCCCGCGCTTTTTAATAATTCAGTCATTCCAGCCCAAAGTTCTATTGAGCCCACCTGTATTTACGGGGGTTTAGATGTCTCTTTACTTATGTATGCTGGTGGTATCCTAAATCTGAGTCGTACTTTCTCTGGTTGTGAGAGTACTTTTCCGAAGTTAAAACTAGAATATCAGCAGATTGGTTTAAGTTTTAATGTGGATAAAACTGTAGCTGTCGGTTTCAACCTCAAAGGATACTCTGATAAATCCCTCCAACTTACTGAAACTTGTATCCCCCTCTCTAAAAGTCTTATTTACCTGGGAATGCCCATTTGAAATTCAATTAAGGAAACTAGCGTATTAAGCTTGCCATTCAAAATCTTGAAAAAAAGACAAGGTTAGCTTATACGTCACTTGTCTCTAACGTTACACACCTTAGTCGTTTCCATCTTTCTAAACTTTATAATAGTCTAACTGTGCCTCATCTTCTTACTCTGTCTCCTATTTGGAAATTTTTTCCTGCTTCAAAAAAAAAAACTTGTTCATCGGAATTATTTTAAATTTGCTAAATTCCTTTTACATATGCCCCCTTGGACTAGTAACTCTTTTTGGTCCCAAAAATTCAAGCTCATTATCCCTTCGACAATTATTGATAAAAGAGTAAAAGATTTTAAATCTTCCGCCATTAAACTAAATCATGATTGGTCCTCTTTGTTTTTATGAGCTTTTCTCTATGTATGTTGATTTATTTCTTATCTTGTGATTATTATATATGATTTGTGATTATTTCTATGATTATTATGATTGTAAAAACTACTTATTTTTGTTCAGTGTATAAGTTTTCTTGTCTTTTTTCTTTTGTTTCTCTTATCTACTCTGTCATTTAGGGGACTTGCGCCCTTTTTTGTCTTGACAGGTTATAAATAAATTGAATTGAATTTATTGATTGTGTGAATTCATCACATAAATCTATTAGCCTGCTGAATGCAGTCGTAAAAAATATATAGTTGAAATTCTCCAATTTTATCAAACAGTTCGTGGTAACGGGAATTTTTATACCAATAGATACATCAAAAGAATCAGATTTTAATGCTGATTTCAAATATATAAGTTTCATCAAGTTTAGTCCTACCTATCAAAAGTTACACGCCTGAGAAAATTTTGCTGATTTTCGAAAAAAGGGGAAAACACCCCGTAAAATTTATAGAACCTATATGAACGTCGCACTATCGTATTTAATGTATCAGAAAACCCTACTGCGGAGGTTTCTAGCTCTTATTTACAAAAATGTGGAATTTTGCATTTTTTGCCAGAAGAAAGATCACGGATGCGTGTTTATTTGTTTGTTTGTTTGTTTGTTTTTTCCCCCAGGGGTGATCGTATCGACCCAGTGGTCAGAGAATATCGTGGGAGGGCTCATTTGAACGGAACTTAAAAGTTCTAGTGCCCTTTTTAAGTGACCGAAAAAATGAAGGGAAACTAGGCCCCCTCCCACGCTCATTTTTTCCCCAAAGTCACCCGATCAAAATTTTGAGACAGCCATTTTGTTCAGCACGGTCGAAAATATGATAACTATGTATTTTAGGGTGACTTAATGCCCCAACGTCCCCAGGGGGAGAGCTGAAAGTTATGAACTTTACCCAATGTTAACATATAGTCTTGGTTATTGGGAAGTATACAGACGTTTTCAGAGTGAATTTTTTCTGGTAGTGGGGGGGAGTGGGTTGGGGTTATGTGGGAGGATCTTACCATGAAGGAAGTTTTCATGAGAGAAGGGACATTGCTATGAAGGGGGCGCCGGATTCCCCAGCATTATTTAAAAAAAGATCCGAAATTATATATATATGAAAAAACAAGTTTTTTAACTGAAAGTAAGGAGCAACATCAAAACTTAAAACGACAGAAAACATTACGCATATGATTGGGTTCATCTCCTAGTCAATACCTCGCTCTTTAAGCCAAAGATGTTTTAGTTCTTTCATAAGAGCTATTTATTCTAATTAACGGCATTTGTGATTAAGGGGCCATTTTTAAAGAATTGGAACAAAATTCGAACTTTAGCTTAAAGAGCAAGGTATTTACTAGGGGGCGAACCCTCTAATATACGTATTAAAAATATAAGAATATAGAGGTTCGTTACGTAAGTTAATTCTTAAGTTACGTATATTTATTACTAATAAAAACGTTCGTAAATAAAATTAAACAGGTTTCGAGAAAGCCATTTAACCAAATAAAAGTAAAATTAATATTCATTTTTTTCTTAATTATTCATGTACGGTGAGCCAAAATCAAAACCTGCATTAATTCAAAAACGTTCAAAAATTAAATAAAAAAAACAAGTTTTTTTTCAACTGAAAGTAAGGAACGACGTTAAAACTTAAAACGAACAGAAATTATTCCGTATATAAAAGGGACTGTCCCCTCCTCAACGCCTCGCTCTTTACGCTAAAGTTTGACTTTCTCACAACTCTATTTTTTTAAACAACAAAAAACTTTAGCTTAAAGAGCGAGGCGTTGAGGAGGGGACAGTCCCTTTCATATACGGAATAATTTCTGTTCGTTTTAAGTTTTAACGTCGTTCCTTACTTTCAGTTATAAAAACTTGTTTTTTTATTTAATTTTTCAACATAAAGATAGGGTGTTACTTATCCCGCACCCAGTATATAATCGCTTTGATTATGGATGTATCGCGTGGGCTTGAACCACTTATGTTCATAAAGAGTAGTTACTACTTTGGGTACTGGTGCATTATATGGTCACTTCTAAAAAGTCAAGTTTGGTTAATGTCTAAGAAATAAAATAAAATAGGATGAATATTTAATAGTTCATATACAAATTTGGGCTATATATTTGCACATTAGGGGTGGGGGGGCTGGTGGTTGGTAAAGCATAGCATATATTAAATACGTGACTTAACCTACGTACCTTTCCCCCCTCCAAAACCCAAAAAACAACAGTTTAAATATCGTAAACGCAATGAAAACCACGCTTTGCATTGCATTTGTCTTTTTTTTTCTTTTTTTTCTTTTTTTTGTGATACTTCACGTAATGGATAGAATCAAACCGGTTATTGTTTCCTTTTCGTACTCCTGAAAGAAAAAAAAAATCAATCCTGTCTCTTTCTTCTTTTTCTTTATCTAAGACTCCTTGCTTATTTGTAGTCTAATTTTTCCCTATTTCTCTATTATTCCTTCACTTTACTACCTATCTATCTTACCTCTTACTCGACGTTCCATAGCTTTCAACTTTTATAATTCCTCACATACATATTTTTTTCACTCCTAGTCTATTTTATCTACCCTTTTCCTAAAATCTTTTTTTTTCATTCATACGATTCTCCATCCATTAATTTACCATACAACAATTTCAAAATTCTCATTCTAGCTACCCACGGCGGCAAGGGGCTGCTCCCATTCATTAGGCCTATAACATATAACATTAAAATACATATTTACAATGCATATACGTTTTTGTAGTTTAAAATACATCCACTTTTCTTTATAACACTTTAAAACACTTTTCACTATATTTACATAAATAAAAGAAAAAATTAGAAATATAACACCATTATTTTTTTATACATCACATTTCAACACACTACTCTCGCTGGGCTTTGCGTTGTTACGTAGCTGCAATAATCTGAAAAAAAATCCCAAAAATCAAATATTTCACAATCCAGGTGAATCGTATCCCCGTCAACATATAAAATAAATTCCACTAATTAAAAATAAATTCCAAACAGTCATTAAAAAAATTACCAAATCTAAAATCTATAATCTAAAAATTCATAAAATCCTACACTATTTCTACATTCCCTAAAAATTTACTCAAACTTTTTTTTCATAAGATAAACCCCATTAATTCAAATCTAACTTCAAATATAAGACCTCAAATCTAAACCCGACAATCTAAGTCCCAAATACTTCAAATCTAAACTTTTTTTTTTTTACATCATACAAACTCCTATATTATTTCTATTTTCCATAAAACTATATTCAATCATAAACCCCATACATCCTAACTATTCAATTAAATTTAAATCTTACCTAATATATAAACTTAAAAATACTGAACAAATCCTGAAGCTAACTATTATAATCTTAAAATTCTAATCAAACTCTAAAATCAAACACTTTATTAAAAGTTAGAATATTTAACTTAAAATCTAATCTTATTCCATAAATATATATTCCATCTTTCTTTTATTTTTTATACCAAAATTAAAAACTCCTTTTTCTAATCTTCTACCTAGATCCTTACCACAAAATGAAAAAACAAAAATCATACAAATGTAAAAACCTTAAACCCGTAAACCCTTTAATTTTTCTCAACTCTCCTTTTATTATTATTATTTTTTCCAACCTTTGAAATTATGCCACCTTTGAAATTCCTTCTGCAGACAAAGACCTGACTGTCAACATAAAAGCAATTTGCCAGCTAGTTATAAGCCTCATGGAAGAAATGGGCTTAAACCTACTTCAGTGTGTTGGAATTAGGACGGATTAGTTTGCAATGATGGTATCAAATCACTGTGGTGTTGTAGTTGAAATTCAAGAAAAAGCTAAAAACACGTCTCGTTGTCTCTGCTTTAACCCCCCCCCCTCCTTCAACCTTTCCTTGTCAAGAAGCTCAGCTGTTTCGAGCATCAGAAATGCCATAGGCATTATAAGGGAAGTTGTTGCATTTTTAATGCATCGACAATGAGAAATTACTTCTTGAATAAGGTTCTGAAAGCTAAGCTCAAGGGAATGTGCGAGCTGACGTGAATCGAGCGACACGAGTCACTTATGCAGTTTGTGTCTGAACTTCGAAAAATCATCCAGTCTCTGGAACAAATCATAATCTTGGAATATTAGAACATACTACAAGAATATAGACTAGTCTGCCTTTCGGCATTCAAATATTTGTTAAGACTCATCAACTGCTCCTCCGCACGGTGATCTTTAGTAAAAGCCGAAAGATTAACTCGATATGAGGAGAGGCTACAGCCATGATAATTCCTAGAGTTGACTTGAGTATATAAGAATAAATCCTAGTAAATCCTTATCGGTTTCTTAACAAGGTTCGAAAGCGATAAAGAATTCAATTTTCAATCAAGTAAATACGGGCAAAAAAAATCCTATGATGAGGAAACATATTCAATCAGCAGCAATTCATGGGCAACTCTAATGACATGGTACTAAACGTACATCTGCATAAAATAAAAAAAATATTCAGTAATCAAGCTCAAAAATAATTGCAATGTAACTGATTGGTCGATCAGCTGCTGTAGACAAAGGCCCCTACATTTAAATTTTCCATAAAGCTTCGCGGTAACGAAGGAATTTTCAGTTTTATATGTTACCCACACAATTGACTTGATGAAATGTGTGTGGACCAAGGGCATTTAACTTTTTAAGACTAGCCTTTGTGAGTTAATATAAATTTCTGCTATTTGATTCGATTTCTAGTTCAATTTTAAAATACTTATTTAATGATTACAGGGTGTTTTCAGAAAACAAAATGCATCAGGAATCTAGACAGTATACGCTCAACTCTCTCATATGCTTGGAATTTTAGGCAAAATTCTTCCGTAAAATATGAAACATGCAAGTTTATGAAGAAAAAATATTTTTTCAAAAGGACCGAATGATCTATTTTACATGTTTCAGTATTTTCTTAACAACATCAAATTGTATAGTATACTATTTTCTATCAAATAATAAATATACGACATATAAAAGGGCGCAAACGACGAAAGTTTTCAGTGTGTGGACAGGGGTCCGCGCGAACGCTAATTTCTGAGAACCAGGGGCCGTTCTACTGATTATGCCAATTATTTTCTCGTTAACAACCAAAAGGGGGCTTTATTCATTACATCTACTACTAACAACTCACCACAGAGCCAAGCCGTCTGAAGCCAAAAACAATTCTATTTCTATTCAACAATTCTATTCGAATCTCGGATCAATTTAAATTTCAGCTATTATTAATTACGTACTATTTTCGAAAAAGATGCATGGGGACATCAATCCAGGTTGGGGACTTCAATTTAATTATGGCGAGTGGTCATTGGCTTTTCACCACTAAATTTGGTAAATTATAAACAGTTTTTCGTTTTTTTTCAGATGCAAAAAAATATATATTCAATATATTCAAGGGCGAGGAAACTACAGGTGTGGCTTCTAGAAAATATGAAAAGCGCATTATACATATAATTGATTAAGTTCATGGACTTTGATTTTCCCTCGAAAAGGGTGCGCCGATCCCGGAGGTATTACAATTCTGGGCCAACGCGTGAAGGGACAGCAAGCCCCAACATTCCCCGGTTTCCAAAAATCAGTTAAATATTCTGGGCCCCATGTAGGGACCGCATCAGATATTAAGCTGATAAGAACAGATACTACACTTTGATCTTAGCCAAAAGGCCGAGACCCGAGAATCGATTTTTTGACATGGATTATGGAAGACTTTATACAAGTAACAAAGTTTATCACAGATTTAATTTCGGTTTCAATGCTCAAATAACATTCAATTAACTTATCACTTTGTTCTTAGATTTTTATAAACAGCATAAAATATTTCCCGTAATATCAAAGTCTATCTCAAAATTATAATGGAAAACGGAAAATTTTCCAATCAAGACTTGGACGAAATTGTCAATTAAAATGCCGAAATCAGACAGATATATTAAAAAAACTTACCTGTTTATCTGGATCCTTGCATTATGCAGGCTTATCTAAGTTTGACAAGATATTTTGCAGAAACTAAATTTCAGCTTGGGGGACAAACTGAGGTCTAAAAAGGGGCCAAGCTTGGGTCTCTAGGGGACAGCCCCCCTGCCTCATAGCAAATTGCACCCCTGGAGCGCCTGCTTCATGATCAAGGCAGCTCAAAAGCCAAATAAGTAGGATTGGTACTTGTGCATTATATCTTACACACGAAAGAAATCAAGTTCGGTTAATGCTAGTGAATTAAAATAAAATAGGATGTAAATATAATAGTTTAGAAACTAATTTGGGCTATATATTTTCCCATTAGGGGGAGGGGGAGGTAAAGCTTAGCATAAATTAAATACGTAACCTAACATAATCTAGGTACCTCCCTCCCTAAACCCCCCAAAAACGATAGCTTAGATATTGTAAACGCATTGAGAAACCATGCCTTACAATCCATTTCTCAATTGCAAATACCCGTTACAGTATATAGCGGTGTGTAAAACATAATGCACAATCACCGTATGATTTTATAAATCCAAATGTTGCGAAACATTTTCATATTAACATATCAAAGTTTAAGATTATTTATTTAGATAGTAATGTCATGCTTTCTTTCTGATAAAAACGTCCTAGTCGGCTGAGACCACATTTAGCTTTTCGAAAATAAATCATAGTAAATTCGGTACTGTTTTACTTAATGCTAAACACCGCTATAGGCTCTATAGCAATTTAGGATGGAGACCTGCAAAGCGGGTAATCAAACAGTTCGTGGTAACGAACTGTAAGTAAGGAGCGACCCGGCTCAATGGTAACCAAAACTCTAAAAAACGGAATTTTGGTACCAATAGATACATAAAAAGAATCAGATTTTAATTCTGATTTCAAATATATAAGTTTCATCAAGTTTAATATTAACCATCAAAAGTTAAGCGCCTGAGAAAATTTGGCTGATTTTCGAAAAAAGGTAGAAAGAACCCCTAAAAGTCATAGAACCTTAATGAAATCACACCATCAGATTCAGCGTATCAGAGAACCCTACTGTAGAGGTTTCAAGCTCCTATCTTCAAAAATGTGAAATTTTGTATTTTTTGCCAGAAGAAAGATGACAGATGCGTGTTTATTTGTTTTTTTTTCCCAGGGGTAATCGTATTGACCCAGTGGTCCTACAATATCGTATGAGGGCTCCTTGGAACGAAAATTAAAAGTTCTAATGCCCTTTTTAAGTGACCAAAAAAATAAAGGGCAACTAGGCCCCCTCCACGCTCATTTTTTTCTCAAAGTCACCC